>NC_017947.1:0-300000 GCF_000002845.2 Leishmania braziliensis MHOM/BR/75/M2904 | reverse complement strand
TTATGTATGTACAGCACCCCTCATTTTAGTCCCCCCCCGAAACAATAAATAAAAGGCAGTAAAGACGATGAGAGGCGCACGGCCGCCCTCTTGCCTTTAGTTGTCTCACAAGTCCCCTCAGCACCCCTCCACTATCCCCACACTTTTCTTTCTCCCGGTGACGATGAGTGGCCGTCGTGGCTGTCGTGGCTGTCGGTCTCCTCGATGGCACCATGAAGTGGCCTACTGTTGCACCTACCTGTAAGACAGTCAGCAGGACACACGCCACCCGCGATAGTGTTCTGGGTAAATAGAAGCAGCACCACACACTCACACGCACACAAGGCGAAGGGGTGGGGAATGAAAAAAGCGCGGTAGCAAACAATAAAAAGAGCGAAAAAAAAAGGCAAAGATGTTCGAAAAAAAAAAAAGAAAAACTCAGCTCGTGATGGAAAAAGCCTGTGAAGACCAACAAACAAGAAGTCCCCCAAACGCACGTGCGATAGCAAAACAGCACTTCAGTAGGCACGATACACTCGTCGCGCATACAGACACACAGAGGCGTGCTGCACTGCGATTGAGAGTTGGTGATGGGAGTATGTTGAGGGGGGAGAGGGGGTGGAAAGGAAAACGTGCGGAGATGCACAGTTGGATGCTGAAGCATGTGCAAGGAAGCGTGAAAAGGCAGCAGAGAAACAGGTAAGCCTCTCTTTCGGGGACAATATACCCCCGAAGCAACAGAAACAAGCACAGTATGCGTGCGACGCCCTCTCGTTTTTGAGTGCGATGCTGTATTGCTAACTCTCTCTCCCCTCTCGCTCTCTGAAGCACAGACGCCTTTCCTCCTGCGAGGTAAGGGGTGCAGTGGAAAGGAAAAGAGAAGCGGGAGAGAGCCGAAAGCACAAAACAAAGAGAGATGCCCGTAGGAGTCACCCCCAGCTCAGCAAAGATGTGAAGGTGGGTATAGGCCGAGGGAGGGTGCGGGGGGGGGGGGGACGTGTAGAGAAACGGCGAGAGTATAGAGCGGGGATAGTGAAGAAAGGATTGTAGCGTTCATCGAAAGTGAGGAGAAGGACTGCAGGCTGGTGCATGGATGGAGGAGAGGGAAAGGGGAAAAGAGGAAAAGAACGCACAGGGACCCCGCCATCACTGTACCGACTGACACGCCCGTACGCTTTTGGGTTGCATTGATAAGTGATGCACATCTTTTCGTTTCGGATGTGAATACGACGGGCACAGTGAGAGAGACGAGAGACGAGAATGAAAAGCCCCACCCTCTATTTGCCTCTCGTTCTTCACTAAAAGAACGCCTCCACCTCGCCGCACCCCCACCTTGTGGTGCGTGGACAGCTGTGAGAGAGAGAGAGAGTGAGACAGTGTACAGCGTTGAGGAGTGGTAAAGAAAAAAAAAGAGGGAGAACTCGACTGTGCCGCTCTTCACATTCCGCCTCAAGCAGATTGGCTCGTTCTCGTGTGTGTGTGTGGGGGGGGGGGGGGTGCTTCATTGACATTTTCTCTGTTTCGCTCGTGGCGAAACACGTGCTTTGCTTGTTTTCGTTGTAGGTTTCTACCTGACCTGCGGGTCACATTCTGCAATAGCGGAGAAGTAGGGGAGGGGGTCGTGCCGAGGGTGGTGCCAATAGGAGAAGAAAAATAAACCGAAGGCGAAGAATAAACGAGTAGCTAAACGAAGACTACCACAAAACAATACACATACACACATGCAAAGACAACGTTAGATATGTTGGTATTGAAAAGCTATCACAAGCTGCTCAATGAAAAAAGACGGAAGAGAGACGAAGATAGACGCAGAAGAGCTGTGGAGAGAGGGGGGAAAAGGATGGTGATATCATCAAAATGGCCGCACACCAGAGCAGAGAAAAAATGATGCAGTTGCAACGCTTCTTTTCGCGCGTGCGTCAGCGTGGCTGCGGAAAGCAGAGACATCCACAGCAAAGGCAAGTAGATGGAGAAATGAGTAAAAAAAAATCACACACAATCATCGACACTAACTACGCAGTCTTGCAGACGCAAAGGTTTCCCATCATGGCAGTCGGAGGGGGGGGACAAGAAAAGAAGGGCGGGTACAAGCGGCGTTCTTTTCTACGACGCAGCCAAGGCTTCTTTCCTTTAATCCAAGTAGGTGGCGATAGTGTAAGCGGCGCCTTGACGTTTGCATCCTTCTTCTCAGTCTCAGCTTCTAGACAGTGACCCATTCACACACAGCATACACACACATCCACCATAGCCACAACACGTTTATCATACAGCAGAAGATACCTAAAGCTCATTCGTAAATAATAATAATAATAAAGCATGAGCCAGCAGAGAGGAGCAATTATGCACTCTATCTCTTCTTCCGGACCACCCCCTCTCCGCACTATATCAATGCTTTTTAGAGGCACACGCCTCTTCGCCTTTTTCATGTGAGGCCCGCTTATTTTGCCCTTTTCCAATTCGTGCTGCGGAAGACGCCCCTTAAAGCCAACCCCTCAATCCTGCCCGAGACCGGAGAAGTCATCCGTCAAAGAAACGATTGAGTAGGGCAGAATCCAGTGAAAGAGCAAACACACACGGACACACGGCCCCACAACGAGCAGCCCTCGTAAGTACTTAAGAGAGAGAGAGACAACAGCGTCAACGAGACAGAAAAAGAGAAATGCAGAGAGAGAGGTAAGGCCGGTAGACGCCGGTTACCCAGAGTCCCCACTGCACTCAACAACTAAGAGAAGCGGCAAAAACTCCAAAAAGAGTACCAAAAACCATTCACAGCAATGACACACAAAGACAACGCACACGCACACACACACACAAATGTACATACCAAACTGCATAGCTGCTGAGAAGGTGTCTGGGGGTACGTGTATGCCTATATCGGCTACCCGCAGAAGAGAATACACAAAAAAAAAAATAACAAAATCGACACTTCATAACAACGTGTCCCTCCCATGCCATTGAGCAGGACTCGAACGCCACGCCACCCCCGGTCCGCCACACGCCCATCGCGGCGTGCAAGGCAGCCGCAGGCACGCGCCACAGCAGCGCGCCGACCCAGTCATCCCAGCACCGTCCCTGCCTCAAGCCCCACCTACACGATCTGCAGCTCGCCCCCCGGTGCAACCGCAGGGGCGGCTCAGGCACCACACACCAGTGGGCAGCCAGGGCCGGGTGGGGTGCACTTGAGCCATGGCGACGCCATCTCCCCATCGGGTAGGTGGCACAACCCTCTTCACTGTCGCGGGTCGCTCCCACGCAGCGCCCAACACCACCAGTCTGCCAGCATCAGCAGCGATACATCACTCCAGCCTCCCCACGGCGTAGGCGCTTGGCCCAGTCACCACCAGAGGTGGCTCGGCACTGGCAGGGGGACGGGGAGGGGGGGCTGCCTGGCTTCCGCACAAGGTGAGAGTGCGGCGCCCTGGGGATGCCGCGCACTGAGAGGTGTCCCTCCGCCATCAGAGGGGCGCCACTAACCAAGAGACGAGAGCGACCTGTGCACTACCGAATCACAACTTGTGAACGCAGCTGTACGTCGCACAATCATCCAAAACACTGGCAGCAAAAGTTTGCAGAAAGTCGCTCACTTCCTGTCATGTATCGTCGAACAGTGCCCACAGACACTACCAAGAACCTTTAATGTGAAACTTTTGAGGTACACTTCAGAGATGTCGCAATACCCTCAAAAGGTTTGAACGATTGACATTATTGGCCCTCAGCCTGCCATCACAGTTTGCAATTACAGACGCCTTTGTTGACTCAAAGAAGTGCCATCAGCTCTCAACATACTCAGCGAAAGGCAGGAATGATCAGGAAGGAGCACTGCAGCTTGTCGTCGATGTTCATCACGGCAGCGTCGTTGTCGAACTCGCCGCAGTAGTTTGGCGCAGAGAACACTGTCACAAGCTGACGGCTCGCAAAGAACCCGTAGCCGCGCTCCATCACCTGGTGCGCGCGCACAATCAGGTCCATGTCCACCATGTCCAGGAAGTCGTTCACAATGTCCTCACCAAACAGGTAGCTCACGCCGCGGTCGCTCTCCAGGAAGCCCTGCACGTCATCCTCCGGGTCGGCCCACAGCAGATCGCACAGGATGCCACGATCAGGCACGTCGCACGGACGCTCGATGTCCATAACGGAGGCTACAGATGTCAAATCAGGACTAAGCCCACCGTGCATACAGATGATCTTCTCGCTAATCACACAGCACACGGGCATCGTGTTGAACACATCCGTGAACGCCTTGAACAGCTTGATGTTATACCGCCGCTTCACATCGTCGAAGAACCCGTACATTTTGTTGATGCTTGCGCACTCGTGGTTGCCGCGCAGAAGGAAGAAGTTCTCGCGGTACACAATCTTGTAGCAGAACTGCAGGATGATCGTCTCGACGCTGTGCTTGCCGCGATCAACGTAGTCGCCGAGAAACAGGTAGTTCGAGTATGGCGGGAAGCCGCACTTCTCAAAGATGCGCAGCAGGTCGTAGTACTGACCGTGCGTGTCGCCGCACACGCGCACAGGTGGGCGGATCTCGAGAAGCATTGGCTGCGACATGAAGATCTCGCGCACCTCGGTGAGCACGGCACGGATTTCTTCCTCACGGACTAACACTTGTGGCGGCCCACGGTTGCGTTGAACCATGATGAGGCGCTCTATGAGCTGATGTACCGTAGATAAGCTAGACATGACAGTAGGCACTCTTGTCTCTGCAAGGAGAAAAGAAAGGAAAGAGAAAAGGGAAAATGGATGTAAATGTGTGTCGTCAGGGAGAGAAATGGAAGAGTGCACAGACAATAAAGCAAAAAAATTGTAGTAAAGGTATTAACACACACGCACATGCGCAGCGCTACTCAGAGAAAACTGCAAGAATGTCAAAAAGGGGGCAATTTACGAGAGCGTCTCGAGATGATGACAACTGAACAATAAAACGAGCACCGTGTCTACATGGGAGAGGGAATCTGCAGCCCCCACCAACCACGCACACACAGGCCCACCGAATCGGGGAAAGAGAGAACAAAAAGAGCGGGAGTGAGGCTGGTGTCAAAAAGATAGAGCGTACTGGCGTTTTTTTCCCGTGTTGCCACTTGTCCTCTTTCGTAGCACCGCTTTTTTCTTTTTTTTTTGGGACTTGGCGGGACTTTCTGTTATGATGTTGTACCGCAGACCTGAACACGGAGGGGCGGGATTCCCTTTTGTTGGTCTCTCGTTCTTGAGGCTGAAAACGTGAGGAGCAAAAAGGAGAGGAGAAAAGGGAAAGGGAAAGGAGGCGACCAAGAACGAAGAATGATTATATGCCAGCAGGGTGCCTACAAAAGGAGACAAACGATCCCGCAAAAAAAAAAAAAAGAAGTAAAAGTACAAGAGAGTGAGGGTGAGAGTGAAGTAGGGACGTACGGTTGTGTGCTAATGTATTTCGTTCCAATTATTACACTGGCTGTCACAAAGAGGAGGTGGTGTTCACAGGAGAAAAGAAAGATCAGCCTCTCTTTCCGTCTTCGCGCTATCTTTTTTTTTTTCTCTGCTCGCTTCTGTGGCCTCTCTCGCTATCTTTGTGGTGATATGGGGATGCTCTGCGGCTCTGCCACGCCTCTGCTCACTCTTGATGATGCTCCCTTCTGTCCTCTCAAAGCCAGTAGAGTGCTCGCTTAATGCGAAAAGGGCAAAAGAAACGAAACAAGAGGAAGTGTCTACGGCTCACTCAGTCAACACAAGCAGTGCGTAGCAAGGCGGTGAGTTGCTTTTTTTTTTAACTTTTTGAGCGGAGACAGAGAAAAATATAAATGCACCAGCTGAAACGTACGCACGCGCCTACCTACAAAAAAAAGAAAAGAAGAACCAAGGGAAGAAGAGACTTAAACAGATCAAAGATGAAAGACCGCCGGGGAAAAGGGAAAAAAAAAACGTACCTCTTTCGGGCGCTTCCACCTCCGTGCGGTGGAATGCGAAACTCAGCCAGAGGAGGGTGCGAAGGCTCTTTAGCGTTCTTTTTTCTGCTTGTTTTCTTTGCGGATTGATGGGGCTTCACTGTGACACCCCCTCTTCCAACGCGAAGGCGGTGAGGGGGAGAAGCGGGAAAAGAAAAAGCGAGAAAAGAAAGAACAGAAGAAAACGAGAAAAGGGGAGGTAGGAAAGAGAATCACACCAAATGGCACTGTATGCTTAAAACAATGAAGATGCGATCACTCTCTCCACCAAGGTGTAGGAAAACGTCTCCAGGGCGGGCAGGCAGACAGACGGACGGTAGAGGCAAGAGAAAGAGAGAGAGAGAGAGAGAGGGGGGGTATGTGAAGGATGGGTTGAGCGAGCTCAAGTTCCTTTGGTACGTAGGTGAGAAGTAGCGAAAGAAACGAAGAGCACGGCATCAATCAAAGAGCTCTGTGCGAGACGCGTCACGAGAAAGTAGAATGAAAAAGCCCCCCCGAGAACATCACAACAACAACATCAACAACAGAAAAAAAAGGCGAGCGAGCGAGAAAGAGCGATCCGACGTGAACTGAAGCGAACGCACACACACACACACACACACTCACTCACTCAAAACAGGAGGAAAAGGGAGAGAGCGGGGTGTTAATGCGGCCAGGGAATGCGTAAGCCATCCACTACAAGATGGAGGTGACGTAGTGTACACGCTTAAGGATGCTGTGGTGGCAGGTGTGAAAATAGAGATGAGGGTATCAGAGGAGAATGGGAAAGGGGAAGGTTGTGCGTGGAGTTGTTGATGGAAGTACAGTTAAGGGTGGAGAGCAATGAGAGGGGATGGATAGAGAGTAATATGAGTAGGAAAAGAAGAGTGTCTGTTGGTGCATGAGACACACGCCTTGCAGCGTACGCTTGAAAAGAGGGGAGTGTAAGCCTTCTGAAAGGCCGCACCACCGCCAGCTACCCTCGCCCATCGCGACAGTTGTGATGGGCGAAAAATAGAGACGACAAAATGAACAACAACAGAGAGGCGGCGACAGCGATCATGCGGAGGAACTGTAACTTCTCTCTTCTTCAATATCACACGCGAGGGATGAGGTGCACGCCTCTACCCACGCAAACGCGCATACGCGCAACTGGACCCCATAACGTAAAATGAGCAGATGCAACGACGAAGGGTAAGAGAAGCAATCAACCTTGCAGGCGTCTCCCATGACAGCCCACAGAGATAGCAAACGAGAGCGAGAGGAAGAGTAGTGTAGAGACCACACGAGCTTTGACACTGCTTACTCCCCCCCTTCATCTTCCACAGCCCCTCATAAATGATTTTCTTTGAGCATCTGCGTATGTATTTTTCCTCCCTCTTCCGCAATAGGCAGCAAGAACATGCATAAATACACAACTGAGACACACACACACGACTCCTGCGCCCCCCTCCCAGTCAAAGAGCGCTCAGTAAATGGGAAAGAATGGAGAACAAGTGAAAGCAACTGAACGAGGGTGGCAACAGAAACTGAAGAGAGGAAGACAAGCGAAGAAGAGGCACCAGACAGCCCAGTGCTGTGTAACACAGGAGGAAAAGGAGGAAGGGTGTCACTGTATCAACACGGCCACCTGGCCTGCCCCCCTCCCTTACACAAATCACAAGTCACAAGCACACCCTTGCTCAAAATAGATGGAGGAGGGTGGGAAAGAGGCGGTACATGAAGAGAGGGGTGGCAACAAAATCTCTCTTTGTCTCTCTCTCTCTGTTGCCTCCATCTGTAGCACTACGCCGCACCTCGTGAAGACTGCGGCGGTACGCAGTCACAACAGACAAAAAAAAAGAAAAATATCAGCACTAAAGGTATGCACAAATAAAGCAATGGCAAAAATTTAGAGAAGATACGCCTCCTGAAGGTATCCAAGACAGCAGAGGCGCGCGACAACGACCACATCACGCGTCCTTAGCGGACACGGAAGTCAAAGTACTCTCGCGAGTCCGCACCTTTTCTGGCGTCTATCCCTGGCACCGCCGAGACAGAGAGTGCGTAGACGAAGTACATGAACCAGTTGTAGACGAAATGACAGAACCTCTCTGGCATCGACTCTACCACACAAGATCCACCGCTTCGCATGGCACGCTCCTCCGACAAGGAGGGCACGAGCGCGTTCAGCGAGGCGGACAGCGTCGTGTGACCCGACCTCAGCTCCACCTCCTCTTCGTCATCCTCGCTGTCGTGGGTTCGAACGGTATGCATGGATGTCGCCCGTTGGCTCATGCGTGCCTTCACAGCTTCCCAGTGTGCATCTCGCACCTGGCGCATTCGCTCGGCCTCGCTGATGTCGACGACTGCCTCGCGAGCCTCTCTCTCCTCCTGCTTCCTCTGCAGGGACCCTGTCATGTCCACGACGCGCTGCATTGAAAACAAGTCACAGTTAACAGAATCATCTCTGGCAGTGTGATGCGAATTGTACGTGCCGCCGTAGGACCGTAATAAGTTGCCCTCCGAGAATTGCTCAGACGGGGAGACGTAGGAGTATTCGCTTTCTATGTACGCCGCGCCGTTGACTTCGTCGCCATAGCGGCTGGCCCTGCGAAAGGTGAGGGTGTCCATTACCTTCTCAGATAGTGACCTCAACACCTGCTTCAGCGCGGGTGTGTCTGCGTGTGTGCGGCGGCGGAGGGGGAGGTAATGGGGTGATGCAAAGACGTGTACAGCGAGTACTGTCGCAGGGACCGATGACTAGCGCAAGAAGCTCAGAGAATAGTTTGGTTTGGGGAGTGCTGCAGATTGGTAAGAGAGGCTGCGTCCGTGAGCAAAAAAAAAAAGCGGCGGCTGTGTATCCCCGAGTTTGATTCTTGTAGAAGCGGCAACAGCCAATGTCATCGGGACACTCGTGGTTCGAAATGTAACCGAGCCGTCGCACATGCAGACGCACACGTAGACGTACACGTAGTACTTGACCAAGCAAAAAAAGGGGGGCACAGTGTTGGACATATAGGAGGCGCAGGTGAAGGAAGCATGAGGAGAGTGAGCTGAAAGGTGAATGACAGTGAGAGAGAGAAACACACACACACACACACACAAGGCTTGGTATTCATTTACGAGACAACAACAGAGAAAAGGGTATCCGTGTCGCGCGGTATTCCAGACATTCGGTACACACCAGTTGTAAGCCACCTCTATTTGGAGAGTGAGGTCACCAGCATTGCCTTTCCATCTCACATGGGTGCACCCACTCTCGCGGGTACGCTAGGTCCCTCTGTGTAGAACAGATCGTAGAAAAGCGCACGTGCCTTGAAGCAGCTCCGTGTCCCATACGTCGAAGATCACAACACAACCTCTTTTTGGTCCGCACTGGTTCCATGAAAGCATGAAGCGCAAGTGACAAACTCCACAACCCCACATAAGCACTTACAGGCACAGCACTCGTGTTCACGCGCACACCATCACGTGAAGAGGATGGGATTAAAAGTAAGGAGCACACACACACACACCAAGAAAAATGCGGTGAGTCGCATCGTGTGTTGCTCATCGTGTTCCACCCCATTTGCTACTCCCATCGTGGGTCCCAGTCCGTTTCCACTACTCATTTCGGAGCTGCTCAAAGAGATCGAAGACAGCGCTGGAATCCCGCATGTCTGTGCCATCCCGCATGCACCCACCAACGTCGATGCGGCTCGCTACAACGGAATTGCAGAGTCCAATAGATTTCACCAAGACGTTTGCCAGGAGTCGTGCGTCCAAATCACCCTGCTGAATGGGCTTGGTGTGAAAGTCGTCGTCGACGCGGTTGTTCTTGGCAGCGACGATGCGCTCGTTGAAACTTGGAAAGACGATGTCAGAGAGCCGGAAAAGTGAAAAGCGTACTGGACTGCGCAGCTTCAGAAGGTCGCCGTGTGGCTCCGTCGAGAGCCACATGCGCCACCAGCTGTTCCAGGCACCACCCGACTGCCGTTCCTCCAGCTCCTCCGTGCCAAAGTAGCAGTGCACGTTCGGGCTACCGTTCTGACTAAGCAGCGTTTGCTCCTGCAGCTGCACCGCCTTGCAGTACCCACGCGGGTATGCCACGAGTCGCCGGTACCAGTAAAGCGGCGATAGACGCGACCCGCGTACCCACAGCGGTGTCAGCACGACGAAGTGAGCGTCGACACGGCGACAGGCGTCAAGGGCGTGCAGGAAGCTGCCAAAACGCCGGCCGCTTCCAAACCGCGACCCGGGGCTCCACCATGGAGCAGAGGAGCTAGGGCAACCGTCTGCCCGTAGCGCCGGACTGGGCGCCTCTTCAATCGCAGCGGCAAGGTAGAACACGACGCTTGCGTGCCGCATCGAAAACTCGAGGTCCTCCGCTGACCCCGCATCCCCTTCGATAAGCTCCAGCGTGACACGCTGGTTGCCACTGATGTCAGCATTACCGGCGCTGGAGCCCCCAACACTATGCGAGGTGCGAAACTCGTACCGCAGTACGTGACGATCCCCCCGCCGTGAATCTCTGTAGTCGAGAGACTCCGTCAGCTCACGCTTCTCCGCCGCACCGCCGAGGTACATGTACCCCATGGAGGCCGATCGATTTCGTTCACGCTGGCCATCCGCAATTGGCAGAAAAAGAGACTTAGCTTTTTCAGTATCGCGTACCAGGACTGTCACACTAACGCCGCGGCGCAGGTACTGCTCCGCCACGAACTTGCCCACCGTCCCAGTGGCGCCAATCAGCGTCACCACCTCGGGTGCTACGCCCGCAGCCTCCGCCGTGGTGCAGTACACCGACTCGGCATTTCTGTAGGGAAAGTACAAGAGACGCGGCCCGTCGTCTTTAATGGCTGGATACGCGCCAGCGCCGGCACGACCCAAGCGGCCCTCGTACACCGCATCTGCTTGACGTGTGTTCTCCTCGCGAAAGAGGCTAAAATACGGCGCTTGACAAGCCCGCTGCACTCGCACGCGCACACCAGCGCCCCAATCATAGGGAGCTTGCGGGCGACCAAACTGGCTCATCCTTCAACCATCCAGCTCTTTTCCCCTTCTCTGCTGATCCTACCGCTGCCCTTCGCTATTCCCATCTGTGTTGCATTGGTATCCGAATTGAGGCGCTCAGTGGGTGGGGAGAGAGAAAAGAATGCTTTACGCAAAGTTCATTAAACGGAGAGGAGAAAATGATGCAGCCAGGGAACTATGGAGTAGGGGAGAAGGACGTAGAAGCAATCCTTCTTTCCGGGGGAAAGGAGGCGGCCCCATCGTTCCCTCCTTTTGGGAAAGAAAAAAGCAGAAGTGCTTGCGGTCATCGCGGGGACCCAATTCGAAGGAGAAGGTGGAGGGAGTCACGCGAGGAAGACCAGGGGAAAGAAAACAGAGCAAAGAGAAGCAGCCAGGGGGGGGTACGCCAGAGGGTACGGTAGGTCATTCCCCTCTCCCTTCCGTACATTTTTTCACTTTGACTGTACGGGCGAGTACTCATTTTGCTCTGGAAAACCTGCACGATATCGATTTGAGAGATGATCTTCTTCACGACAACGTGTCCCTCCCCTGCCATTGAGCAGGACTCGAACGCCACGCCACCCCCGGTCCGCCACACGCCCATCGCGGCGTGCAAGGCAGCCGCAGGCACGCGCCACAGCAGCGCGCCGACCCAGTCATCCCAGCACCGTCCCTGCCTCAAGCCCCACCTACACGATCCGCAGCTCGCCCCCCGGTGCAACCGCAGGGGCGGCTCAGGCGCCACACACCAGTGGGCAGCCAGGGCCGGGTGGGGTGCACTTGAGCCATGGCGACGCCATCCCCCCATCGGGTAGGTGGCACAACCCTCTTCACTGTCGCGGGTCGCTCCCACGCAGCGCCCAACACCACCAGTCTGCCAGCATCAGCAGCGATACATCGCTCCAGCCTCCCCACGGCGTAGGCGCTTGGCCCAGTCACCACCAGAGGTGGCACTGGCACTGGCAGGGGGACGGGGAGGGGGGGCTGCCTGGCTTCCGCACAAGGTGAGAGTGCGGCGCCCTGGGGATGCCGCGCACCGAGGTGTCCCTCCGCCATCAGAGGGGCGCCAACGGCAGTAGGGAAAAAAAAGAGGATTGTGTCAAGAAAAAGGGAAAAAAGAAGGACTCAGCCCTAGCCGAAAGCCCATCGAGTGAGATGGCAGGGTTGCCCTTCAAGGCTTTGTGAGAAATCAACAACAACGGTATTCAGTAAAGCAACGGTCATGTAGAAAGGAGGACAGGAAGGGGAGAGGCGGAGTGGAAAGGGGTCACGACCACCAAAGAGCCTGAGTAGGCGCGCCTTACCATTCACATGGTGTCCCTCCATCTTGACACGGGCGGGGAGGCCACCAAAAGCTCCTGTGAGCGAACATTGCAGCGAGTGGGAGAATAAATCCTCACTGACAAACGGCAGGTGCAGAAAGCAAGATGAGTAGAAAAACGCCTCCACCGAATGGAAACGTGTGTCCCGGCATGGTATCTGTTCACGGTGTGTGTGTGTGTGGAGAGGTGGGGGGGGGGGGGGGGGTACTGCAATAGTAAGGCCAAAGAGAAATAAGAGAGATCCAGAAGAGAGAATAAACGAGTCATCGCACTCGCTGGTACTCGAGCAATGCGGCGCAGTGGAGAAAAGGTCAGAAGAGAGCAACACCGAAGAGCAACTACGTGAGAGTCGGTGCGGCATGTAAGAAGGGTCATCAAGAGAAGAAAAAGAGCCCCTTTGAGCACTGAGGTGCAGTAAAAGAGAGTCGACAGACGGTGAAGCCGCTTTATCAGTCTCCATCTTTCAGGCTGTGGACTCTGTCTTCACCGGTTTGCCCCCCTCACTGATGTTGCCTGAAGGGCGAGCAGGCACACTATGACTTTAATGTTCTGTTCTTTAATGATGGATGTATTGTGCGCAATGGGAATACAGCACCACTTCAATGCTAATGGACACTACTGTGAACACCTGCCCTTGCGAGCAGTTTATTGAGTATTCCCCTCCCACACCTGCAGAGGGGGGAAAAGAAAGAAACAGACTCCATCATGAGCATCACACAAAAGTAATGGCGTTAGATTCAGGCATCCGGTCATCATAAGTTCCTCTCAGCCGCCTTCCTTTCCGAACATGCCGCCTTGGCTGGGTGCGTTTCTGTGTGTAGATGCATTGTCGTCATGAGCATAGTCTTGCACCGCCCCTCTGGTTCCGCTTGAATGAGCTGTTCTACCAAATCCTGCCGCTCCACAATGTGAGCCCCCTTCGCACACGCGACGCGGATAAGGTCGCTTGGGTGATTCCAGTACACCTTGAAGACATCCTCGACAAACTTCTGGTAGTTCACCAGAGCAAGATACACAATGGTATAGGCCAGCTGGCCAATGATCTTGTTCGAGCTCAGCTGATCCTCCGAGACACGAAACACACGCTCCAGCTCTGGTGCTTTCTGCGACGCCGCTGTCAGGAACTTCAACTCCTCCAGCAACTCCCGTTCCCCTTTGACGGTGCTTTCGCGAGCGAAGGTGGCCAGCACATCCACCGGTATGCTGAGAGGGTATGAGGTGCCCATCACCTGATTGAACCGTTGCACCAGCGGGCGTCCACCAGAGAGCCGGGTGTTTGTGGGGTAGTTGACAGTGCAAAAGACAGGCATCTCCAGCAGAATGTCCTCCACATCGTCGCCGGGCAGATGCGTCTGCCGGTGGTCCACCTGAAGGTCGAGGCGGGTGTGAAACATCAGCAGCGACTTTGAATAAACGGTACGGAACGCGGCCATGCGCAGCGGGGTATCCTCCAGATACTCGTTGCCATCGCTGAGCAGCATAGGCCACCCAAACACAAACGGATTCTTCTTCATGAGTTGATCCTCCGTGACGCGGAAGTGCGGAGTTAGGCCGAGAAAAATGTTGTGCTCATTCGGATAGTCCAGCTCCACCGACCGAGGATCACGCTTGCGCATGTCTTCAATGAACTTGTCTTTCATGTGCGATGGACTCAAGGTGCCGGTTAGCTTCTCGTCCATCTGAGTTTCGATACGGTTCTGCACCTCCTCATAGTAGGGAAGATACTTCTTCATGTGCTCCGCGTCCACATCGAGGAACTCAGAGAAGACCTTCCTCAATGCCCCCAACGTCGGCTTTACCGTGTGCCACAGCAGCGGAGGAAAGTGCTCAGAGAGCTGGATCATTACCTTCTCCGTGGAGCTGTTGTGATCCCAGAGAAGTGCGCAGACGCGCTGCGGCTCATTCACGATTGGGGAGTCCTCGCGGTCTGGAAAAACGAAAGCCTCCCCAATGACTGTGTACTCGGCGCCTTCGTTGCCCAGACAGAGTCGATTACGCAGGATGCTACTCATCCGCATCGGATCCCATAGCTCCTTGTCAAAAGTGAAGCGCTTTCGCCGCCAGGAAAGCTCATCGTACACCTTGATGTCATACGAGATGGACTTCTCAGTAGTTTTGGCGTCCTGTCGGAGCTGCTCGATCCACGCTGGCGGCTGCAAGGCAGCTTTCCCGGAGCGCACAGGAGTGTGAACGAGCTGTCGGTGAGCGGAAAGAACTGCTGAGGCAGCCACGCGCGATGCCCCTCGCAGGGCAGCAGACGCCGAGAAGCGCAGCATTTGCAAGCACACCGGTGCTTCCACAGAAGTAACGATTGTGCTGCCCCCCCCTTCCTGCCTCTCTCAGTCACGGGCGAGGAAGTAGCGGGAACGCGCCGATGAAAGGAGTGTGCAGTCTATCACGTTTACTGCCGTGGCCCCTTTTATCGGGTTTACTTGCTCGGTTCGTTACTACTCCACTGTGGTCAAGTCCTCATCAAAGCAAAGCAATATAAGAGCGCTCGCAGAAAAGTTGAAAGGGGGGGATGCTCACAGAGAGACGTGAGTCTGTGTGTGTGTGTGTGTGAAGCTGAGCGCACCTGCACACATGCGCACACACGCACAAACCTTTAGCTCAAACAAGCCAGTCAGTCCTTCATTCAGCAATGATGAAAAGGAAAATGGAATCAGCGGGGAAGGAAGAGAGTGAACCGTTGAATACAAAAGGTGTGCTGTATGAGGGGTAAAACACAGAGAGAGAAAAGCTAGATGGCGGCCCCCACAGCTAGTGCGCATCTGCTTCGTCATAGGTGTTTCATTACATAATTCGCCTCTCTCTCTCTCTCTCACACGTTTGCGCACTTGTTTCCCTCTCTCAGGTAAAGCCTTGTCGTGCAACGTGCAGCAGCTACATAGCCAGAAGGACGAAAACAGTCGTCGCCAGCGGCACGCGATGCAGCGCGTTGATGCGCAGACGAAAAATGAGCGTATGCCTCTTGCATCTCCCTTACACCGGAAAATGATAAGCAGGAACGACTTAAGGCCCCTCCTCTAACGAGCGGAGTCTTTCGAGCTCGTTCCCTCTCGCGGATCCCAAAGTGATAGTGAGAGTATGTCCCTCTCTTTTTGTTGTTGTTGTTGTTGTTGTTGCACTGTGGGTGTGGGTGTTATGTGCCGTCATATGTTCGGTTTTAGTACAGAAATTACTCGGATATTCGTGTGGGGGGGTGTGGGGGTGTGGGGGTATGTGTGTGTGCCCGTGTCCGCGTGGGACCCCGTGCTGGCCATTCTTTCCACTGTGACCGTATTACTTGACTTAACGAACAGCAAATAATCGGCTGAGAGGCCTGCAACACTGCCATACTGACCCAGTCGCGACAAAGCTCGTCTAGTCTTTCCGTGGCCGTCTTTCTCTCTTAGAAGGAGAGCAGATCAGTTGGGTCTGCCTCCGATGGCGCCTCGTAGGCTATCGTGGGCAGATGATGACTATCGATAGCCCGGGTCACCTCCGCGGTAAAAAGGCGGCCGTAGCTCTTTTCGTAGCGCAGCGGCGTCTTGTCCTCTGCCGTGCTAGAAAACGCTGACACCATGAGCGGGACAACCGGCATGAAGTGCCGCTCCAACGCGGTCAGCTCCCACAGTGTGGAGTTCAGCGCGTGTGTTTCTGGCAACTTTGCGCGGTCGTCAAAGGGGTCACGGCCGTCGAAAAGAGCGGCGGTGTCGCTCATTGCCTGCGCCTTGGCAGACTGCGCAGTGGCAGTGTCCGCGTCTTGCTCAGCCATGTCTTCAGGGACTACAGCCTCGCGACTGCTTCGGTGAATAAGAGCTATACAATTGGGATGGGTCTGCAACACCTTGCGAAGAAAGGGAAGAGTAAAGTAAAGTGTCGGCGCGGGTGCCATCAGCGACACCTGTGCCACGCGCTTGATCACGCTTGCCGCAATGTAGGACGGTACGCGAAGCGATGTCATGGAGAGATCCAGCAGCCGAAACAGCTCATACCGGTGCCGCGAAGCAAACGCGTCGGGTGTCAAGAGACTGTAGAGTTGTTCGTAGTAATTCGGGTACTCTAGCCCGTGATCGAGCATGAGTAGAAAGAGTCCTTGCAGCGAAAGGATCGACACGATACCACCGCTGCTGAAGCAGCCGGTGAGGTAGTCCGCTAGTACGAGTGGGTTTGTGAGGTGGGGCAGAACAACAGACCCTAGCCGGTGCAGCAGGTGAATGTGCAGGGCAGCCTCACCAGCCTTCTCCACACACACCATCCACACAAGCGTGAAGTAGTGTTTGTGTGCCTTCTCCGAGAAGACGGAGAGGACGCTAGTAGCATTGAGCTGCAGTTTGCGCCGCTCTGAGGCGTTGGAGTGCACATAGGCGTCGCTCGCCTCCAATGCCGCGCGCTCTTTTTTCAAAAATCCCCACCGCAGCTTCATGTGATCGAGCTGCGGCAAAGTGCGGGTACACAAGAGCACAAAGCAGTTTGTGACCAGCGTCGAGAGCGACACGCCACCTCGATCGCGTGACCGCTTGCGCTGCTGACGTTCTACGAGGTTGCTGACCGCACGATAGATCAAAAACCACACATCGTCTTCGGCCGGGGTAGCCTCATGGGCACCAAGACGAGTGCACAAGGCCTCGCGCAGTTCTGCCACACGTGGACTACATTCATCAGGCGTGGTGTGGTCACGGGGAGCCTTCACAGTGGGGGACTGTAGAGCCTGTTCAAGGATTGGGGAAGCCTTCTCGTCAAATGTTCTGCAGAGTTCCGCATAGGTTTTGCACTTATCACAGATGCGCAAGGCGCTACTCAGTTTCGACTCCATGAACGCGTGTGAAGAAGCTGAAAAGGTTCGCACGAAAAAAAAAAAAAGAACAGCAAGCCTCAAGCAGCAAAAATACAACGCATCTCTGGTCTCACGTTGCAGATGAAATTTGTATGGTGTGTGCACGTCTTACGTCCGTGTGCTGCCCGTCAATGATCAGTTTCGCGGCGTCGAGAAGCGGGTGACACGCGTGTCGAGAAGCCACGCACAAGAGAGAGAGAAAGGGAGAGAGAGAGAGGAGGAGAGAAGTAAAGGAGTAGAGCAGTCATTTGCTCACGATGAAATTTCAGCAACTCGCGGCTCCTGGTGGGAAAGCAGCACCTCTTCATCTGCGTACACCTAGCTTTGAGGGCAAACGGATCCGCCACAAACAGGGAAAACAGAAGCGGGGCGCTCAGGGCATCTACTGCTCACCCCACCCTACCCCACCCTCCTCTTGCGTCTCAGTGGCCCGGTGCATACTTGACTCGCGTGGTTGTTTCCTTTGTCGAGGGTATCCCTCATTCGTTATCCTTGTAGAAGCCTCGTTCGTACCACGATAAGCAGATTTTGCTCTATATAGTGTTGGGGCCCGTCGGCGCTGAAGCTGTCGCTTTTGCGGAAGCAAAGGCGCGTGAGAGTTTCAAAAAAAAAAAACAGCCAATGGTGGAGAGGTACAAGAGTGGGGAAGACGACCAGACAGAAGCTAAACATGCACAACCCCGCCCCCCCCCCCCCCCCAGTCAGTGACATTCCAAAGCGTGTGTGCCTCGGTAGGCTCATCTTTGAGAAAAAGTGAGACATCGAGAAGGCCACACGGACATCCTCAACCCACTCCATCTTGAAAAACGTGGTCAAGTACGCTTTACCCCAACCCAAGAGCGCCAGCGCAAACAATGACAGAACGCATATAACAAAGCTCACAGAAAAGGAGGCCTTGCCAAGGCCCGATGCGAAAGAGAGAGCACAAAGAGTCGTCAGATGTGCCCGAGGCCAACATCAACGGCAGTCGCTACTATCCGCCGTTTGTTCAGGGATACATCTACTCACTTGTCTATGTCCAACAGCATCGTAATCAAGGGAGGGCAGTTTGCAGCTCCCTCTTCGCTGTCGGAGGTTACTTGAGCCACCAGTGCCGTAATGTCGTCGAGCTTGCCGCCAGTATAGCGGTAGCCAGCTTCTTCTGCGTGACGTGCAAATGGTGAAAGGTAGCGGCGGTCTTGTGCGTTGCGAAAAGCCTCCTGGCCGATAGACTCGGCTACATTGTGACACCCCATCGCTGGTACCTCGTTGAGGTGGTCAAGGAGGCGGTCCAGCTCGACGTTGTCCAGCACACCGTCGCTCACACAAAGGAAAACGTCGCCGGAGCGCACTTCGATCTTGGCCTGCTCACCGGCGCTAGGTGGATCCTCAGGGAGCTGGTACGGACAGTTGAAGGAGTGCTGCTGTATCTCTGTGCGATACAGGAGCTTACCCTGCCGCACAATCACCAGACCGCAATCACCCAAGTTCAACAATGACGCGTGTGTGTTGTCCACAATGGTGGCCAGAGCGACAGGACAGCCTCCAGGTTGTTTCGCATCATTTGCCTTCTTGTACCCGTAGTTGAGAGCCGCGAGGGCGGTGGCTCGTTTTGAGTCGCTGGCCTCCCTCTCCACATACTCCAAAGTAAAACGCATCACATTGCGTGTGTAGATGGCAGGTTCGATGCCATAAGACGCGTATCCGCCAACACCGTCAGCCACACCGATGCAGTATGGATGAAACGCGTAGGCATCTTCTCCGCCACGGTACGCTTTCTTGGGATGCGGAATAGCACAGGCGCCGCGATGACCAAAGCGGAGAGCCGCTTGCAATGCGCACCTCCACGCTCGCGTACTCGAAATCATGTGGTTGGCCTCTGGAGGGAATGCTTATTTGGATGGGAAACAAGAAGAACAAGAAGCGCGCTGGACCTGAAAAAAAAAAAAGATGAAAGCGTGCACCTACGGTACCGCCTCTTACAGCTGCCTATGGTGTTTTGTCGATGATGGTTTCCCCTTTTCACACGCCTCAATGGAATACGCGTCAGGAAAACAAGCAAAAAGAGCAGTAATCCGTGGTGCGCTTTGCAGGGAATCCAGTTTGTTTGCACTTCAGAGTGAGCCGAATAGAGTGGTGTCCCTTGTGTGCCTTCAAAATAATGTAAACAGAGGTAGGTGATGGAGAGAGAGAAGAGAGGGGGGGGGGGGGGCAGAAATGCACCTACCTGGTTGGAGCTGATAGTCTCTCCCCTCCCCTCGATCAACCTATAATGGCTAATGATGCACACCAGCGACGCTGCGCTTTCGCACAAGAGAGCGTGGGTGGGAGAAGGGAGTACGCCCAAGTTTTACTCCACGTGTAGAAATGCGATTTATGTGCATTGGTTCTTTCAGATGCGTAGAGGTACAAAACAAGTCATACAGAGTGTGGAAATAACAGTGGATAGAGAGCGAAAAACTCACGCTCGCGACTCTTGCTACATTGTGTAATCGAGGGTGGCGAAGGTACGGTGGTGATGGGAAAGAGAGCGGCAGGAAAGGGAAGCAAAGAAAAGAAGCGAGTTGAAAGCAAGTCGAGAGAGAAAGAGTGCCGCTCTCCTCCCAGGATTAGAACAACACGGCTCCCAACTGCGTCATTTCGCATGCTTGGCAATGGGCCACCCGTGTACTCTACTTCTCCGCCACAGTCGCGCCAGGAAACGTGTGGCACCGCAACTATGACCACATCTCTGCGAAAAGAAGAAACGTGTAGGAGCACTTCTGACGAAGACAAACAACCGAAGAGGAACGGAGAAGGGACCAGTTAGTGGTCTTCTCACTCACCGAGGTGGCCACTCACGCTGCGGGGGAGCGCGGCTGCGCCATTAGACCTCATTCCCCTCACCAAGACGAAAACTTGGGGTTCTGTGCTATTTCTTCCTCCTTATCACGCACACTGTGAAGTGTCGCACAAAGCAGCAGAGCGCCTGCGCCTCACGTTCAGGTCCACTTTCAAAACCCCCACAGCCACTGCCAGCCTTCGACTCGTTGCGATCAGTACGTAGAGAGGCAGCAAAAAAAAAATTATATACCTTTCCGTTTAGCAGCAGTCGAATGTGTGTGTGGAGGGGGGGGGTTGTGTGTGTGTGTACCAGACTTTTTTCTTCGTCAATCGAAGCGCTCTGCTCAAGACCACTGCACAGAATGAATTGAGCCGCCTGACCCATAATCGTTACTTGAGCCGCTCCTCCTTTTTTGTGCCGTCTGCATACGTTGTAACGCGCACGCCATCTGCTCGATCGAGAATTGAAGTGTTGTTTGGGTACTCGAACAGCGTGTCTCCGTTCACGAACACGGTTGTTGTTAAGCCCTCTGTTTGAAATTCCTTGGTGCCATCGGGGAAAACTTTTGTCACATTTCCGTTCCTGTAGTGGTACTCCCACGTTCCATCCGCCTGTTGCACAGTGCGTGGCTCGGCAGCGGTGGCGCCCGTTGTTGTGTCATCAGCTACCTGCGAAGGGCTAGGGGTGGTGCTTGCGGCGGTTGCCTCCGCGCTAGGGGCTGTCACTGCAGTCGCTTGAAGACTAGCCTCTCCGAGCACGTTGCACTCTGCCTTTGCTGAAGATGACATGGCCACTGCGGTAGTTGAGAGGCTCGGTCCGCTTGCCGGCGATGCACCAAATGAATTCGACGATGTAATTCTCACCGAGTCCGTCGCATGAATCACTGCGCCGCTGTCTTTCAGCTGACTCATAGCCCGCACTGCCGCCACATGTTCTTTTTCTCTTCGATGCTCGCGCTGCGCCTGGGTGCGCTCCTTGGAGCTGTAGTACGCCAGCGCAGACGAGAGCTGTGTTTCGACAAACTGCCAGTTCATTGCGCACAACGCTTCCTCTGCGATAGCAGATTGAATAGCAGAGAGCCTTACTTGCACCATGCTCCCTGATCGGTGGTTTCTCTCCGCTGTGGTAGCAAGCGCACCTAGTCCCTTTGGTGTACGAGCTGCGTGGCTCCATGAAGGAGCGGTATCAGCATCGACGGCGTCACCACCTTCTCCAGAGTGGCATGCAATCTGTTCACATAAGCGCCCCTCTGTCATGTTGATCAAAGCCAGCGGCCAGAGACCGTACACAAGAGGAACCTTGCAAGCTGGAAGATTCAGCAAGCTCACAGCTCCATGCTCGCTGCCGCTGATGGAAGGGGAATACACGATCCACAGTCGCCCAGGACTCATGGCGCCTGTGGAATGGAGTGTCACACTGTCCTTGAACGCACTGACAGACCCGTAGCTGCGCTCGATCGCCTCCAGTAAGAGCTTTGGGAGCGCCGCATCCCCAACAACGCCGTTGCTGAATGTCCTTTCTCGGTAGTGTTGCGCTTCCGCACACTTCTGCTCAAAATAATTACAGAACGACACAGAGGAAACGTAGTGCACGCGCTCGCGCACGCAGTTCACACACGGCCGTGCGGCAAAGCTGGGCTCCTTCCCAATGAGTGACAGCGGCAGCTTCTTTAAGAGGACAGGGCAATCGCGCGAGTGATTTATCGCAGACTGTGCTGCTGTAGCCAAGTACGCTGTGGACACAATCAGCGATGCGATGGAATGCGTGACTACACCGGTTCTTTTACCGGTGAGTGGCAACAATGGGAGAAGTTGTCGCAGCTCTGCAGCCGCCGCTTCGGAACGCATGAAGAAAAGCGGGGTGCAATCGCGCAGCATTGTGTCCGTCCCTTCGGTGATGTTTTCTCCGACGAGCCTCTGTTTCCGAAATCCAATCCTAACAAGATTGAGCGAGCCGCAGCTTTTTCACTGTTTCGTCCTTGTTGCTGTTGGCTCAAGCGCCGATGCAGGAAAGACAGGTTGGGGAAAGAAGCGAATAAAATGCACGCGGAGAAGTGTGGAAAGAGAAGATACATCGGAAGACATGGTAGTGAAACTGCTCCTGTGGGTGGCATGATGCCGCGGGCTATAGTTCAGTGCTTGCTTCAGATAATCTTGACTCGCTCACGAGGAGCAAGACGACGACACTACAACGCTTCGGAAGGAAAGCAAGTGTACTAATGGTTTGGTCGGCTGATACGCGATTGTCACACTCCTGGCGCATAATTGATCAAAACTGTGATTGAACTGAGAAAGTGGGACAGCGAAAGAAAGGAAAATAGCCGAGCACCACCTGAGCTGCGTGCACGGCATCCTATTGAGGAGACAGCAGCGAGAAATCAGAAAGCTGCTTTCTCTTTGAGGTTTTTTTCACGTTGACTCCGTAAAATCGAGCCCCTCGGCAATAGTCTTGATAGAGCGGCGAAGGAGAGCGTGATTGTGCACGCGATAGCAATGAGAGTAGGCTCCTTCCAACGCTATCATCTCGGATCTGGTTATTAACGTAAAAGTTCAGCCACGCGCTCGCGTTGACAGGGGACAACCTTTTCTCATTCGCTGCAGAGATAATAGGCTTCCCCGCAAGGCGAAAGAAGGTTTTTGGAACCTTCGAATACCTGCTAGCACATCGGAGTAGGCGCATCAAGTGGCTCTCTCCGCAGTTTTGAACAGCTCGGATGAGCACCCTGCCAAGGTTCTCCACCTCTTGGCTGGAGTCAACAGACTCAAACGCTGCTAAGACATCATCAGCAGAGAGAGCACCTCGCTCAACAGGCTCTCGGGTTTGCAGCTCAGCAACCACCTCTGCTCTCTTGCCGTCTTGTGACGATAAAAAGGTAAAGAGCAGCACCAAATCCGAAGTCGTGCTATCCGCGAGTGAAATCTGATTGAGAGCCGCAGTCACATCCGGGAAAAGCAAAAGAGCTTGCCGCTGCTTTGCTGTGCAGCAGCTCAGCAGAACTAGAAGATCATCTGAGGAAACGCTCGCGATGTGGCTCAAGCTCTCAATGAGCTCTGATTGCTCAAGAAGCGACGTAAGTCTTAAATTACGCGCTGCCTTTGCAGCCACTACCACGTCCTCTGTGCGGGGAGCTTTTCGCTTCAGTTCTTCGAGCACGCGCTGAAACGCGGTTGCGTCCCGAACGCCGAGATCAGAAAGAGCTGAGAGAACCAGGCTGAGTTCCTCCGCACAACAACTGCTCGCAGACCTTAGTACCCGACTCAGTGCGGTCTTTCTGACCCAACGGCTTGAATTCGTAGTTGCCTGACCCGCATGGCGAAGGAAACACATCGCAGCGGAGAGAGACACCTCCTGAGACTCGACAATTCGCCGCAACAGGACGGGTTGCTGTTCATCGTCAACAAAGCAGAGTCCTGCGACCAGTAGAGCCCTATCCCTGGGAGAAAGCTCGTCGTCAACACTTTTTTTGGGAGTGCAAGCAGCTACGAGACGCGCCCCAGCGCGACCAATTGCTCTCTTGATAAGAGTAGGTGAGGCCTTTATGCCACTTCGTTGCAGTATGTACAGTGCGTGCACACTGGCGCGTTGACTGAGCTCATTGCTTTCCACGCTGCGACGAATAGCGGAGAGCAACGAGTGGGGAATGACGCAGGTGCTGATCATAACATCACACACAACCGCCGTTTCTTTCGCAGATAGCTCGCCGGAGAGTCTTCCGCTTGTCACGGCCCTGCTAAGCAAGGATGATGCATCTGTCTGGGAAAAAAAAGACAGGCACAACACCCACTCCAAGTATTCCACAGTAGATGTTTCAGGCTGAGACTGCTCTAGCTGCACGCGTATGTGGCGTTGCAGCGCCGCCTGCACGTCTTCCAGGGAAGTAGAGCCTGAGCATGTAGTTGAATTCGAATCTCGCCACGCATTAAGCACTTCTAGAGTACGCTCAGAGCCAATGCACCCACTTGCTTTGCATATTTGGCGACAGATTGAATCGTCAATGATTGTCCCCGTGAGCATGAGCCTAACAAAAACCTCAAAACAATTAGCATCTGTCACCCCACCCTTCTCGATAAGTGCCTTCTGAACAGCCATACCCCATGTTGCATAACGCTGAGAGTTCCTTGGCGCTGCAATTCTCTCCAGCAGATCTAAAAGGTCTGCTTTCTCCAATTCCTCCGTGGCGGACTGTAAGTGCTTTACTAACCCTTCCATACCCTTTTGCTCCAGTGGCAAGCCTTCCATCAGGGTAATATCAAAAAAAGTAGTTTTGTCGCTAGAGGTGGAAAGGCGAAATGCCAGCTCATCAGCAGTGATTTGAGTAACCAGAGAAGCCAGTCCTGTACTCACTTGCAGCGCTTGCTCGCATCTCCGCCAAAACGGTCGTGCAAAGGCAATCAGTTCTGAGTTGTCTGCACGTTGTAAACAGCATCGGATCGCTGCTATGACACCGGGGGTGCTCAACGTTGCATCATAGTAATCCAAGTTCTCCGGGGAGAGGCTGATGCTCGACGCAAGCTGGTGAAGTTCGCTCGCGTTGAGCTCGCCAGCAGAAGCTTCGAAGTGAGCAGAGAGCTTCGAGAAAGTATGTGTGCCAAGAGGATACTTGATGACAGGAAGAATGCCAGTGAGCTCCAAACCATCTTCGAACGTTTGTAAAACGCTCCCTACATCGAGGTTATTAACATAGTCGCGGGCGAGGGAAAGTGTCGTGACGTCGCTCGCTGAGCCAATAATCCACAGCTTTAGTTGCTCAGAATGAGGGCGCCATTGCGCTGATAATAGCATTACAGCCCTTTTTTGAAACATCTACACAGAAGTAATGTCTAAGCAGTCAGCTGGAATTTAGTAAATAAAGTGAGTGAGTTGAAGTCAAACAGAAGTAGTTGTGCTTTTCCCCGATATTCTGTGATTAGGAGGAAAAAAATCATGCATTTTTCCTTCTACCCTGCATATCACTTCTGGTACTTGGTGATGTTGCTGCTACTATTGTTTTTCTTATATATCTCTCCCTATTGGTAGCAATGTTTGCTCCCCTTCTTACACTCTGCAAAAAAGCAGGAAAGTGTGAGGGGTTTGAAGGGCTAGCACCTCCTCACAGCTATACCTTTTTTTTTTTTTCATTATCTATAATATGTATAGAATGCTTCGTACAAACTGTCCTAAAACTCCCCATTGGAGATACACAGGGGAAGAATTAATCGATAAATTTCGTTCTTCTTTTTATCAGCCTTTCTCCTTTGAACTCCGAGCCTGAAGGCAGGCCCTTGAGGAATCCCAGAAGTATTTTGAGTAGCCCAGAAACTGAGGAATATTGCAGCACCATTAACCCACAGATAGATCACTGAAAACGCCAAATCCAGTATTAGCGCATATGTTTACAGCCACATGTAGTAAATAGCCCCTACATCGGCAAATCGCTAATAAAAAGACACGGATGATTATTGTTGAAGTGCTTTTCATTTTGTATCTACGTATCACTATGAGGATACCAAAAGCGTTGACAAGGAGAACTAAAAACAGGCGATTATTTCCACTGGGAGGGCAGCTGGTGGAAACAGTAGATGTAGGGCATTGACATTGAGAAGACCTATTGTCATGATCCGCCAGATCGCTGACAATCCGATTTAAAGCAGCAGCTGGGGGTGAAATGGAAAAGAGCCCCTCCCAGTGATCCCACCAGAGGCGGGCATTTGTGTGCTTTCAGTATCTAGTGAGTCTCTGAAAGAAACAATAGAAATACGAGAATGTTAGAGCTAAGAGGAAGTAATCGGTGAAAAGAGCACTGTTGGAGCTTCGTCATACGTGCACGTTGAGCTATCGAGGGAAAAACATGTGACAATACACACGAGCATGCTATGGTGGACAATACTCCACGAAGACGAAATAGAAAAATAAGTGCATTCATTTGTGCATCAAATACGCTACGAGAGCATATTACTCCAGCTCTCTTCTTGCTTGGTACTATTTTTTATCATTATTGTTATTTGTTGCGTTACGCGGTAGTGACGTAGTTAATCGGCTATTATTGGAACGGCTATGGTTCCTAGCGACTGTATTATCAGAATTACTCAATTACAAGCTCTCACCACTGTCGGAGGCGTCAGCTTGAATGATTCCTTTTCGCAGTGCCGTTCGCCTTTCGCGCTCGCGCAGAGTACCTAGAGAGTCTCGGTTTTCAGCCTTTCGTCTTTTCCTCAATTTTTGCTGCAAGACACGAGTATTGAGACCTGTGAGTCGCTGAAGCTCTTCTCCATGGGAAGCGATTTCAACAAAAGCATACTTGGTCGTTTCTCTCGGTTTCTCTAAGTTCTCAATGTGTCCTTCCAATGATTCGTGATCTGAGTCGTTGTAAGGCATATCAGCGTTTGCGGAGACAGTTGATGCGGCTGGGTGCTTTTGGCACTTTGCACATACTGCCTCACGTTCAGCACATTGTTGGCAGATGCGATGGTAGGCGTGAGCTACTTTATTTTCACGGCACAAATTGCAGCGACGGCTGTGCTCCTGTAAAGTGTATTTACCATAGTCAACCTTCCATTGTATAATCTCACAGCATCGTCTACAACACAGGCTCGTCATGGTAAATTCTACTTGTCGCGATATGTGATCTTTTTCGAGTTTGTAACGGTTGGGGTTGTACTTGCTTTTGTTCATGTAGGCCTGCCGGGCCCCTGGTGCACCACTTTTTATAGTGCGCTTCATCCTGTGCTTGAAAGAAAAAATGTCGAAAAAAGTTCGGGCACTCTGTCTGCCCCAGTCAACAAAATAGACCTGCGCTTGCAAGTATAAATGCGCTTTTGAAGGATTGAAGAAGAGAGGTGGGAAAGCGATGGAAGTGGTTTAATTGGAGGAAACGCTGGAGAAGCCGGCGCAGAAAAGCATCCAAGTATTATTACTCAGCAGAGAACAGTGAATACAGTTCTTTAATCCTGACAGGATTAAAGGAAAAAAAAAAAACACTGGTTCAACAGCCATGCGCGCAAACTGTAAAACATCAATGCGCTATTTTTGTTTGTGAATTGCAAAGAACTGTCTTCCAGTTGCCGTAGCCGATGACTTGGAAGCGGTTGCAGCACTGTGGCCAAAACTGCTAGTGAATTCAGCTTCGCAGAAAAAAAAAGCTAACGTTTCACATCTCCTCAATAGTGTCAATGAGCTTCCTTGGGCGACACATCGGAAAGAATGGAGTAGCTTTTCTCCACAAATCAATGCCCAGAAGCGGCTTCGCACAGTTGAAAAGGAAAATCAGCTGTTTACTCCGCAAGCTACAGAATACTGCATTTTGTCAGACAGCGGTCCTTTGCAATGTAGCTTACCATTGCCATAAGGCGATTAGTCTGAGTGACATTTCCTCCACTTATCGCGTTGGCAGTGCTTCAATTTTCCAAAAAAAAAAAACACGGAAGCGACAGCGGCAGGTTGATGAGAGCAGTTAAGAACGGTCCTTTGTGCAGGCGCCCGGCACCAACCAAAAGAGCTGATCGGCCCTCCGCATTCTCCCCCCCCCCCCTCTGCACTCCACCCCCTTTACACCCTCGGCCTGTCAAACGTTCCACTGGAACTGCACTGTGTGCAGCTCCTCCAGAACGAAATCCTAATTGCACTGATCCCTGTATGTACTTGCAACAATACCACGTGCCTGAAATCACTTTGCGAGTCAACACACTGTGACTTCTCTTACTGTTGCCTGATCTACATCTACTTCAGTTCTGGTGAGGCCGGCCACCTCACCATAGCATTCAGGGTCCAGCACCCTAATATTTGGGTATGCAAAGAGCCTCTGAACTGCGCCAGGGCACGGTCAAGGACAGTCAGTGCCGATGCGCAGCTCTGGGCTGGTGCCGTGCCGGAGAGGCATGTGCCCTTGACCAAGCTTGCACAACCTCACCACGCATCGTGTCAACAATTCACAAAACCTCTGCTTTTGCCAACGAAGAGTGTACGCTCCTATTTTTAGAGACGAATTTGTTCTATTAGCTCTGTTTGGGCATCATGTGCTGCGGGTTATCCCCAACAGCGAACAAGTCCGCGCTGTATATGTTCGTCTGCGCACAACCTGCTTCCCACCACAGTGTCAGTTTTGTTTGCTAATGTCTAAGTTGTGTGAATCAATCGTTGGACGCCACATATCGCGCGCACCTTCTTCCGACTTCAAGAACTTTCATTATTTGAGGAGCATTGTTTTTGTCGTCTCACATGTCATTCTACCACACACAAGTCCACAAATATATGCATACTACCACAGTCCACCTACCTCTGTTGCACCATAGCTACATTCCAGTCGTCTAGCAAAAACTATGTGCTATGGAATTAAGCCATATGCCTAACGGGACATGTGTAGAGCCCTGCTTGGGGGTGGAGGCCGTTGCGACTGTCGTGTTGGTAGTCGGAGGTGGTCAGGGTCCATACCCTGTCCATCTTATGCGTGTTAGTTCTTCATACATAGCAGTCTCTTACACATAAAATACCGAAAGGCATAAAAGTAAACTCAACTTTGTAAACCCTGGTCGGCTGATCTACGGAGAAATGCATAGATTAACCCATTTTACGCAAGCATACCTCATTCACAGTTGGTAACCCCTCCCACAGGAGAGTTGGAGTCTCCTCCCCGCAGCTCGGCAATGAGATGGAGTCTGCCGGCCCAGTTGATATCCACATACTTGTGTATGACTTCAAGCTGACTGTATTATTTATTCCGAATATTTTCATTGATTGGGTATTTCTTTCAATGCTGGGATTTATGAAAGCGGTTAATGTGATATTCTTGTTTATCTCATCGATTACTTTTTATCTGCAAGGAGGTTTGATATAAGCATTCAAGCAACCCTAGATTTTTTTTTTTGCTACTTTACAGCTTCTTTATTTTTTGTTCTTTTTGATAGCCCTGAACTAGCACCGAATGCACTGCTACAGTTTCCTCGATAGCCCCGACAGCGATTGTGTACTGCAGACTCGCACCTGATTTCGGATACAGCAGGGTTGACCCTATGTGTAATTCTTCGACCAATGGACAGCAAGTACCATATTGAATGTACTGTAACCTTCTTTATTCTCATATCGGCTGCGACGTTTCTCGCATCTTGCTTACCATTCTTTTTCCTTGTGGACATTATTCCTCTCTTTTCGAACCAACAGAAACATTATTCAGTATTCGTGTTGTACCTCCGACTCAATGCCTGCCGTTACCATGATAAACCTGTCATGCCAAGCATTCTTCACAAGTACGAATACCTACCGAGCTGCTTCATACAACTATGACTAGGCGTCGATATTGGTGTGCTAACTTTGCAACTCCTTAACTACCCTTCCAATCATCCTCTCGCTGGTTTTCCTTCATTTTCCCTTTTGTATGCTGATTTCCATAATGTTCTACTGCTCAACCTACTCATACATACGATAACAACCTACAACATATTGATTCCCGGTAGCTATCGAGGATCATAGTATTCCTTTCCCCCTAGTGCATCTTTTGTTTGCTTTGTTCCTCATTCGACTATAACGTAGTCCTGACATAGCTAGTGTCTCGATTGTCATTGTCCTCCAGTACTTGTGAATTGACTCTCTTTTTGTTGTTGCTTTACATTTGTGTGTTTGTGCACTTCTTCGCCACTCTCACAGAAAAGCCCTTCTTTGCTACTACTTTTTTCCTCTCCTTTCTGTGTCCTTTGCGCTACTTTCTCTTTTCTTATCACCTCTGCGGAACAGCAGTTTCGTTGCAGCAGCATTGTTATCAAAAAAAAAAAAAAAGCGTACATTAAGTACTTTTCCGAGAACCTCACATAAGCCAGTATACAAGTCTCGACGCCATCTACGTGGGAATCTCGCCGTTTTCCCACCTTTTCGATTTACAACCCACTTTTTTATCATTTATCCTCCCTAGCGCCGCTATTCTCAAGCGTACAGGTACCACGTACGTGCTGCTTTAGCATCGTGTTTTAGAGTACGAAGCTTGGTGGGAGCTTCATAACATTTACTCTCGCATCCGTAATACATTTATATCGACAAAGTCTGTGAGGCTCTGTGCCGCCTCTCCAGAAAAACAGCAACACAATAGACGGCACTTCTCACAGTTAGCCTTCGACGACAGCGCGAAGATGACCCTTTCGAGCAACATCAATCCTGCCTTTCCTCAACTGAAGGTTGGGCAGGTAGTCGTCTACGACTATCTCCACGCTGCCAAGACGTGGCAGTGGACGCTGGGTACGGTGCGTGAGATTACGGATTACACCGCCGTCGTGCAGCAGTGGGGCCCTCACACCGGCGACAGTGACACACTGCGCTCCATTCTCCTCAGAGAGGTCGACACGGAAAATGGACGCATGAAGAGCTATCAGGATATGCTGGCCCTCGCACGAGAGAAGCTTGCGTCCATCCGCCGTAGCAACGAGGATCGTGTTTCACGCGTTCGCGGTCACTTCGACAAGGCTCGTGAAGAGCTAGAGCGCATTGATGAAGTGGATCTGCGCAAGGTCACGGCCCAGGCCGCCCCGTCCCCAGTTGCGGTCGCAGTCCTGAAGGCGGTGTGGGCCGTGGCCAAGTGTGATCCCACGGCGGTCGAGTTCTACGAGTGGGCGGATGTGCAACTGGAGTACCGGAGGAGAGCCGCTCTCGACGAGATCGCGAAGATGGACGTCCTCGCGAAGCTCTACCCTTCGGCGGAAAGCCTGCAGCAGTCCCTGGAGCACGGCCCCAAGCTGAACTACAAGGCGGCGGCGCGCGACTCACCAGTGGTGGCCAGCCTCCATGCGTGGGCCACCACGGCTCTTGCCTACCAGCAGGCGTACAGCCTCCTGGCTCACGACAAGCGCATCCAAGAGCAGAACGACGCCATCGCAGCCGCCATTGCCGGCATGAAGGCTTGTCGCGCCAAGATTGCCAAGCTCAAGGAGGAGCTGTCCTCAAATGGCACGACTACACTCCCCGAACAGGTCACCTCCTTCACCAGGACGTCTGTCCTCGTGACAATTCCGTTGTCTGCCGTCATCTCTCCCGTCAGTGTGGACAGCAGGATGAAGGAATGTGTGCTGACTAAGGACGAAGTTGAGCAGGTTCTCCTTGGAGCTAAGGCTATGCGCTTTCAACTGAGGAGTTGCATAAACTTGATTACATCCAAGTACGTCATGGCAGCTGCAGAACTGCACACACTTTCTCTTTATACTGCAGAGTTGGAGCAAAGGCGCCTCTATCTGCAAGAGCATTACTTTTCGACTATTATCCGAAGTGGTGAGGCAGGTAGTAAGGCAGAACGCAGTGAGGAAACTCAGGAGGAAGTCAATCGCTTGAAGGCTTTGGTTGCAGAGCTGCAAAAGCATGATGAGAGGTGGGAACCGGATTACGAAGCTGTGTCAGTGGCAACATCACACGTCAAGAAGTATCCTGGTACTGAGTGGGCAGACGTGTTAGCGGAGAGATTTGAGGAGGTGCGAACTGCCTTCGCCTCTGAAACAGCGCTCGCAGCGCACGTCGATCCATACTGTGTTCACGACATTGTGTTTAACGCAGAGTATGATCAGTTGTCTGTGAGGTGTGAAATAACCCACCCAGCCAAAATGACACGAACCCAAGTGGATGATCGTCTTTCGCAGATGCCAACCCGGCTGATGAGTTCCATTTACAAAAACCGTGACGCTCCAAAGACTGGTCTAGACAAGGCTGTAGCTGAAATCTGCCACGCTTTGGGAATCGACGATCATAAGTTTGCTGGACTTGGCTTCGATGAGTTCGTTACCCAACTTTCACATTTCGACTACTTGGGGAACAAGGACGCCTACGAGAGTGAAATTGGAGATCTCCTTATGCTCCTCGATAAGATCAACAACGAGAATAGATCACTTCAGTACACCCTTGAAAAGTCTGCGGAAACCTTCAAGAAGCAGACTGCAGCAATCCAGCGCGATCAGGACGCTCTCACAGCACGCAACGCGGAACTTGCCGATGAAATTGATCGACTTCGAAACCTCCTTGAGAAACTCAAGGATCTTGCAGACAAGCAAGGCGCAGAACTCGAGCACTATCACATGCAACAGCAGCAAGCGCAGCAGCTTCGAGCACACAGAAATCTCTCACCCATACCATCCGCTGCAGAGGAGCCCCTGTACGCAGTAACAATTGACGAATTAAACGCACAGAAAGCACTCTATGACGATGCAGAACATCGCGCCCACGAGCTTAAGAAAGAACTCGACCACAAAGAAACTCTCCTTAAAAAGCTCGACGACCTTCTACTAGAAGCGCAAAGTCACAGCAATGACCTCGCTCAACAACTTCAAGATGCAACCAAGGAGATCGCAACACAACAACAGGAACTCGCCGTGTTCCGCCAGAGGCGTCACGATGCTAAAGTTGCTAGAGAAATGGAGCCGCATCTGACAGCCGCAGACGGGGTTTCACCATCCAGTAATTTAGCACTAGACCGCACCCGCAAAGCACTGCACATCTGCTCTACCACCGACCCGGTCGACCCTGCCATCATCGCTAAAGAGCCACTGTACGCCGTAACGATCAAAGAGTACAACGATCTACACGACGCGCTACACAGAGAACAGGAAGAGTCTGACAGACAGAGGGCTGAGAATCGCAAGCTATTCGGCGATAACGAGAAGCTTGCTGAGGAGCTCGAGAGCCTGCAGGAGGAGGCCGAGAGGCTGGCCGGTGAAATCGAGAAGGCGCAGGCGGATGCCGAGGCGCAGAGGGCCGAGAATGGCAAGCTGTGCGGCGACAACGAGAGGCTGGTGGAGGAGCTCGAGAGCCTGCAGGAGGAAGCCGAAAGGCTGGCCAGTGAACTCGAGAAGGCGCAGGAGGAGGCCGAGAGGCTGGCCGGTGAGCTCGAGAAGGCGCAGGCGGATGCCGAGGCGCAGAGGGCCGAGAATGGCAAGCTGTGCGGCGACAACGAGAGGCTGGTGGAGGAGCTCGAGAGCCTGCAGGAGGAAGCCGAAAGGCTGGCCAGTGAACTCGAGAAGGCGCAGGAGGAGGCCGAGAGGCTGGCCGGTGAGCTCGAGAAGGCGCAGGCGAATGCCGAGGCGCAGAGGGCCGAGAATGGCAAGCTGTGCGGCGACAACGAGAGGCTGGTGGAGGAGCTCGAGAGCCTGCAGGAGGAAGCCGAGAGGCTGGCCAGTGAACTCGAGAAGGCGCAGGCGGATGCCGAGGCGCAGAGGGCCGAGAATGGCAAGCTGTGCGGCGACAACGAGAGGCTTGCTGAGGAGCTCGAGAGACTGCAGGAGGAAGCCGAGAGGCTGGCCGGTGAACTCGAGAAGGCGCAGGAGGAGGCCGAGAGGCTGGCCGGTGAACTCGAGAAGGCGCAGGCGGATGCCGAGGCGCAGAGGGCCGAGAATGGCAAGCTGTGCGGCGACAACGAGAGGCTGGTGGAGGAGCTCGAGAGCCTGCAGGAGGAAGCCGAGAGGCTGGCCAGTGAACTCGAGAAGGCGCAGGAGGAGGCCGAGAGGCTGGCCGGTGAACTCGAGAAGGCGCAGGCGGATGCCGAGGCGCAGAGGGCCGAGAATGGCAAGCTGTGCGGCGACAACGAGAGGCTTGCTGAGGAGCTCGAGAGACTGCAGGAGGAAGCCGAGAGGCTGGCCGGTGAGCTCGAGAAGGCGCAGGAGGAGGCCGAGAGGCTGGCCGGTGAGCTCGAGAAGGCGCAGGCGAATTCCGAGGCGCAGAGGGCCGAGAATGGCAAGCTGTGCGGCGACAACGAGAGGCTTGCTGAGGAGCTCGAGAGCCTGCAGGAGGAAGCCGAGAGGCTGGCCGGTGAGCTCGAGAAGGCGCAGGCGAATGCCGAGGCGCAGAGGGCCGAGAATGGCAAGCTGTGCGGCGACAACGAGAGGCTTGCTGAGGAGCTCGAGAGCCTGCAGGAGGAAGCCGAGAGGCTGGCCGGTGAACTCGAGAAGGCGCAGGCGGATGCCGAGGCGCAGAGGGCCGAGAATGGCAAGCTGTGCGGCGACAACGAGAGGCTTGCTGAGGAGCTCGAGAAGGCGCAGGAGGAGGCCGAGAGGCTGGCCGGTGAACTCGAGAAGGCGCAGGAGGAGGCCGAGAGGCTGGCCGGTGTACTCGAGAAGGCGCAGGCGGATGCCGAGGCGCAGAGGGCCGAGAATGGCAAGCTCTGCGGCGACAACGAGAGGCTGGTGGAGGAGCTCGAGAGCCTGCAGGAGGAAGCCGAGAGGCTGGCCGGTGAGCTCGAGAAGGCGCAGGCGAATGCCGAGGCGCAGAGGGCCGAGAATGGCAAGCTGTGCGGCGACAACGAGAGGCTGGCGGAGGAGCTCGAGAGCCTGCAGGAGGAAGCCGAGAGGCTGGCCGGTGAACTCGAGAAGGCGCAGGCGGATGCCGAGAGGCTGGCCGGTGAGCTCGAGAAGGCGCAGGAGGAGGCCGAGAGGCTGGCGGATGAGCTCGAGAAGCCGCAGGAGGATGCCGAGAGGCTGGCCGGTGAGATTGGGAAGCTGCGCGGCGGATGCCGAGAGGCTGGCCGATGAGCTCGAGAGGCTGCAGGAGGAGGCCGAGAGGCTGGCCGGTGAACTCGAGAAGGCGCAGGAGGATGCCGAGAGGCTGGCCGGTGAGCTCGAGAAGGCGCAGGAGGAGGCCGAGAGGCTGGCCGGTGAGCTCGAGAAGGCGCAGGAGGATGCCGAGAGGCTGACCGCCGAGATCGACAAGCTGCGCGGCGACACCGAGAGGCTGGCCGAGGAGCTCGAGAAGCTGCAGGAGGAGGCCGAGAGGCTGGCCGGTGAGCTCGAGAAGGCGCAGGAGGATGCCGAGAGGCTGGCCGGTGAACTCGAGAAGGTGCAGGAGGATGCCGAGAGGCTGACCGCTGAGATTGACAAGCTGCACGGGGACGCCGAGAGGCTGGCCGAGGAGCTCGAGAAGCTGCAGGAGGAAGCCGAGAGGCTGGCCGGTGAGCTCGAGAAGGCGCAGGAGGAGGCCGAGAGGCTGGCCGGTGAGCTCGAGAAGGCGCAGGCGGATGCCGAGGCGCAGAGGGCCGAGAATGGCAAGCTGTGCGGCGACAACGAGAGGCTTGCCGAGGAGCTCGAGAGACTGCAGGAGGAAGCCGAGAGGCTGGCCAGTGAACTCGAGAAGGCGCAGGAGGAGGCCGAGAGGCTGGCCGGTGAGCTCGAGAAGGCGCAGGCGGATGCCGAGGCGCAGAGGGCCGAGAATGGCAAGCTCTGCGGCGACAACGAGAGGCTGGTGGAGGAGCTCGAGAGCCTGCAGGAGGAAGCCGAGAGGCTGGCCGGTGAGCTCGAGAAGGCGCAGGAGGAGGCCGAGAGGCTGGCCGGTGAGCTCGAGAAGGCGCAGGCGGATGCCGAGGCGCAGAGGGCCGAGAATGGCAAGCTGTGCGGCGACAACGAGAGGCTTGCTGAGGAGCTCGAGAGACTGCAGGAGGAAGCCGAGAGGCTGGCCGGTGAACTCGAGAAGGCGCAGGCGGATGCCGAGGCGCTGAGGGCCGAGAATGGCAAGCTGTGCGGCGACAACGAGAGGCTTGCCGAGGAGCTCGAGAGCCTGCAGGAGGAAGCCGAGAGGCTGGCCGGTGAACTCGAGAAGGCGCAGGAGGATGCCGAGAGGCTGGCCGGTGAGCTCGAGAAGGTGCAGGCGGATGCCGAGACGCTGACGGCCGAGCTCGACAAGCTGTGCGGCGACGCCGAGAGGCTGGCCGATGAGCTCGAGAAGGCGCAGGAGGACGCCGAGAGGCTGGCCGGTGAACTCGAGAAGGCGCAGGAGGATGCCGAGAGGCTGGCCGGTGAGCTCGAGAAGGTGCAGGGGGACGCCGAGAGGCTGGCCGCCGAGCTCGAGAAGCTGCAGGAGGACGCCGAGAGGCTGGCCGGTGAACTCGAGAAGGTGCAGGAGGAAGCCGAGAGGCTGGCCGGTGAACTCGAGAAGGCGCAGGCGGATGCCGAGGCGCAGAGGGCCGAGATTGACAAGCTGCGCGGCGACAACGAGAGGCTGGCCGAGGAGCTCGAGAACGTGCAGGAGGAAGCCGAGAGGCTGGCCGGTGAACTCGAGAAGGCGCAGGCGGATGCCGAGGCGCAGAGGGCCGAGAATGGCAAGCTGTGCGGCGACAACGAGAGGCTGGTGGAGGAGCTCGAGAGCCTGCAGGAGGAAGCCGAGAGGCTGGCCGGTGAACTCGAGAAGGCGCAGGAGGAGGCCGAGAGGCTGGCCGGTGAACTCGAGAAGGCGCAGGCGGATGCCGAGGCGCAGAGGGCCGAGAATGGCAAGCTGTGCGGCGACAACGAGAGGCTGGTGGAGGAGCTCGAGAGCCTGCAGGAGGAAGCCGAGAGGCTGGCCAGTGAACTCGAGAAGGCGCAGGAGGAGGCCGAGAGGCTGGCCGGTGAGCTCGAGAAGGCGCAGGCGGATGCCGAGGCGCAGAGGGCCGAGAATGGCAAGCTGTGCGGCGACAACGAGAGGCTGGTGGAGGAGCTCGAGAGCCTGCAGGAGGAAGCCGAAAGGCTGGCCAGTGAACTCGAGAAGGCGCAGGAGGAGGCCGAGAGGCTGGCCGGTGAGCTCGAGAAGGCGCAGGCGAATGCCGAGGCGCAGAGGGCCGAGAATGGCAAGCTGTGCGGCGACAACGAGAGGCTTGCTGAGGAGCTCGAGAGACTGCAGGAGGAAGCCGAGAGGCTGGCAGGTGAGCTCGAGAAGGCGCAGGAGGAGGCCGAGAGGCTGGCCGGTGAGCTCGAGAAGGCGCAGGCGAATGCCGAGGCGCAGAGGGCCGAGAATGGCAAGCTCTGCGGCGACAACGAGAGGCTTGCCGAGGAGCTCGAGAGACTGCAGGAGGAAGCCGAGAGGCTGGCCGGTGAGCTCGAGAAGGCGCAGGCGAATGCCGAGGCGCAGAGGGCCGAGAATGGCAAGCTGTGCGGCGACAACGAGAGGCTTGCTGAGGAGCTCGAGAGCCTGCAGGAGGAAGCCGAGAGGCTGGCCAGTGAGCTCGAGAAGGCGCAGGAGGAGGCCGAGAGGCTGGCCGGTGAACTCGAGAAGGCGCAGGCGGATGCCGAGGCGCAGAGGGCCGAGAATGGCAAGCTGTGCGGCGACAACGAGAGGCTTGCCGAGGAGCTCGAGAGCCTGCAGGAGGAAGCCGAGAGGCTGGCCGGTGAACTCGAGAAGGCGCAGGAGGATGCCGAGGCGCAGAGGGCCGAGAATGGCAAGCTCTGCGGCGACAACGAGAGGCTGGTGGAGGAGCTCGAGAGACTGCAGGAGGAAGCCGAGAGGCTGGCCGGTGAACTCGAGAAGGCGCAGGAGGAGGCCGAGAGGCTGGCCGGTGAACTCGAGAAGGCGCAGGCGGATGCCGAGGCGCAGAGGGCCGAGAATGGCAAGCTGTGCGGCGACAACGAGAGGCTTGCTGAGGAGCTCGAGAGGCTGCAGGAGGAAGCCGAGAGGCTGGCCGGTGAGCTCGAGAAGGCGCAGGAGGAGGCCGAGAGGCTGGCCGGTGAACTCGAGAAGGCGCAGGCGGATGCCGAGGCGCAGAGGGCCGAGAATGGCAAGCTGTGCGGCGACAACGAGAGGCTTGCTGAGGAGCTCGAGAGCCTGCAGGAGGAAGCCGAGAGGCTGGCCGGTGAACTCGAGAAGGCGCAGGCGGATGCCGAGGCGCAGAGGGCCGAGAATGGCAAGCTGTGCGGCGACAACGAGAGGCTTGCTGAGGAGCTCGAGAGACTGCAGGAGGAAGCCGAGAGGCTGGCCGGTGAACTCGAGAAGGCGCAGGAGGATGCCGAGAGGCTGGCCGGTGAGCTCGAGAAGGTGCAGGCGAATGCCGAGAGGCTGAGGGCCGAGCTCGAGAAGCTGCACGGGGACGCCGAGAGGCTGGCCGATGAGCTCGAGAGCCTGCAGGAGGAAGCCGAGAGGCTGGCCGGTGAACTCGAGAAGGCGCAGGAGGATGCCGAGAGGCTGACCGGTGAGCTCGACAAGCTGTGCAGGCGGACGCCGAGAGGCTGAGGGACGAGCTCGAGAAGCTGCACGACGACGCCGAGAGGCTGGCCGGTGAGCTCGAGAAGGCGCAGGAGGAAGCCGAGAGGCTGGCCGGTGAGCTCGAGAAGGCGCAGGAGGATGCCGAGGCGCTGAGGGCCGAGAATGGCAAGCTGCGCGGCGACAACGAGAGGCTGGTGGAGGAGCTCGAGAGACTGCAGGAGGAAGCCGAGAGGCTGGCCGGTGAACTCGAGAAGGCGCAGGAGGAGGCCGAGAGGCTGGCCGGTGAGCTCGAGAAGGCGCAGGCGGATGCCGAGGCGCAGAGGGCCGAGATCGGCAAGCTGTGCGGCGACAACGAGAGGCTGGTGGAGGAGCTCGAGAGCCTGCAGGAGGAAGCCGAGAGGCTGGCCGGTGAACTCGAGAAGGCGCAGGAGGAGGCCGAGAGGCTGGCCGGTGAGCTCGAGAAGGCGCAGGCGGATGCCGAGGCGCAGAGGGCCGAGAATGGCAAGCTGTGCGGCGACAACGAGAGGCTGGCTGAGGAGCTCGAGAGCCTGCAGGAGGAAGCCGAGAGGCTGGCCGGTGAACTCGAGAAGGCGCAGGAGGAGGCCGAGAGGCTGGCCGGTGAGCTCGAGAAGGTGCAGGCGGATGCCGAGGCGCAGAGGGCCGAGATTGGCAAGCTGCGCGGCGACACCGAGAGGCTTGCCGATGAGCTCGAGAAGCTGCAGGAGGAAGCCGAGAGGCTGGCCGGTGAACTCGAGAAGGCGCAGGCGGATGCCGAGGCGCAGAGGGCCGAGAATGGCAAGCTGTGCGGCGACAACGAGAGGCTTGCTGAGGAGCTCGAGAAGGCGCAGGAGGAGGCCGAGAGGCTGGCCGGTGAACTCGAGAAGGCGCAGGAGGAGGCCGAGAGGCTGGCCGGTGAACTCGAGAAGGCGCAGGCGGATGCCGAGGCGCTGAGGGCCGAGATTGACAAGCTGCGCGGCGACAACGAGAGGCTTGCTGAGGAGCTCGAGAAGGCGCAGGAGGAGGCCGAGAGGCTGGCCGGTGAACTCGAGAAGGCGCAGGAGGAGGCCGAGAGGCTGGCCGGTGAACTCGAGAAGGCGCAGGCGGATGCCGAGGCGCAGAGGGCCGAGAATGGCAAGCTGTGCGGCGACAACGAGAGGCTTGCCGAGGAGCTCGAGAGACTGCAGGAGGAAGCCGAGAGGCTGGCCAGTGAACTCGAGAAGGCGCAGGAGGAGGCCGAGAGGCTGGCCGGTGAGCTCGAGAAGGCGCAGGCGGATGCCGAGGCGCAGAGGGCCGAGAATGGCAAGCTGTGCGGCGACAACGAGAGGCTTGCCGAGGAGCTCGAGAGCCTGCAGGAGGAGGCCGAGAGGCTGGCCGGTGAGCTCGAGAAGGCGCAGGAGGAGGCCGAGGCGCAGAGGGCCGAGAATGGCAAGCTCTGCGGCGACAACGAGAGGCTTGCCGAGGAGCTCGAGAGACTGCAGGAGGAAGCCGAGAGGCTGGCCGGTGAGCTCGAGAAGGCGCAGGAGGAGGCCGAGAGGCTGGCCGGTGAGCTCGAGAAGGCGCAGGAGGAGGCCGAGAGGCTGGCCGGTGAGCTCGAGAAGGCGCAGGCGGATGCCGAGGCGCAGAGGGCCGAGAATGGCAAGCTCTGCGGCGACAACGAGAGGCTTGCCGAGGAGCTCGAGAGACTGCAGGAGGAAGCCGAGAGGCTGGCCGGTGAGCTCGAGAAGGCGCAGGCGGATGCCGAGGCGCAGAGGGCCGAGAATGGCAAGCTCTGCGGCGACAACGAAAGGCTGGTGGAGGAGCTCGAGAGCCTGCAGGAGGAAGCCGAGAGGCTGGCCGGTGAGCTCGAGAAGGCGCAGGAGGAGGCCGAGAGGCTGGCCGGTGAGCTCGAGAAGGCGCAGGCGGATGCCGAGGCGCAGAGGGCCGAGAATGGCAAGCTCTGCGGCGACAACGAAAGGCTTGCCGAGGAGCTCGAGAGACTGCAGGAGGAGGCCGAGAGGCTGGCCGGTGAGCTCGAGAAGGCGCAGGAGGAGGCCGAGAGGCTGGCCGGTGAGCTCGAGAAGGCGCAGGCGGATGCCGAGGCGCTGAGGGCCGAGAATGGCAAGCTGTGCGGCGACAACGAGAGGCTTGCCGAGGAGCTCGAGAGCCTGCAGGAGGAAGCCGAGAGGCTGGCCGGTGAGCTCGAGAAGGCGCAGGCGGATGCCGAGGCGCAGAGGGCCGAGAATGGCAAGCTGTGCGGCGACAACGAGAGGCTTGCCGAGGAGCTCGAGAGCCTGCAGGAGGAAGCCGAGAGGCTGGCCGGTGAGCTCGAGAAGGCGCAGGCGGATGCCGAGGCGCAGAGGGCCGAGAATGGCAAGCTGTGCGGCGACAACGAGAGGCTTGCCGAGGAGCTCGAGAGCCTGCAGGAGGAAGCCGAGAGGCTGGCCGGTGAACTCGAGAAGGCGCAGGAGGAGGCCGAGGCGCAGAGGGCCGAGAATGGCAAGCTGTGCGGCGACAACGAGAGGCTTGCCGAGGAGCTCGAGAGACTGCAGGAGGAAGCCGAAAGGCTGGCCAGTGAGCTCGAGAAGGCGCAGGAGGAGGCCGAGGCGCAGAGGGCCGAGAATGGCAAGCTGTGCGGCGACAACGAGAGGCTTGCCGAGGAGCTCGAGAGCCTGCAGGAGGAGGCCGAGAGGCTGGCCGGTGAACTCGAGAAGGCGCAGAAGGATGTGGAGAAGCTTGCTAGTGCTAATCAGATCATGGTAGTGGAAATGGAAAAGGCTGTTGCGAGATATGCGTCAGCGGAAGAAGCGGTGAATGAACTGATTAGTGAGCGGTCTCAGCTGGTTGCGGAGCTTGAAAAAGTGCGTGTTGAAGCGTATGAGGTGTTGTGTGAACGTGAAAAGGATGGATGTGCGGTGGAATCCGAATTTTTGGATGTGCTTATGGAGCTTAAGAAGCTTAAGGGGATTAATGATGCCCTTCAGGCAGTGCTGAGGGATAAAGAATGCGAAGTAAAGGAGCTGCGGGATCATAATGAGCTCTGGGAGGATCCAAGCGGGGACATGAAGCAAGTGGTGACAAGGCATACGAAAATCTTCGATGGAAATTGGGAGAAGATTGTGCGGGATCGCCCGGAGGCGCTGTTTGCGGCGTTTGTAATAGATTCCGGGAATGCCTGCCACGTCCCTGGAGACCGCATCACGCAAGTGAACTTTGATCACGACTAATTCTCGATTCTTGTTGGAGGTTATGTGTGACTGAATTGTGAAGGGTTCATGTATAGGAGAGTAAGAGACAGCGGGGCATTTGTGCGAGCGTTTTGAGTGCCTGTTGTGCATTCCTTCTCTTGTCCTTTCTCCATCTCTGTATTGACGACCTCAATCCGCTCCCACTTACACTTTCCCTATTCCTTCCTTCCTTGCGTGTTCTGTACTTCGTCCTGTAGAAGGAGTCTGTTGTGGTGGTGTGTGTGCGCGCGTGCTGGCGTATTCTAGAAGAGTGACGTATTCTCTTTTTTTTTTCCGAGAACGTATAGCAAAGAGCAGATTATGAGGCAAACACTTTATCGGGGTTTCTGATGGTGTTAATCGTCCACACCATTTGTGTATGTTTTGTGTTTGTGCGGGTAACTTTACGGGGTGACTTTGTAGGCTATCGAGTTGTAGTGGAACCTTTGCAGCGTTTCGCCGGAGGCAACTCCATGCAGTTACGGGTCGACGTCACTGTTCAACGAAGAAAAGAAAGAAGTATAACAGGCTTACTGGTGTCGAGGGGGTGCCGCGTATTCTTAGAGAGTTAACATGCCATACATTCTCCGAGCTTCAGGATCTTTGGTTCATCTTCTGCTCTGCACAGCACTGTCATTTGCCATGTGTCTCTGCACGTAGCACGCTTTAGACGACTGCCTTCATGATTGGGTACACAGACCCCTCCTGTGTGCGCTCTTGTCGGCACACTGTTCATGTCTATGTGAATAGTCGTCATTGCCTTCTTGTGCGGTGTCTGTGTGTAAATACAACGTCCACTTTTTCGCCTCTGCTCTCTTTCGCCTTCTTCTCTTTCTTTCTCTTCCTCCATGCTCAATCGCCGCCTCGTCCAACGTGCTATCCGGCAAACCCTAATGGACAGCGGAATCACACAGAATCATCGTTACACTGCAGCCGGTCACATCTGACGAGCCAGTCGTCGCCTTGCCATCACGTTAGACGTGGAGTGAAGGTATCGCAATGGATAAAGAAGATAGAAAAACACATTTCGAGGAATAGCCTCATTTTTGGTTTGACAGTCCCCGACAGCGGTAGGAGCAAACATATAATTTGTGGGGAAGAAAACGGGCAGGCAAAAATACCGTCTCTTGGGCGTCCTACGACATTTACTTTGCCTCCCTCCCTCCCCTCTCCCCCTCCCCCTGGAGTCCGCCTATAGAAATCCACAAACAACACCACCTTTTTTCCCTTTCCCTCTCCCTTGTTTTGCCATTGGTTGCTTGTATGCGTACGTGTAAGGCTGCGAAAGCCTGCGTTCCCTCCCCCTTCTCTATAGCTTGCTACGCTATACACACACACACACCCACACAGACCACACACAACACCCCCACCATTTCACATCATTTCAACTTCATTCTTTCCAATACGTTCTCCCCCTTCCTACCGCTACCCCTTATCCCGCTACTCCAAATCGTCGCTATTCACATTTCATCTGCTACTGCTCTTCACCTTGGTGGGTCGCCACTCAGGGAAGAATAAGAGCACCACTTCAAAGCAACCGAATCGTTCCCCTCCCCCTTAGTAGGGACCGACATATATTCCCCTTAGAGAACTTCCTAAAGTCTGTAGCGCACTAGGGACAAACGTGCGTGTTTGCTTGTGTAAGTTGCGCATGTTTGGTCTTTTTTTTTTTCTGGTGCCGCTGACGCTTCACTGAAAGGGCAACGACGGCCCTTGCAGAGGTATCGCTTTGTCGTCCAGAAAGCTCTCTTAGACACCGTCGCCGTTTACCGAATGCTTCTTTGATCTTGTTAAGGAAGGGTGTTCTTCTATAATACAAACAACACCCTACCTTTTATCTTCTCTGCTAAAGGGTGTTGTTTTGTGGTTCCCTCGGTGGGAACTCGTTTCGTATTCGACCTTGGGGTACCGCTTTTCTGATCAGCTGTTAACTCTGCATCCCCCCCCTTTCCTTTCTCCACTCCCCACTACATAAAGTCTTTCTCGCCAACAGGCTGGCAGTAGTGGCCGCTCTATCTATTTCGAACGCTGTCTACCGTGTGTGTCTGTGTGATTGGGTGGGTAGCCCTGTAGGGTGCCTCCTCATCACAACAACCAATCCCAGTTCCCCAGAATTTCTCTTTACCCAAGTGACAGTGCAGTGCTGAGCGACGTGCTAAAGCAAACAAACAAAAGAGCTCACACAACCACGCACGCACACCTCTTTTCTGGGTTTCTCCGTTGCATCTTTCTTTCTCTTTCTCTCTCCCTATTTGATCGCAGGCGATGCTCGCCGCCTACGTCGATCCTCCAGCTCACGAGCTGAGGGTTGGGCAGGTAGTCGTCTACGACTATCTCCACGCTGCCAAGACTTGGCAGTGGACGCTGGGTACGGTGCGTGAGATTACGGATTACACCGCCGTCGTGCAGCAGTGGGGCCCTCACACCGGCGACAGTGACACACTGCGCTCCATTCTCCTCAGAGAGGTCGACACGGAAAATGGACGCATGAAGAGCTATCAGGATATGCTGGCCCTCGCACGAGAGAAGCTTGCGTCCATCCGCCGTAGCAACGAGGATCGTGTTTCACGCGTTCGCGGTCACTTCGACAAGGCTCGTGAAGAGCTAGAGCGCATTGATGAAGTGGATCTGCGCAAGGTCACGGCCCAGGCCGCCCCGTCCCCAGTTGCGGTCGCAGTCCTGAAGGCGGTGTGGGCCGTGGCCAAGTGTGATCCCACGGCGGTCGAGTTCTACGAGTGGGCGGATGTGCAACTGGAGTACCGGAGGAGAGCCGCTCTCGACGAGATCGCGAAGATGGACGTCCTCGCGAAGCTCTACCCTTCGGCGGAAAGCCTGCAGCAGTCCCTGGAGCACGGCCCCAAGCTGAACTACAAGGCGGCGGCGCGCGACTCACCAGTGGTGGCCAGCCTCCATGCGTGGGCCACCACGGCTCTTGCCTACCAGCAGGCGTACAGCCTCCTGGCTCACGACAAGCGCATCCAAGAGCAGAACGACGCCATCGCAGCCGCCATTGCCGGCATGAAGGCTTGTCGCGCCAAGATTGCCAAGCTCAAGGAGGAGCTGTCCTCAAATGGCACGACTACACTCCCCGAACAGGTCACCTCCTTCACCAGGACGTCTGTCCTCGTGACAATTCCGTTGTCTGCCGTCATCTCTCCCGTCAGTGTGGACAGCAGGATGAAGGAATGTGTGCTGACTAAGGATGAGGTCAAGCGGATTCCTGTCGATGCTAAGATAACGCGATACGAGCAGAAGCAAAAGCTGGCAATCACCGCTTCTCACTTTCTTGACCAATACGCTGCCGCCATTTCTACGCGCATATACGCCACCGAGCTGGAGGAGCGACTCTTTTTGATTCAGCACTATCTAGTCTCGGCTTTACGTGATGCCCAAGCAGATGCAGTCGAACAGAACCAGCGCCTCGCTGCTAGCCTCCAAGAGCTAGAGGCGTTCCGCCAGAAGCGCCATGATGCCAAGAAGGCGCGCATCACTGAGCCAGAACTTGTGGATGCCGACAGCATGGAGCCAAACCGCCGGCGCACCAGCAGTTGCGCAGCCCCCCGCGGCACTCCGTCACAGCACCCCAATCGTTCTGAGGTGGCCCACCAGTCCATCGACCCGGCTACCATCGCCAAGGAGCCGCTGTACGCTGTTACCATCGACGAGTACAAGGCCAAGGACACGGCTGGCCAGAGAGCTGCGGCCGAGGTGAACCGCATGGTAGATGAGGTGGAGTACATGACAGACGAAGTGCAGCGACTCACCGCGGAGCTGGAGGACGCCAAGGCGCAGGCTGGCAGGCTGGCGGAGGAGCTTGTCGCAAAGGATGAGGAGCTCAAGGCGTTCCGCCAGAAGCGCCATGACGCCAAGAAGGCGCGTGCAAGCGACCCCGTCCTGGCCGCCGCCGACGCCGTCGCACCGTGTAGCGTACACGCTGCATACGCCACGCCCAACAGCAGCAGAAAGGGGGCAGCACCGCCATTCGTGGGCGCAGTGCCGCACCAGGCCTTCGACCCCATCACCATGCCCGTGTCCCCAGCTGTCGTGGCAGCGGAGCCACTCTACATGGCCACGGCGGAGGAGTTGCAGCACGTGCGCGACGTTGCAGATCAGCTCGCTGAGCAGGCAGTCCAGGGAGCAGCAGCGAGAGAAGCGGAGGTCTATGATGCCATGAGCAATCTGGAAGGTGAGTTGGATGTGGCACGCGCGAGAATTGCCCAGTTAGAAGACGTGGCTGTTGCTTTGAAAATGCAATTGTCGGGTGCTGAGGAGGCAGGCAAGAAGGTAACAGACGCTCTGGAGGTGGCCGAAAAGGAGCGTCAGCAGTTGTGTGACGATCTGGAGGCGGCCTTGGACGAGCTTGAGCTGAAGAAGGAGGAATATGATCAGCTGCTGGGCAACTTGGAAGAGGTTCAGGGTTTGCTGGAGGCCTCTAATGTAGCTGAGCGAAACGCTCTGGAGGCGTTGGAGCAGCGTAACCGAAACATGGTGGACTTGCAGGGGGATTTGGCACATGCGCAGGTCGTCAGCAAGGAAAACGAGAATCTTCGCGCCCAGCTAGAAGCCAAGGAGAGAGAGATCAATAAGTTGAAAGAACACAACGAGTTGTGGACTGACCCTGTTGACACCAGAACGCAGAAGGTGACACACCGGTTCACGAAGATCTTCGAAGGGGACTGGTGTCGTTTGGTGCGGAAGAGACCTGAGGCACTGAAGGCGGCGTTCCTGATTGACTCCAGTAACGCATGCCACGTGCCTGGAGACCAGATTGGGTTTGTAGATTTTGTCCACGATTGGTAAGGGTAATCTCGCTAGGCGCTTTTCTGCTCGATACACCCCACCAGTCATCAAGTTTGTTCTGGGGTTGTTGCTTTGGTTTGCGTTTTCGCTGAACAGGATGCGTTGATTTGCGCCTCTATCATGTTGGTAGTGGTCCCTTGAGGTGGATGAGAACACCTCATCCGTTCTTTTGCTCGTAGGGTGGACGTGTTGGCCTTTTCCCACCGCAGAGCGTGTATTCTGTCCCATCCTTAGAAGAAAAAAAATGGGGAAGCACAAAGAGCGTGACCACTATAAAAGGCTAAATCACAATACGGTGAAAACACACTCTTCTTTTTTTTTGATTCTATGGTGGTTCACTTTTGAAGCCAGCGTTGGTTCGTGTCGTCGTTGTGCAGTTATTTTTCTCATACTATCGGCTTGCCTTGAGGGGTTGGGGTTACTTCGGCGTATTGTGCCTCAGTTTTTTTTTCTTGTGCTCTTTTGTCGGCTCTCTAGCGAATCATAGCTTCTTTATCTCGTTTGCACGTGCGTGTGCGCGCATGCCTGGGGCATGTCCAAGGACGACGCCCGGCGCACTGTTTACTCAATTCATCGCCTGTGCACGTGTTCTGTACTGTTTCCTCTCGGGCCACTGCGGTGTAGACTCGCTTACGCGCCCCACAGCAAAATTTGGATCTGTGTGTTGGCTTTGTCCTGCTTCGGCGTTCCCTGCGCATCGATGTAACCTGTGCACCCTGACTCAGAAATGCACTGCGTGCAGAGTGCTCTACTGGCGCATTCAACGTCGCTGCACCTCGTGGTTGCGATGCTGACACCACGGTTCTGCTTTCTACTTTGACCGCCTCGTTCTCTTTCCTCCATTCCTCACTATTGACCACCACACAGCTAAAATAACTCGAAAGCCGGCTGTCAGTTCGCCTGCGCGCATTATCCCTTCTCAATCGTCCGCCACCGTACAGTAGCCGTTCTGTGTGGGTGCTGTCAAACCCAGCTTCCTTCCGCTGAAACCAAACAGCCAAGAACTATGGCGGTGTTTTCATGCCTGAAGTGCGGCTATGCCTACGAGTTCCTCGTCTCGAATAGCTTCACTCGTAGGCTGCTGACAAGAACAGATCACTGTCCCAAGTGCGATCGCCTTTCCACGTTCCGGTTCATGAGCGTCAGCGGCATGGTCGGGCGCATGCCTTTCAAGCCGGTGGATACGCCCGGGCCTTCCCATGCCACGTTGTACTGGCGCAAGAAGCGGGGCGGGAAGACCGCGTCCCAACCGTTAAATGAAGTCTGCAAGAAGAACGAATTTTGACTATGTCGGCCCAGGGTATGGGGAACGGAAAACTTGTGAAAACGGGGCTTGCCCCGCCTGGCGGCCTCCTCCGTGGGTCCGCCACCTTCGCGTGGCGCCTACTGGCTCGTTCCGCGGGGCATGCCCGCCGGCCCACCCCCGGGGGGGGGGGGGGGGGCGAACGGGGCCACCCCCAAACGGCGCCCAAAACAACGCAAAAGAAATGCCCGAGGGAACACCTACGACACACACACCTCCCCCTCCCCCCTTTCGACAGGAAACGCGCGAGTCGCCAGCGTAGCGCGCAGCAGACCGCCCCTTTTAAGATGCCAGGGGGGTGGGGAAGTGCCAAGAAATGAAACGCGCGGGTCGCGGGGGCCCCTGGTCTGTTCCGGGGCGCCCCTCGCGGCGTTGTGCAGCCCGGTTGCGGGGGGGGGGGGGGATGGGGTGGGTGGGCGCGCCAGAGTTCTGCGGCATGGCGCCCTGCGGAGGGGCCGACGGGGAAACGACCGGCCGAGAGCGGGGGTAGGCGATGAGGGAAATAGCCGAGATCACGCAAATCGGCGCACGGCGGCGGAGAGGCTGTGCGGGTACCTGGCAGTCGGTTCTGCCGACCCTAAGCTGTTTTTTTTTCTAGCCCAGCAAGGGCAAACTACTCGCTCTTTGTTCCCATTTCACGAAAAAAAGTAACCACAAGCGGCCTGCTGCCCTAGGGGCCCGGTGCCCGACTCAGAGGTACGACTCCAAATCTTCCAAGCACTTCACCTCCTCTTTTGACAAGTGCGCGACACACCTGCCCTTCTCGATGACGATGACGCTATCACACAGAGACAGAATAGTCTCCAGGCGGTGTGCAATAAGAAGGACACCGCTTTTCACAGCGTTGCCGTTGTCATCGCCTTCCCCATCGCGACCTAGCATCTCTTCCTTGATGACTCGCTGGATCAGGTCATCCGTGCGCCGATCCACCCGTGAGCTAACTTCGTCCAGCAGAACTACACGTGGCCGGTGCAGGATGGCGCGAGCGAGGCACAACATTTGACGTTGTCCGGCGGAAAGGTTTGTGCCACCAGCGGTGACGACGTGGTCCAGCGCGCGGGTGGCCGCGTCGACGGTACCGCTTGGTGATGCGATGGTGTCAGAAGCGGACTCCTCCGCATCTTGGGTCGCTGACGACGCAACCTCACCGTCAGCGCCAGTTACAGCTGATTGTCCCGAGACCGGCGCAGCGTACGGCGGCTCAAGAAGTTCATCGAGTGCCACTTTCCGCAGCACCGCGCTCAGACGTGCGTCGAGCGCCTCCGCGTCAGCTGTGACCCAGGACTCACCAGATGCCTCCCGAGGCGCCGCGCTGTCGCCACGGAAACCGAGTACGAGGTTGCTGCGATACGTGCCCTGCAGGAGAAGCGGCTCCTGGGAGACCAGCTGGAAGTAGTTCTTGCGAAGCTCGTGCTGCGGGAGATGCAATGCGTTGAGTTGTGCCTTGGGCTGTGGCGACGACGAAAAAAGTGCGCCAGGAATACGAATTTCACCCTCCACGACGTCCATGAGTCCAAGCAACGCGTTGAAGAGGGATGACTTGCCGTTGCCTGTGCGGCCAATCAGGCCTACACACTCGCCCGCGTGCAGCGTGAAACAGATGTCTTTCAGCACCCACGGAAGTTGCGGTTGGTACTTCGCGCACAGATGGCGTACATCGAGCAGCAGGTTCGTGTCTGGTTCCGAGGCGGCGCGCAGCTCCAACACCGACGCCTCCTCCTCGCTGCGACCCTCTGCCACTGCAGGTGCATCCGTTGGTACCTCTTCCTCGAGACGCAGAAGCTGCTCAGCGCTGACGAACTGGTTTTGAAACATGCCGAAGCGCCTGCACAGCATTGACAGAGAGCGCGACGCGGTCATGCTGGAAATGATGCCCAGTCCAGCAAACGCCGCGCTGCCGGCAGACGTCGTCGCCGACAGACACACCGTCAGAACGGACAGGAGCGCGAGCACTGAGGTTAAGGTGACGGCGACAAACTCTAGCCGCAGGGCAACCCAGCGATCTGCCGTAAGACCGGCGTGGGCGGCGACGTGGACAGCGTCGAGTGCCTCGTTCATCTCCTGCACAAGCTGGTCCTTTAACACCGAACCGAAGGCTCGAATCGTGATCGCCCCATTCACGGCATCCCTCATAACGGCAACTGATCGACTCTGCAGTACACCTTCCAGCGCGCGAACTTGCTTGGAGAAGGATAGAAAGCGAACAGTCAGATGGTAGAAGAGAAGCGCGGATATCGGAAGCACGGCGATGAAAGGGCCGAAGTGAATAGCGTTGAAGCACACCATGCCGAGGAGCTGAAGAATCGTCAGAAAGATGAGCTGAATCGTTTCACTAAGGGCGCGATCTACCACTTCTTGATCGCGACTGAGAATTTGCAAGAGTCGACTGGATGGAATGCGGTCGAAGTAGGAGACCGGCGCTTTGAACAGCTTGCGCACCGCGTGCAGTTGTAGCGCGTCGGCCATGCGCTGATATGAGCGGAAAAAGTAGTCGGTACGGATCGTCGACAGCAGCGCGGCGCTGAAGCCAATGAAGGCGTACGTTCCTAGGAACTGCGCGACAACGGTGTCCAGCACAAAAGGGTTGCGCCACAGAACAGGAACACCAAACATGGTGAGGACGTGGACCACCGGTGACGGCGGTGCTGGGGCCGGCGTAGATTTGTCGCCTCGCCGGACGACAAGAGACAGCATGTCGAGCATAAATTTGCGCGCTCGCTGTGACTTGGTGCTGCGCAAAATGGTCTCGTAGGCTGCATTGCGCTTATCGTAGAGAGAAATGTACACACCCAGCCAGTTGTCCATCAGCGTCCGGAAGAGCTGCATGGACACACTCAGCGCAAAGAAACATAGGAACCGACCGCCGCCGATGTACTCGATAAACAGCCGGTGCAGATCCGAGGCGCGTGGGAGAAGGGAGTCAATGCCGGCTGCAGGCGTCTGCACGGATGACATAGCTGACGACTTGCGTGATGCTTCTGTCACCTGGTTCGGCTTTGTGAACAGCGGAGGGGTTGGATTGTTCTGGTACGTCGACGAGTCCGCCGCCTCAGCGCCAGCGGCCTGGTGGTGAATGGACCGTCGTTGCTCCATCGCCGCCGCCGCCGCCGTCGCGTTGCGCCACGCGCTCTTCCGCTGGTGGACTTGGTCTTCCGTCAGCGCCTGATGGGTCATGTCTTCGTGCAGTGTGCCATCCGGCCTCAGGTGGAACACGCGATTTGGCATCAGTAGGCTCACTGCAGCATGTGTGGCGAGCACAACAGTTTTGGTGCGGCGCTGCGGGGCGGGGGAGGATTCTCCGGCAGCACACAGAAGTCCATGAAACAGGTACGCAATGATATGCTTCTGCACCTCAACATCGAGTGCTGAGAGCACGTCATCAAAGATGAACACATCCGTCTCGCTGTAGCGGTACACAGCACGCGCTAGCGCCACTCGCGCGCGTTGCCCCCCCGACAACTTCGAGCCCCCCTCGCCCACCATGGTGCGATCACCCTTCGCCAGTGCTTCGATGTCACTCTTGAGGGCGCAGGCTTCGACCACGCGATTGTACCACTCTCTCTCCGTCGCGCTCTCGGGGACGTCGTCAGAGAGGAGGCGAATGTTCTCGCGCATAGTCCCCTGGCGCAACCATGGCACCTCGGCACAGTACACCACACGACCGCCCACCTGAAATCCCTGACAATCGGGCAAAACCCTTGTTTCAGACGGCGTTGCTGTCGTGCTTCTCGCGCTCGCGACGTGATTGTCGTTGGGTACAACGTACAGCTCTCCCAGCATGGAAAGCAGTAGGGCGCTTTTGCCGCACCCTGTGGGGCCATGCAACACGACAAACTCACCAGGCAAGATGTCGAGGTCAATGTCGTGTAGAACGACAGTGCGAGAGCCATTATCCAGCGGACTTCTATACGTGTTGTGCGTGGGGCTTGAATTGGTATCCTCTTCCACTCTCCGGTCACTTTCCTTGCACGCGGTGCCCGGTGAGCGGAGGTGACGCTTGGGGCTTTGCTTGGAGCTGTAGCAGAGCGCGCTGTCGAAGGCCATTTGATCTGCCACAGCTGCCTGCGTGTTCCATGCGAATGTTCCACGCTCGCATCGCACTTCGCCCACCCTCACAGGTACGGTGACTGACGGCAGCACCTCTCTCGCCGCACCCTTGCCGTTGTGCTGACGTAGGAGATGTTCTACGTAGGCGGCGCTGGCGTTCTCGCCGACTTCGTGCTCGGAGAGAAAGCGCTCAATGCGCTGCATCGAGGTGTAGCCACGAGAGACCTGCGAATAGAGTTGCGGCAGCGTCCAGACAGGGAACCGCATCACCTGCAGCGCTGCCATCGTTGGCACCAGCACCGCCGCGTCCATGGCGCCACCAGTGAGAAGGTACGACCCGCAGCACACGAGCGCGACCAGCAACGTTGTCACCTCTGTTTGTGCAGCAGCGACGCTTTCTGCTCGTCCAACGCGCTTCGTTCCATCACTCTCTCGCACGCGGGCTTCCTCCACACGTCCCACAAGGCACTCTTCGAGTGCCATGGACTTCACTGTGCGCATTGACGAGAAGGCGGCGGTGAGATCACTGAGGCGAGACTCGTTGTTCTTGGCTTGCTGCTGCGCTATGCGCACACGGGCGGCACTGCTGCGGTTCAGCGGAATGAGCGCAATGAGGGCGGCAAACGTGGCGAGCGTAGAGAAGAGCCCCACGTACGTGTGCATACTCATCAGGGATGATATAATCACAAAGGGGTGCCCCCACACGTTGTGCAAGAAGATGAGGCAGTCTGAACAGTTGGTGATGTCGACGGTGATAAGTGCCATGACTTCGCCCTCACGTGACAGCGAGGCGGTGGCGGTGGTGGCGGTGGCGGTGGTGGTGGTGGTGGTGGTCACTTCTTCAGCTGCTGGTTTGACCGTCGGCAAGGACGACGCCTCTTTCCCTTTCCTGTTGTTCTCACTCTGGCGACGGGAGGACTGCAGGCGGTCCGGTGTCCGCAGTGACACGGCCCTTCTGCCGCCGCCAGTGTACGCCAAGGGGGTTGCCAGAGACTGCCGCAGCAGTAACGTCTTCAGTGCAGAGGCGGACTTGAGGCATGCGACGTACAGATGGGTCAGGTACAGCTGGAAAAAGAGAGCTTGAAGCGACAGAACCAGAATGAGACTCAGACAAATTAGAAGGCCGCGACCAAGGTAGCTCTGACGTACACTGGTGTTCGATACGCTCACCTCCTTCAGAAAGGCCACCAGTGACTTCACGACTCGCGGAGCCAGCAGCGACAGCAGGTCATGCGTCAGCTTCAGCGGGACACAAGTGAACACAAACTGACGGCCGCTGGGGTGGCGCAGAAACACTCGAAAAAGCGAAGAGCCACGCCGGACCGTACCAAACTCGTCCTGGCGGGTACCTGCTCCTCGCGAAGAGGGAGGGAGGAAGAAGACTGCGAAGGCACGCGACAGGACGCGGCGGATAGGTCCTGTGATGGTCATAAAACTGCGCTCCAGCCACCCCTCTTCTCTGCGAAAAGGAAGCTCGTGCCGTCGCTGCCACAGCACCCATCCTGGCTCGTCGATCCTGTCCCGCGTCCACAGAGAGCGTGGCAGTCGCGGTAGTCGGTCCACAACACGCAGCAGTGCACGCCAATGGTCACGTCCGTCGTCGATGATGGAGGACAAGCGTGGAGGCGAGAAGGTGTTGAGGGGGGAGAGCAGAGTGAAGTTCAGGAGAGGACTGACCCAGCTGTCCGTTGCCAGCGAGGCAAACGAGGTTTTGTTCGGGTCGGGAAAAGCGTCACCAGGGCGATGGGTTGCCTCTGTTGGCAGACCAATGCGCCTACAGTCACTCACGTCCCGCCGCATCCTGCCAGGGACTTGTTCTCGCATGTCTTCCTCCTCTGAGTCCGACACTGTCGCGCCTAGAGAGCAGCCTGCAAGCAACGGTGTGGCAGTGAAAATGTTCGGACACAGGTGGGCCGCGTTGGCGGCCTCGCGGGACCGCTTCCAGAGAGCACCACACACAGGGCACCGCTCCCACCCGTTGGGGATGAAAAGGGGCCGCACCCCGACAAGTGCGTGGAAGAGCCGCTGCGCATCCAGTGCCACAATCACTCCCAGTACCACCTTCACAAAAATGATCACAAGCACGCCAGCTGCAATGGCGTCGGCCGTCGAGTCGAACAGCTGCGGAGGGAGAAGCAGTGAGGCCTCAATCTGGAAGCTGGCAATGGCTTGTTGACGTATCTGCAGTTGGCGCAGAGAAGCGTACGTCGGCTCCGCCACCCCAGGCGCGCGCCACGTCTTGTCCGCAGTGCTCTTCACGGTTGCCGCCGAGTTCAGCCCAGGGTAGCTCATGAACCAGGTCAGCTCGACAGCAGCCAGGGCGAGACGAAGCACGCTGTCGTATCCGTTGCCATATCGCACGGTGATGTGTAGTGGTACCGGCTTCCGCGAGCCGCTCCGCACCAGCTGCCGTCGACTCCGACACAGCGCTGTGAGACTGCTGAGGAAACCGGTGAAGAGCCGCAACGCAGCAAGTACACTGTTCAGAGAGATGAATGCAAGCCCGAAGAAGAGCACCATGCTCGACGGTGACTTCCACAAGAAGGCAAGGCCTTCCCGTGACGCCGCGAGCGCGCCTGCCGTTCCCGTACCACCACTGGTCTTGAACACGTCCACTAGTCCGTGCAGCAGGGTCTGGTCTACAGACCGACAAATCCCGTTCCACACACGAATGAATGCATCCTTGACGAGGTCAGTTTTGGTGATGTTGGTACTCGTGAATGTGATCGTCGAGTTGAAGAGTTGGTCCACCAATTGGCCCCACAGGATGTGTACAAAGCATAAGTGAATCAGAAAGAAGGCGTAGCCCGGGATGCGCCGCAGTACACCGTGCACGAGAAAGGTAGAGCGACTTCGTGACGCTTTGACCTCGACAGCCATCAGGGTCTTGCTTGGCATGGCAGGCGCCTTTCCCCCACCCTGCCGCTCTCCTTCACTTCTTCCTGTCTCCCTGTTCTGGAGGACACACTACCACACAGGAGTGCAGAGTGGTAGATACTTGTCAGAGGCAGAGCCCGAGGAGAGCGCCGCCCACCTCGATACCGGCTCTGAGATGCACGGAAACTCCTCTCGCAGTGAGATTTTTCGGCTCGTCCAAGCGGAAAGGGGTAAGACAACCGAGCGCGTCTAGGGGAATGACGGTCCAAACTAGGTGACAGGGAAAGCGAACAGGGAAGCCGCAGCAACAAAGAGATGCAGGGGAGGTGGGGGGAGGGGGGTGAAGGCGGTAGCAAAAAGCTGACAGGGGGGAGGAGGGGTAGTTCCAAACTGCACGTTCTCGCCTTTTTAAACGTAGTCTCCTTTCCAGGGATATACTTTAGCGCCTGTTAGATATGCGATGGCAATGCCACAGTGGAGAGGGCAGCTCTTTCGTGGAGGGAAAGCGTCGGCGGAGCAGTGAAGTTCTTGGCGCTCCAGGAAGAACAGTCATACACTATCAAGGACACAGTGTGCTACTGCAGACACAACAGGAACACGAAACTCCAGCACACGACCAACAACAACAACGAAGGGAAGGGAGCAGTGATGGCACAATCCAAGCAAGCAAAAAACAGAAACAACACGGATAGAGAGAGAGGGAGAGAGGTGTCGCTAAAGGAGACGCTTCCAAAGGCCAGGGTCACCTGCCCGAGCCCCACGACGGCACTGAAGTGTAACGGCCCTGATGAGATGCACCCCTCTTTTTGGCTTGTTTGTGTTGCGCCTGCCCGTCTGTCCTGATTGAAGAGGCGGGAAAAAATTTTTCCGCGGCCTTCTCTGCCTTGTCCCCACCGCGTCGTGGCGGACGTATATATGGAGACGGTGAGAGCACAAAGAGACGCAGAAAAACCCCACACCACACGCCACCTTTCCCTTTTCGCTCTGTTTTTGATGGCCCCCCTCCCCACCGACACTCCCCCACTTGCGGACACACACACACACACACACACACAAAGAGAAAGAGAGAACGAGAAAGAGAGGGACAGACTCGTCGGCCTCGATAACGGACGTCGCTACACCGGCAAGCAACTTTACGCTACTGCCGTGAGCAACCGGTAGGTCCTTGCCTACCTCCACGCTCACAGGGTAAATAAATAGATACCCAACAGAGAAGAAGAAAGCCAGAAAAAGAAGGGGTTATACCGACGAGGTCTTAAAGGGGTGGGGGGAGATCGATAATTGTAGAAAACCTCAATGTGCGCCGCGCCGATGTGGGCGCCAAGGATGCAGTGTTGGGGCAAATATGCAAATAGCGTTGACGTACTTCACTACGGGTCACCGTGCGAATGCGTGCTGCGGCTTGTTGATACCAAGTAGATGAATGTGAGGACTGCAGACAAGACACATACATGCCGATGTGCGCACATGTAGGGACCAGGAAGTGAGGGGGTGGCGGGTCCGTGAGAAGACAGCAGCGCAATGGAGGTTGTGGAAAGAGAGAGGACAGGTGACGATGCAGAGGTGAGCGGCAGGCTTGAATACAAAAAGCCATGCTAGCGCATCACTCTTTTAAAGGAGGTAATTGTGTGTGACGAGAGAGCTGTCAGTGCACCACTTGAGACTGACTCAGTTCGCATAATGTGGGTTCACAGAAACTCCCCCTCGACGACTGAAATAAGAACAAAGCATACGCGAGAACACACAACATCCGGTTGCCCACGCGAATACCGCCTTCCTTAAAGAGGAAAGGGAGGGGGCAAAGACAGGAGTGCGCAGCCAGGTGGTATGGTACACACCAGCAAACACAAGGCTCATCGAGAGCACTGCACCCCAACACACCACGACCCACAGCTGACACTTAAGTGCCGCAATGGTCGAAAGGGTATTCTTCTTTCATGCGATGGCAATGGTATCATGGAGGGGGAGGAAGGGAAGGAAGGAAGGAAGGGGAGAGACCGGTGTAGCAGATACTTCTGCGAGGACGACAGTTGTTTTAGTGAACCCACACATATACATAAAGGTCCTCACGGGGAGGGGGAGAGGGAAGTAGGGCATATGAGCGACGACCGTTTTGTGAGCCAGATAAGAACGAGGGACAGCGGCGACTCAGATGAGCCACTGACAAGCTTCTTCCCTACAGCTTCCACCACTTCCACCGAACTTCCGCATCTTCCTCCAAAAAGAGCGAAAACTGGACTTGAATAAGAAGGAGCAGGTTCTTCTCCGAGTTGCCCGTGCGCCCGGCACCCGACTTGTGCGCAGGAGGGTTCGGGTGAGCCGTGCCTGCTTTCGCTGTCATTTCGTTGTTCAGCACTTCTGTGGTGTCGTCTTCGGAGGAGGTGAGGCTGCACAGCCCCGGCATTATGAACAGGCGGAACAGCTTGTTCACCACGACGACAGGCGCGTTGCGCTTGTCGTCAAAGAAGAGTAAAATACGCATCCCGCGCGTCTCGGGTGACGCCGCGACCTTTCGAGTTGAGGTGCTAGAGAGTGGTAAGAGAGGAGAGCACAAGAGCGGCTCCACTGCGGCAGAGGTGGAACGAGTGGGAATCAGATACGCGGAGCCCTCAACATCTTCGCGAAATAGTTTGCGAGGTGCTAAGGCGGCGCCCGTGGGCTGTGCGGTGGCTGCTGCAACTTCTGCGGAAGCACACTTTGCCGACTGGTTTGTGGTCGGTGGTAAAGAATCTTCACCTGTTTGCTGCGCTGTGTTGAGAGGGGCAGAGGAAATTTGATGAGGGCCTTGGCGCGATCCCTGGCGAGACGCTGATGCACTGTCCCGCTGTTCGCACTGCCGCTTCAGCATGTTTTCTACCCTCTGACGTTGCTGCTGTTCCATCTCATTTTTCTCATCCTTCGCTTGCTTTGCAATGACGCGGGAACGCACAATGTCGAGAAAGGCAGCAAATTCGTGCGGGCGTGGTTCACCAACCAGCAGGGGCAGCTGTTCCCGTCTGCGACGGCGCCGCTCTCGACGGCGACGCGTCACGTTCTCCTTGCGGCGCCGCTCTTCTTCTGACAAGCAGTGTGCCGGAGTGACGTTCATCACCGCGGCTGGCAGCTTACCTACCCCCCGCACGGGCGGCGGGGCTGACGTCCCCGGCGATACCTCTGTTGGCGAGACGACCGGCGAAAGTGAAGAGGAGGCCACATCTGAGGAGCAGCTCGAGGAGAGTGGCACATTCCACTCGTCTACATCGTGGGCAGTGTGCTGCCGGCGGCGGTGGTGGTTACTTCCACTCCTGTTCGCCACACTGGCTGTGGAGGGAAAACTATGGTAGATGCGCAGCACACGTGAGCCGTGCACCTGTGAGTGCAGTGAGGAGGAGGTTTCGTTCAAGGTGGACTCCGCCCTTTCTGCGTTGTTGATAGGGGTAGGGGCCGACGTCCCGCTACCAGAGGTTTCCACCTCCCCCTCTTCGTGCATTTTGTCCACCAGAGCAACTCGGGCTGTCTTCTCTGCTTCTGCTTCATCCAAGTCATCGTCCTCCGCCTGGTCCCTTTCCAACGCTTCCAGTGCCAGCCCCAGCCGCTCTGTCCCCACCTGTTCGCACAGGAGCTGGTACGGGAACCCCATGAAGGACTGTTGGCATGCCAATACCACCTCCCGCACTGCTGAGAAGATCTTCGCACTTCGCGCTTTGGGATCGGTGGGGAAGAAGAGAGAAGCATGATAGAGCGCAGGGTCGTAACCAGAGACGGAGAGGAGAGGATCCCCCACAAAGTCCGGCAGGCTTGACCGCATCTTGACAACGGCACCCTTGAGGGCTGCCGTACCTGCGGAGAGGAAATGTTCAAAGAGGGTCGTCTCTCTCGGCGGTGTCGAGCTGGTGCTAGAGTTGCTACCGCATAATGGTGCCGCCCCAGCAGCCACCGCTGCTGTGGGGGCAGCACCGCTGTTTTGTTCACCTGTCAAGGTGGCTGTCAACTTTTCCTTGATATGCTTCTGGGCTCTGTCGTAGCAGCACTCGACGTAGCTTAAAATGGCCGCTAAGGCATCGTTGGGGTCGTGGTACGGGGTGTCTTCGACAAAGAGGGTCTCGCGGGGGATGTCCCTCTCGAACTGTTCCCAAACGTATAGCCACTCGTGGTCCAGTGCGTTGGGATCGGCAAAGCGGCGCGATATTTCTCTCCGTTCCGCGTGTGTGAGATCTCTGGCTCCGGCGAGTTGCTGATAGTTGCACAGCGCACGATCGAGTTGCTGGTGTCGCAGCTTGCTCTCTTCAATTGTCTCTTCGAAATCGGGGGAGTAGTTATAGCGAAACACAACCGGCGTACGTGCACGCCGATAGATACCCTCCTGCAAGAGCGCGTGCAGCTGCATCGCCTCCAGTTTTTTTGCTTGCTCGGAATCTAGGGTCTGGGAAGGTGGAGCGGGAACCTGTTTTGCCCGTTCACCCACCGCAGCAGCGGAGGCAGCGGGGTCAACATGAAGGCCTGTGGCGGAGGCTGCAGTTGCCCTGCTGCTCGCACCCAGGTCCCTTGACGGTGGAAGTGACAGGTCCTCAAAGGTGACGCTGTGTGGCGCCGCGGCAGGTGCTGGGGAAGTAACCGGGCCCATCGTCTCTGTGTCACGGCTGCGCATGAGAAAGATGTAGGAAGCGGGGATACGCTGCAAGCTGGACCCCGTCCCTTCTGCCACTGCCACGGTGACAGCCTCCTCTGCCACAGTGGAACCGGGCACAGCAGATGGCGGGGGAATGCCTGCACCTGCAGTGGCCAGTGAGGCATTGGGGTTCTCAGCTCTTTTGTTTGATGATCCAGCAGAAGTGGGAGTCCCGACTTGAGCACCATGCTCCTCATCAACTCTACCTGTCACCTCCACGCGCATGGCTGCGGGCTTGGCGAGGCACGCTGAGGAGGTGGCAAGTGCCGTGTTCCACTCCTGCGTCATTCTGAGCGAGAGGGATGGGATGGCGCTGTTGTGGACAATACTGCCTTGAGGGTCGTAGGTGTGCACATACTGCGTTGGCTGCTTTGCGGCGCCTTGCTCTCTGTTTCGGAGGTGATGTGTATCGCAATGGCGCTGTAGAGTCCACAGATGGTCACGCTGCGCTTCTTCACGCGCTACGTAGGAGTGAAAGCCAGAGAGAGCGTCAGAGAAGAGGGCTTTCCGGGCAGCAGTGAGGGAGATGGTGTAGCGTGGGGAGTCGTAGAATTCTTCCATTGTCGCCGGGAGTTTGCCCCTCATCTTGCGAGATGCAGGGTGCTTGTTTGGTGAGGTTGTAACGGGTTCTGTAAGACTCCTCGCAGAGCCTCTGAGTCCTCCCAAGAACCGTCCTTGATTCTGTTCCTTTGGCTGCTGCATCGCACGGATGCGCTCAACCGCCTCTTCCGTGGTGTTGACATGCTCCAGAAGGTAAACAAAATCATCATCAGAGTCATTGGCGAACAGGGAGGGCGAGCGTGACCGAGAGGAAAGGGATACGGGGTTGCTGCGGTACCTCATCGTGTGTTGGCACTGCGGCCCAGGCGACGACTTGCGAAGTGGAGGCGGCATCAGTGAACCATGTGCTTGGGGTGTGAAGTCAGGAGACGTTGGGGCGGTTGACTTCACGGATGTTGAAGGATTTTGCTCCACCTGGTTCGTGCTTGGTGGCCTTGTCCAGGGTTGCGCCGCCCTGATGGTGAGTGCGTGGAACTGGCAGACGTCGCGTCTTAGAGGGCAAAAGAAGCCGCAGATGGGGCCTCAGTGGACGACGCGGAGGAAGCCCCCCTGCGCCGCTCGTGGTTAAACGAGGAGGTGAGAGAAGGGGGAGAGAGAGAGGCACCAACGCGTAAACAGAGAGAGGAAAAAAAGTGTTGAGAGGAGAGGAGTGGGGAAGTGGCGTCGCTGAGTTTGTGGACCAGAGTGGAGCAGACTTGGAGAGGAGGGAGGAGAGAAGCAGCGGGAAATTTTTGGCCGGATATTGCACAGTGAAAATGGGGCAAGGGGAACGAAAGGTAGGAGAGGGGTGCAAGAGGGCACGCATATATACATGGATGTTTCTCTCCACACAGCGAGTGGGTGTAAAGGGAAAAGAGTGCTGGGGGTCTCACTCGGCAATCGGGGGAGGGGCGTTGTGGACACGCGCACCTGAGCGTCCTTTGTGCACCTCCGGACGTTTGGGGTGTGTGTGAGTGTGCTTTGGTTTTCCATCTGGTAGCTCTACTCACCAAGTAGTAGTTAGAGGGCGCCGGCTACAGTGCAAGGCGGGCGCAGGCGCAGTGGGCGAGATGGGGTCCAAACACAGAAGATTTAGCGCGGGAAGGACCGTGAGTCTCACGTCTGCCAAGGAGGCCACAGAAGTCGTGTGTGTGTGTGTTAAAGGCGAGCGCAAGGAGTGATGGGTTCCGCTCGATGAGGCTTTCTTGAAGGCTAATGCAGTTATGTTTTCTGTTCTGTAATTCCTCGTTGCCACCCCCATCACGAGCACACCGTCCCGGCCGCCAAAGACAACAACAACAACAACACAAAGGTGAGAGCAAAGCAGGATGACCACGACGAGCTGCGAGGAGAGCAAGGCGGTGTAACCACAAAAAAAGCTAAGCACCAGCGCAGGTGAGCGCTGCTACGTTGTCTAGCGAGGGTGTAGGGGTGAGGAGGGTGTATGGTAGTATGCGAGGCCTCTCTCCTCTACCCCCCCCCCCCCCCAAAAAAAAGAAAGTGTGAGAGGGAGACAGAGAGGGAGAGAGAGCGATCGGAAAAGGGCAGTAGAGTGGGGAGGAGAGGATAGATGAGGAGCTGTAAAACGAAGCAATAGCGATGCCGCAAGCGCCATGAGGAGGCGAAGGGGAAAAAAAGAGAGATGTCAGTGAGCACGCTGAGGGGAGGGGGCGACGAGCGTTACCTGGAGAAGAGGCCACTGAAGGACCGTTTCGTTCGTTGCCTCTCACGGTATAGATGTGTGAGAGAGTGAAGGGAGGCGATCGTGTGACAGGGAAAACGTAGTATGTGTCTGTTGGCGAGAGGCATATAGAGGAAGAGAGGGGAGTTGCAGAGAAGGACGAGGATGGGTATGGCTGAGTGGAGCTGAGGGAGAGCGAGCGGATGCTGTCGTTTCCGCGGCTACAGCTTCTCTCGACCCTCGGTCCAATCATGAGGCTTCCACATCATTTCTGCAATATCCCTCACTGAGCATTTCTCGGCAAGCCAGAGAAGAAGGCGAGTGGTGACCGAAATAAGAAAAAATAAATGAGGATGAGGGCAAGAGGAATGCGGGCGACCTTCTTCGATTATGATTGCATTCATTGTCACCTCTGTTGGGGCGTCGTTGGCGACTTTGTGGGGCGCTCCAGTGTTATTCTTCCTTTCGTTGGTTCATTCATTTTCTTCATTTAGATGTCGAACACGCAAGCCTAAAGCGTGACGCATGCCCACGCATCGGCAGTCGACGTCGCCCTATACACACAGATACTTACACGTACGCTCGCGGAGATACACGACGCCACCAGGTTCCGAGCACCCCCACGAACCCACGGATCCCATTTCGGTCTCATCACCCCCCGACCGCAACGACACCAGGAGGAAAAAAAAAAGAAAAGTCCAAGAGAGAGGGCGCAGAGCGAAGAGTGAAGAAAGAGTATTAGAACACCACCGCGTTGATCATGGCACCGATGGATTGATTGAGGTTGCGGTGGATGACGTTTTCCGCCTCTGTTTGCAGGTGGGACATGGTGTTGATCTGACCGACGTTACCTAGATCGTCCTCGTCGCGTCCTTGCGTAATGTACTTCTCTGCCTGCTTTGAGAGGGAAATGAGCTCGCGAATGCTTGCGCGTGTCTCGCGCTGGTACACCTTTGCCTTCTCCAACTTGAAGCCCTCCTGCCAGCCCTTGCGGTACACGTTCAACAGCAACCGCAACTCGTGGTTTTTCTTACGGAAGGTCACGGGCAGATTGTAGTACTGGCGGTTTAGATTGTGGGAGAGGGCCACGGCCGACGGTTTGGACAGGAATCCGATGTTCGACGTCACCTGACGCGGTTCTACATACTCACCCATCGCTCGCATCGCCATGATCTCCTGTGGGATAGTGCGGAAGGCGTCAATCACCACCTTTCCACGCACAGACTGGATGGGGTCCACAACGACCGACACACTGCGTGGTGTCAAATTCTCGTAACCCGCAGCTGTCATCACATCCTCCGAGGACAGCCAGCAACCGAAGCCGGGATGACTGTGATACCAGCCCACGACATTCTCGTGACGACCAACCAGCTTCAGCTTGTCCAGCATGTGCACCTGATACTCCGGATCGACCGCCTCAACAGACTGACCGGTGGCGGTCTGCGGCATCGAGAAGACATCTGCGACGCGAATCGTGTAGTCGTCGATCTCCTCGCCAATCATGAGGCCCATCACCTCCAGCGGCACCCCGGCGCGACCGTGAATGAGCATCTTGAGCAGTGCGATGGACGAAATCTGAATTGTCTCCGCGGTATCACGGGCATCGCGCACCTCAGCCTGACGGCCCATGCCGCGGCCAGACATCATTCCGAAGGCCGAGGGGTCCATCTTATACCTATACCCGTGTGTGTATGTCTCTAGGGTTGCTGGACGAGAGTGCACGTTTAATAAGCGCACTAGGAGTTCAGGGGAGAGCTTGGGAGTGGGTACACTGTTGTACAGCGGTGCACTTGGTATAGAACGGTGACACACGAGAGCAACAAAAAAAACACGAAATCAACGGATCTCTACGAAGACAGGAACAGCACTGACGGGTGTGACTCTCCGCAGATAATACGTGTGCGTTCGAGAGCAGAGAAAGGGGGTACCTCCAGAAAAGAAAAACCTTTACTAGTTACACACACACAGTGTGTATGTGCGCGTCTGATCAAGTCGGCAGCTCGCTTATCTTTCACACTACCGAGAGGGAAGATGGTTCAGGAGGAAGAAAGAGAGCGAGTTGAGGAAGGGAGAATCGATGGGGTACCCACATACTAATGTAGGGTGTTTGGTTGGGCCTCAGGAACGGCGACACCAGAGGCCAGGGAAGAAGCAACACCAGGAGGCACTCTCATGACGTACATCTCCAATGCTGGGCTATTCGTGTTGAGTGTGTGTGTGTGTGTGTGAATACGAATGGTAATGGAGCTGTCATAACTTTTCATTTGTGCCTTACAACATTTTTTTGCTTCCTCCCGTATCTCCCATGTGAGCACCCAGACTCCGCCAGCCTGCGCACAGCGGTGAGAGCGTCGAAAAAAGGAAGAAGAGCTGCAAACTTTAGAGTTGCGATAACTGAGGCTGAGTGTCGGGCTGATACGCACGAACACACATCCACATATCCACACAAACTCTACGCGTGCATAAGACAAACAGAAGAAAGATGGCTTGGCAAGGAGAAACAGGAGAGGAGGGGAAGATGGTCAAGGACAGGCACATTCCATCCTCCAAACACACACAGGAGGAGACCACTTCGGTAGTCCCTTTTTCTTTCCTTTTCATAACAAAGTGTCCCTCCCATGCCATTGAGCAGGACTCGAACGCCACTCCAGCACCGTCCCTGCCTCAAGCCCCACCTACACGATCCGCAGCTCGCCCCCCGGTGCAACCGCAGGGGCGGCTCGGGCGCCACACACCAGTGGGCAGCCAGGGCCGGGTGGGGTGCACTTGAGTCATGGCGACGCCATCCCCCCATCGGGTAGGTGGCACAACCCTCTTCACTGTCGCGGGTCGCTCCCACGCAGCGCCCAACACCACCAGTCTGCCAGCATCAGCAGCGATACATCGCTCCAGCCTCCCCACGGCGTAGGCTCTTGGCCCAGTCACCACCAGAGGTGGCTCGGCACTGGCAGGGGGACGGGGAGGGGGGGCTGCCTGGCTTCCACCCAAGGTGAGAGTGCGGCGCCCTGGGGATGCCGCGCACTGAGAGGTGTCCCTCCGCCATCAGAGGGGCGCTTCTGGTGCATTATGTGAGGCCATACGAAAACGTTACGCCATGAAGAAACGAAGAAGAGGAGAGAAGTGAAACTCCGCGGAGGGAGGGAGAGAGGCCAGGCAGGATGTCGAACAACCATAAACACAAAAATCGCACCCACACCCACACCCACACACACCCACAGTTGGTCGCAGCGGAAGCAGCAAAGGCCATGTAGAGATCGTCCCCTACATGGCCTTTGCAGTCCTTCACTGTACGCCCGGGGGAGGGGGTTGGGGGTTGGGAAGCGCAAGGCACACGGCATTGTGGGCTGTAGGTGAAAGACATTCGTCCCTTTTTCCTCGCCTCCACCTCCACCTTCCCCTGTTTTAGCGCCGTATTCCTGATGCTGAGAGACTAACGTGGCAGAGGAAGAGGGGGGTGGAATGATGGTGGTGCCAGCTTGTGTCAAGGATAACGTTGGTGTGAAAGAGAGCAGTTTTAGTACAACCGCGGACCATATCTGCGCTGATACGATCCGTCAGGACACTTGCTCTTCACATATGGCAGGGGTACAACAAAGAGGAACGCGCCACCTTCAGCCTAGGTCAGTTGTTTTTTCTGCGAAGCTCATCATCTCCGGCAAGGTCTTCGTACAAGTACCTCTCGAGAGCCGCGAAGGTACCTACTGCCGCCTCCAGTTCCTTCAACCCCTTGCCGATGAAGGCAAACTCCGTGCAGAAGCGCAGGGATAGGGTGCGCAGAGAGCGACTGAAACGCAGCTGCTTCACCTCCGCTGGGGTTACATCAGTGCTGTCCAGGATGAGTGTCTCCAAAGAGGGAAGCCGTGCCAGGCACCCCACATGGTGCAGACGGTCGCAGTAGCTCAGATCCATCAGCTGCAGGCGCTGCATGTCAGGGGTGCACACGGCGCGCAGCCCATCATCGCCGAGGGAACCACTGCGCACGATGACGCATTCGAGTGTGTTAATGTGAGCGAGGCCGCTGAGGTCACTAAGATGCTCGCACATCTCCGCAATGAAGAGGCGGAGGGGAGGCGTACAGCGGGGCTGAGCCGTGGGTACGGGCGATCGTGTCGAGTGATTCAAGTGATGCGTGTCTGCGCCACCGAATAGGCCAACCTTGTTTACTCGAGTTTGGCTTAGGTTCAGCAGTTCAAGCCGCTGCTGGTGCGCCAGTCCATTTACGCTTGAGACGCAGAGGCAGAATGTAAAGTCGAGGTGATACAGGTGAGAGCGGAACTTCTGGTGAAGCGTTTCCACGATATCCTGGCGCGAATTTCTACCATGTCCCTTTGCTCGCCCAGCGCTGTTATCGTCGATGAGGATGAGCGACTCCAGAGCACCGAGCGCACGCTGCAGAGATTTCTGTGCGCTGTCTGGTAGCTCGGTTGCCTCGCTTACTCTCACTGCAGTGAAGAGCGCCACAATCGCACTCAGGTCATGCACGTATGCGTGGCCGTCCAGGCAACCGATACCAGCGTCGTCAACGTAAGTGAAGGGCAGCAGCAGCTGCTCCAGCTGTGTCACGTACCCCATCGGGTTCACATTATCAACGCTCAGTACACTGGTCAGGTCGAGTGCACGCAAGGCGCACGTCGGCGCTGGCTGAGACTGTTGCGTCACAGCAACAGCTTCCACTAGCAGTGCGTACTGGCCAAGTTCACGCAAAGCGGCATTGTCCAAGCTGCTCCCCGCGCCGCAGACCCAGGTGAGGTGACCGTGGTGAGTGAAAAGGGCGAGTGCGAGGCCGGTGGCGGACTGACACGCAGGCCGCCCACCATTTCGTAGGGAGAGGGAGAGAAGGAGGTCAACGACGGCGAGTGTCCCAGAAGGCTCACTTAGGGAGAACGCAGCAGCCCGACTGGCGGCGTGGTGGTAGAGTTCGTCCAGCATGTCCGATAAGGCATACAGCTCCCCACGTTGGTGGTGCAGCTGCGTGCACCCCGCCACGTCCAATGCCCACAATCCCTTGCAATCCACTGCAACTGCCTTGCCGTCACCGGCTATCGTCGGGGCCATCATGCTTCCGAGGACGCATGCGAGTAGGTGGGTGCCACAGACTCCAGTGTGACTCACATCGAGAGCTTTCATCTGGTGCCTTCCATAGATCCTTCCCATCTTGTAGAAGGTAGAGATGAGGTCCGCGGGAAGGACGCTGCGTCGGTGGCTTGTGTTGTTTCGGCTGTCGCTGTGCTCATCGTCACTGGCGCAGAAGGACGGAGTGACTTGCGGCAGACCGTGAAGGAGAATTTCCATAAAGGTCACACATATTACCCACATCAACAGAAGCAACTTTGCCACCCGCGGAACGTGCGCTGTCCGCTCTGCGAAGCGATGCTGCACAACCAAAATGAAGCGACGTGGCCACCAGCGATCTACGAAGACGTCGGTCACGTACTTGATGTGTAGCGATGGCGGTGGGAGGGTTCGTGGTTCCTCGAAACGACGACTGGCGTGAGCCCTTCGGTTTCTCTGCGTCAGGTTGGGGACTCGCGGGGTCGTCGTGGGAAGCTCGAGCCTTCGTACCGAGCGCTGCAACCACCACTGCGAGACGCCGCACAGTACCTTGTCAGTTGCTTCAGCAGTGCCTACAAACACTTGACGGTACCATACCCTGGAAAGAAGCTGTCGTGATGACACGTCGGCTGCAGGCCCTCGTCGCCGTTTTGCTCCGTATACCTGGCTTCGCAGTTCACTGAACAGCTGCACCACATATACTGATGTGGCTGTCTTGGGGTCGTTTGCGGCCTCATCGTCGGCCCCGCCGTCGTGGCCGTGCAATTTCGCCCCTGCACGGAAAACACTGTTCTCGGTGGACGGCATCCTTTCCTCCCCACAACCTCTGGTTATGCCGTTGTAGACTGCGGCATTGGGTGGGACTGACAGCACCGAGGCGGCGGAGCCGCCGCACGATGTGGTGGAGGGGAAGAGAAGCTGTGAGCTCGGTTCCACCGCCTCTCCTTCACCGTGCATGGGAGGAGCGCCTTTGCGCTCCGCTGCTCTGTCACTCGATGCTGTGTCTTGAGGCAATGTTGCGCCGGCGTCGGCCGCGCCGAGCTCGTGCACACCCGATACCAGCACAACTGTGAGCCCGCCAATATGCACACCGCAGCATCGAGCAGCGTCCACAGTGCCTGTCACGCCTCGTGCTGCTGAGCTGCTGCTGCTGCCGTTGAAAGAAGGCGATGCAGAACTCACTGACGAGGATGCGTGATCGACGTCTGCGAAGCCCTCCGCGACCCGCCTCAGCCACCGGAGTACCCTTGCAACCACTCTTCCTCGTGCAGTTTGCTGCGATGATGAAGCAGCATGTCCATTCGCACTCGCATCTGTGTCATGCGTCTTCAGAGCGACCTGCAGAACTCTCGGCTGTACGGTAGCGTTGGCCAAAGCGGCTCCAAATGTGTTCTCTACTCCATGGCTAGCAGCGCCATCCGCTTCTGCATTGGCGGGGCGGGTGCCAATCTGAGTAAAGGGGAGTACAGCCCACGCATGCCGCTGCTCTGCAACAACGCGCGCTGCAGGGCTGGCAGCGATCCACGCGAGTGGAAGCCTTTGCTGGCGCCGTACCACACTCGACCCGTTCCGATGTTCTGCAGCTGGCCAGTAGGGGGCAATACAGGCTAGTAGGTCGGCGTCAGAGGGGAACGGCGGGGGCAGTGAGGTCGACTCTACGCACATGAGGAAAGATGTGCTGCTTCCTTTTCGCTCGATGAGTTCCAGCGGCTTCCTCCACCTCGTTTTGTTGACGCAAGCGCAGCACCGATTCACTCGTTCCCATTAATGGTGAGTGAGGAGGGAGGGGGGGGGGAGGCAGCAGCGGCGGCGATGATCCCTGAATATGCCCGAGCTGCGTTCTGTGCTTCACCGATCCTCTTCTCTGTGTCTTCGCTTCTGCGACTTCACACCAGGACCTGCGTCTTTCCCTTGACTGTGCCAGTGTGAAGGGGACTAGATGGGTATCCGTGCTGTGCAGACAAAGGGCGAAAGGAAGTAGCCTTTGCCGTTTCCGTTCACGGAGCCCAGCACAACGATGCAAACACCACCACACACACACACACCGACACCACCACACACAGACATACACGATGGTATCCCATGAGGGAGCAACAGGGAGAAGAGGAGGGGCGCAAGAGATAAAGAGGGGGTGGGTGGCGGAGGAAGCGAGAATGAGCAGGAAAGGTGCAGGCCTGGATGTGTTCAAACGTCGCGCATCGGTAGAGATGTGCGAGCGGTGCCAGAGTACATTTCATCCCTGAGCCTGTGAAGGTGAGAGACTCGATATTGTTGTCGGCTAGATAAAACCACATTCAAATACACATCCTACTATGCACGCAAAGATGCAGCAGCTAACGCTTCCATTGATGGTGCTGTTCCACCTCCTCGTGCGCGTGAGGAATGCGACACCGGGCGGGCACGCTTTTCTTCGCTTCATGGCGGACATGGTGCCGCAGCATCTCTTCCTCGCGCGCGCGTGCTCTCCCTCCCTTTGAGCCTTTTTTTCTGTCGACCCACTACAAAGACAAACGAGGAACCGTACCCCATCCCCCCATCCCCTCCACACACACACACACACACACGCATGCATGCATATACACAGTTCCATCAGGACACGAAGAGAAGCCTTTGACTTCTCTTGTACCAACAACAGAGAAGCGAGAGGAAAAAATCGCACCACAGCAGACGCACGGAGAGAGAAGGGGGGAGAGTGGAGAGCGAGAAGATGCATACAGACACGCCCACATGCACTCATGCCCACACCGTACACGTACAGAAGAGGCGGAACAGAGGCGATAGGAGAAAACAAAAGGTGACGCGCGGCGCAGAGTTGTGGTCTTATGTGGGCCGTATCCGTCGCCTATGGGGACGCGGCAAATACAGTCATAGTGAACAAACTTCGTTGACCAGTAGCGAGCAGGCGACCAACAGGCGGTAACAGCAACTGTCAGTTCCCCCCCCTCTTCGCTTATGCACCTTGAAACTGCTTTGTGTCTCTCATGGCCTGCTTGGTCACTACGCGAAGGGCAGTGGCGGCTTGAGTCACTTCGCGGCGTATTTCTTCGGCGAAGTCCAGTATGCTGGCGGCCAGCTTCAATAGCGCATCGCTGCTGATTGCGCTGGGCGCCGCCGCAGCATGATCCGCATCGGCGCCGGTGCCGCGGGGAGTTCCGTACTGGTCGAGGAGAGCCTCGCGAAGTTGCTTATGAAGTTCTTCGGTAGACAACACGGTATTGACGGCGGCTCTAGACCACGGGGCGGTGGAGCTGCTAGCGCTGCTGATGCTTCCCGTACCATCACTGCTAGCTTGCTCACGCATCTTGTGATGACTGCGTTCACGCGCCTGGCGAATGTGGTGGTGTAGCATGTGAATGAGTTGGTGCAGGTCACTGTAGTAGGACATCATTCTCGTGGACAACGAGTCTCCAACATTGCATACCTGCTGACACGTGTGATCCACGACGCTTACGAGCCGGTCGCGCGCCGCGGCCAGGTCAGCCATCTCCGCACTTGTTTGCGCCTGTTGCTGAATCTCACGAAGCGTGCTGGAAGCTGTGCGCTTTCGCTCCTCTGACTCGGACACGCGCTGAGCCGACGCACTGTCGTAGAGGTTCTCTGCCAGTCGAAGGACTTCGCTGAGGGTTTGATGGGCGCCACGCACAAGCTCGTCGTACAGCCGAAAGAGCTGCAGGCTTTTTTGGCTACTGACATGGAGGCGCACCTCGCGGCGCAGGCGATGGTGCTCCGCATGAATATCGTCCACGCGAGCTTCTTGCCGCGCCCACTCCGAAAACAGCTCACCAGGATTTGGCATAGATGCGACGGTGCAGCGACTTGTCAGCCGACTTACTGAGCTACTCCCCTGGTCGCCTACATCTCTTTCACGAGTTCGCGTGCGAGTAGCAAACCGATTCTCATCAGTGGCACGGCGCCGCGCTTGAGAGTGCTGCTGCTGCTGCTGCTGCTGCTGCATGACGCGGAGTCGGTCCTGCAACTTCGAACGCCAAATCTTGTTGAGTTGAATTAAAAAAGGAGAAAAGTGCGACATGGCGGGAAGTTTTGGGTAGTACTTGTTCTTGAATGTCTGCGCCTCCATGAAGACTGCGTAGGGGATCCAGTAATGATGCTCCGGCTGGCGGCACTCAAGTACGTCGCGCGCAGATGGCAACTGCTCGCTTAGCTGTGCGGCTTCCTCCAGCTCTAGCAGCTTTATTCGTTTCAGCCGAGTGAAGTTGTTCTCTGCGGCGATGATAGAGATCATCTCCTGAGCCCACCGACCGTTCAGCCACACATTCTTGGAAAGTGAAGCCGCGACGCCGGCGTAGACCCCATCCTCGACGCCCGTGTCACCCGCAGATATGCCGGAGACGTTTGCGTCCTGATAGCAACCAGAGGAGTGGCTCGACGGCCCGGGCTTGTCGAAGCTGATGTCGTCCCCCGCGGCTACAGCTGTAGCACGATGCCGCGCTGGAGAGCGCTGCTGCTGCCTGGGAGAAGTTCCTCGGCTGCCCGTGCGCCAATTGGGTGACGGCGAGGACGTCCCTCGTCCTCGGTGACTTGTGTCGAAGTACCGAGTCGGGTAGCCGAGGAAGACAAACTCGCTGCTCAGTTCATTCCATCTTAGGTAGTCTGACATGGTGGGCACCTCGCTCATCAGTCTCAGCAAACGCGCCATACTGAGGCGCACGGCTTCCACCTCCTCGCGCAGGGCTTCGTTTTCAGCAAGGAGCTCCTTGGCCTTGATCGTCTCGGAGGAGATTCGTCGTCGGCCGCTGAGCTCCAGTTCTAGTAGTTTTGCCTGCTGCTGGCAGCGGTCTTTCTCCATATCCTCCAGACGCGACTGCGACTTGGCCACCTGCTTCTCCATGGTGCGGAAGGTCCGCTGCAGCTCATTGAGTTTGGTCTCGTAGGTGCTCCGACACTCCGCAAGCGCTGCGGTGTGCCGCTTCTTTTCTTCTTGAAGTACCTTGTCACTCGCACGAAGTTGTCGCAGTAGATCGTCCGACATGCGCTGTTGCTGTGCTAGCTGTTGCTCAGTTGTCTGCAAAGAGTCACGGACAGCACGCACCTCCTCCTCGGCAGTGCGACGGGAGTGGTGGGCACGGTTCTGCTCTTCTGAGAGCTCAGTCATCATGGCTTCCACACGCAGCAGTAGCTTTTCCTCTCGCGCTTGGTACTCTTTCGGTATCCGCGCCGCCTCCGCACGCAGACCTGTCAGTTCCTCTTTTAGGTGGGAGATGATGTGGTCCCGCACAACGAGCTGTTCCCCTGCGTTCTGAAATGTGTGATGAATCTGATGGATCTTCTCGTCGAACTCCTTCTCCTTGGTCTGCATACGCTCCAGAAGTGCGTCGGTGCTCACGCTAGGATCGCCTTCAATGTCTACAATGAACTTCGAGACGCGATTCTTTTGGTGATGAGATGTAGATCTGTCCAAGGTCGAAGCCACATTGGTCGCAGTGCTGCGCGCTGCCGGGGCATTTTCGCCGTACTGCTGAGCGAGAGACTGTCCCGAGTTCACCGATGACGATGTGGTTTGTTGATTGCGTCGTGAAACCCCTTGCCCTGTATGCATGCCATCATCTTTCTCTTCGATGAGAACGTCTGTTGCAGAGGCCAGCGAGGGAGATGAACGGTGATGGCGGGAGCCGGTGCACCGCTTGTAAAGGATTTCCTTCGAGGGAACCCGCGCACGGGAGGCGCTGAGAGAGATCAATGGTATGCGTAGCCCGGACGAAGACGAGGTAGAGATGCTGCTACCGTCGCTACCTCTCTGCGGAGCACTTTCGTGGTCCGCAGTGTGGACGTCTGTGGTTGCAGGGGGCTGAAAAATGTCGTCCAAGTCCCACCTTCGCTGCTGCCACTGGTCCAACTGTCTCCCTCTTACATTCGTGACTGGGCTAACCTCTGGTGCAGTCGGCAGAGCAACCCGCAGCGGGGCGTCGATAGAATCGACATCGGCCATTGAGGTGTTCATTGTGAGTAGAGAAGAGAGAGAGAGAGCAGACGAAGCGAGTTGGCGCAACTGATTTGAAGGTACACTACCTGCTTTACAAAGCCAAGGAGTGCAAAGAAGACGAATGATGGTAGTCGTATGACGTCGCCACTTTGTGTACTTGAAACGCAAGGACGTGCACGCGCGTGTGTGCTAGGGAGGGGGAGGCGGAGGCGCAATGCACCTTGACTGAAACAAATAACAGAAAAAGGAAAAAAGGACGACCAGGCGCACAGACACGGACGTGTGAGATGGTTCAAGTGATGCGCTCGTGCAGTGAAGACCGTATTGGCAGTGCGGCCTTGCGGAGGGTGGGGTGTAGTGTAGAGAGTGCTGGTAACACACGAGGGAGGTGGCTGCCTGCAGCGCGCAGAGATGCGTAATCCTCCTTGTAGTCCTCTACCGTGACTTTCGCTCGACGAAGCAGTGAGTGTCACTGCAGCAGTCACAACACACCCGCGGACACACAAACACAAAGGAGAGGGATATGCTGACGCAATGTGCACCCGGCAACTTCGTTCGAGTTCTATCAAGTATATGCATGTGTTTATGCTTGTCTATCTATGTACTTGGTGTGAGTCCTTCGAGCGTCACGTGTGGCGCCCCCAAAATGACGAAGTCACTCAAACGTGTGTGAAGGCGCGTCTATAGGTCGGTGAGCTGAACACGTTCCGCATTTGTGTAGTGTGGGAGGGGGGGAGAGAAGGAGAAGCATGGAGGAGGGACAGAGAGGTGGACACTCAAGTGGTACTCCGCACAAATAACGCCCCTGAGTATCTGTCGTCGCGGACGGACTGAGTTCGCGATAAGCTAGCAACTGTGGTTCTCTTTTACGCTTGCCGATTATAGTGATGCGAAGCAAAGGGGGCTCGACGAGGAGGATGAACGGTGAGGCGAGCCTTTTTGGGGGAGGCCATAGGCAGACACAGCTGTGCAAGGAGTAGCAAACGAGCCATCAACCAACTAGCAAAGGAGCCCTCCTCCTCCTCCCTCCAACAACAACAAAAACAAAAAGACTCTAACGAAAACAGCGAAAGTCATTACAGAGAAGAAAACAAAAAAAAAAACACAAAACGCGCACTCGACGCGGTGTTGGCTCGCAGGGGGTGGCGGCATGTCATCGAGAGGGGAAGGGGGGTGGCAGCACCGAGATACGTTAGCTGGAGGGGGAGTCCAGGTCTTCCAGTCCCGTCGATGAGGGCTCGCTCTCCGTGGGGCTCGTAGGCGTGCTCATTTCAGAGGACTGTTTTGAGTCCTGCTCCTTCTTTGCCTTTAAGCGCATCAGTATTTTGGCGACCTCTTCACAGCGTCTCGCAGTGATCCCATCCGGCATCGGCTGCTCCGCCGGGGTCGAGCTCCAAACACTCGCCGAGTTCTGTCGACCGCCGCCGTGGCTACGCGGCGTGGAGATGGTGGATGATGGCATCTGGGCTACAGCAGGTGAGGTGGCGGGTCGATTCCCGTTGAATGTCGCTGCCTCTGCCATGGGTGGTGCCGGTTTTGGTGAGGTGTACGGAAGATTCAGCGCGCTCGACTCCGGCGCATCAGCGTTCACCAGGGGAAGGGGCGCGGGTGCTGCTTCCTCGTGAGGGCTACAGCATGGTGAAGCGCTGTGCCCTGCGCGCGTGGGTGGTTCCCGTGGGTGCAACGGAGCCGCCTGCAGCGCCTCAGCGGGAAGCGAGACGGCACTGCCCAGTTGTCCAGGTGTATCGTTGCAGATCTCACCAGGAAGGCCCAAAGCTACAGAGGGCTCTTCTAGCACGTGCTGAGGGCTTCCGGGGGCCGCTGTGGAAGTGATGCTTGGCAGCCGACTGGTAGGGGTCGATGACGTGGTCTTCGCACCGACCTTCCCGTCAGATCGCAGCAGATCGTCGACGTGGAGGTCCACCTCCGAGTGGGCCCGTGATATCTGTGCCTTTTTGGGCGCCGGCGAGGTCTGCTCCTCCAGTGGGGACAGCCCTGCAGTCGACGGCGAATCGAAGTCGACAGTATCGACCGGGGTAACAGGATTCGTATGCGTTGCAGTCGGCACAGGTCGCGCTGATGGAGAGTGGCGCCGCGGCTCCACAAGCGCGGGCGTTGCTTCTAGCAAAGGGCAATCAACCGACAACCTCGCCGTGGGAGGTCGACTACCGCTGCGGATGCGCTGGCTAACTCCGGCGGTGGCATCTCCTGCAGCCGCTGGCCCAGGGGCAAAGGTGCCCAAAAGAGGCTGGGCTGCTGTTAATGGGGACGAGCCTGTGGAGCGCTGCAGGCGCGGAGGGGCAACCGCACCTTCTACTGCCGTCAGGCTGGGATGGCCATCAGATGCTGACGGCCGGCGTGGTTGGTGTGGCAGCCGGAGCGGTGCACCTGCGAAGCTTCCGCACAGGGATAGCGGGGAGTGTGGGACGTTCTCGGTAGAGACTGCAGCGCCGCTAGTGTCCTCCATCGTTTGCGAGTAACTGGTGCCTGACAGAGACGCTTCTGTTGGTGACGTGAGCACCAATGCATCCTCTTCCTGAGCTCTTTTGGTTTGCACCTGCGAAGGTGACGGCCGAACTGGCGGCGGGAGCGGCGGTGGCGGTGCCAGGAAACTCAAGGATGGCTCGTCATCTTCGTCGACAACGCGGCGATTGCGAGACGAGCTCGGCTTCGTTGCTTTTGCGTCCTTCAACGGCACAAGGCTGACATCCGGGACAGACGGGGCCGCAGTATGGTCCCTTTTTAACGGCGACTCGGCGCGCAGCGAGGGACGTGTTGCTGCTGTGCCAGCAGACGGCACTCGCTCTTCTACGTCGGCTTCTTCTTCCTCGTCAATCAAGGTGGTCTCCGGAGAGACGGACGACACCGACGCCAGTGCCACCGGTGCTGCAGAGACCCTGCGAGATGGCATGACAAAGTCCTCGTTGAGGAGATCCACTTCAACGCAAAATTGCTGCTGCTCCTGCAAGGAGGTGGAGGTTGCTTCGCTGGCCACTTCCTGCACTTCACCACGAGGCGGCTCCCGAAAGAAGAGGGTGGCTTCATCGTCGTTGCTTCTGTTGCTCGCGCCACGGCGATGCTGGTCTGTGTGCCGCGGCGGCGCAACAGTCTCTTCTTCAGCTCTTGCTTCGAAGCCGCGGCGCGTCCCGGAGCGCGAGTCTGGATGCGGTGTAGAGGATGGACGCGCGGTGGTACTGCGGTTCTTCGGCCGCGAGCAGAGGTGCCCCAATTGCTTGTTTTCGTCGCATACAACGCGAGGCGGCGGTTCGTCTGTAAACGACTGAGAAGACCGCCGTTGCTCGATGGGAGATGCGATAAGGACCTCATCGACGTGCGTCCCAGCCCACACCGCAGGCAGCCGGTCGGGGGTAGGGGAGCGGAGACGCGACGACGAAGGTGGCGTGTTCGTCAATGTCGCAGGTATTGGTGTGTGCTGCTGCTGCATCTGTAGTAGTGTGGGGGCATTACGGCGTGCGACGGTGGCATCCTTTTCCTGGTCAGTCATAACGATGCCAGAGACAAAGGGAGCAGTACTCGAGCTTACAACGACGATGTGATCCACCGGCAAACCACCGGTGACGGTGAGCGTCGATGGCGGCAGCGGTGCCTGTTGCACCGTCGTCGTTTGCAACTGAGGCACCTGCTGCGGTATGGAGGGGAGTGGGACGAGGGTGATGGAGTGCGTTTCTGAGTCGATGCCAGCGCCAGTGCTGCAGATCGGCATCGAGTCTGTCCTTAGGACAGTGTGCGATGACGCTCGAATCGAGCTCGAATGCTTCTCGGAAGGTCCCAGAGCTTCTTCCTCGTTCTCTTCTTTGCCTTCCGACTGCGGCTGCGACGGCGTGTTGGATAGGCGTAGTGGTCGCGAGACCGACGGGAGCGGGGTGGGGGGCGCTGGTGCCGCTTTGACCGCTGTGGGCTGAGATGTCGAGGCGGTGCTAGGGGCCTCGCTGCTGTTCGTGAACAGCGTGCTGCAAAACGACTTCCCGTCAGGCGCGAGCGGGGCTGCTGGGGGCGACGCTGCGAACGCTGGAGCTGCACGCCGGATCTCTGAGGTTGGCGGCATTCGGTTCTGCGACACGGATGCCACTGAATCAGGCGCCGGCCGCCGGCGCACATCGCTGTGGACCATGCCACTGCTGCCGTCGCGGAGGCTTTGGCTGCCCATCCGCGTGGGGTGCAGAGAGGAAAACACCACCTCCACCTCCGCCTCATCACCGTTAGTCAGCTCGTCTTCGAAGGCGTCGGGGACCTCACACACCTCTGCCCCTGCTGGTGACGGTCGCTCTCTCGCACGGAGCGGCAGACCCAGCATGATGGGTGCGCGACTGGGGGGGCGCTTCTCTGAGGCATCTAGCGAGGCGAACTCAGGGGCCGAATCCGACCCTATGATCAAGGCCTGCTCCACAGCACGCAGAACGCGAGCTTTCTTCTCTTGCACACGGCGCTTTGCCTCACTCGCTGCATTGGGGGCCAGTAGCTCGCTGACCCGCTTCGGCGTAGCGGCGTCGTCGGCAGTGACGTAGAGTCCTTCGGCTGGGTTGCGGCCACTAGCAATGGTCTGGAGGATTTGGTACCCATTGCGGTCCCCGATGTTCATCGTGCGCAGGCTTGAAAGAAAGCGCGCCACCGCATGAAAGTCGCGCATCACCTGCCGGGCGAACTGCGCAGATTTCTTCAGTGTTGTCGAGTCCGTTGGCGCTGAGCTCGGAAAGGGCCGCAGCGGGCTTGCCGCTGCCGCGGCGGCACGGTGCACAACAGCACGCTCCTCTGCGACACGCGAGGACAGATACACATCTTCCGCATCCTCGCGGGAGGTGCGCACCATCTCGGAGACGAGCTGTGCATCCTCTTTCACTTCACGTAGTTGCTGGTACCACACCTCTCCTACCGTCTGCAAGGTGCTCTTCTCTTGTCGCAGCTGCTCGTATGCTTCACGCGCACGCTCTACCTCCTCGCTGCGCTGACGGAGGTGTCGTTGCAGCTCGCTGCAGGTGTTTTCCATGTGCTGCAGCCGCATCGAGGTGTGGCGTTCCCCCTCCGCATTTTTCAAAAGGAGCCCTTCTGCCTGTGCGACAAGCTGCGCCATCGTTCGCCGCGCTTCCAGCGGCCAGCGGCGCGTTTCTTCGTCGGGGGGAATGGTGAGGTGCGCTGCTGCGCTCGAGTGAGCGAGAGCGGCGTCACCGTTGTCCGAGTCTACGCCGGGTTCTTTGGCAGCGTGTACACGCGACGCCGGTAAGAGCGCTGCCGCTGCCGCCCGCTCCATCTCAGCGAGGCGCTCGTCGAGGAATTGTATCTGCTCCACCGCCGTATCCAACTCATTCGCCAGTTGGCTTGCCCGCTCCTCTGCCTCCCGCTGCGCCAGATGCGCCATACCTACCTCTGCTATGGCCGCCTCAACTTCTGCCTCCTTCACCACCAGCCCTTGATGCACACTCTCCTGCGCTACACGCTCAGCAGTGGCCGTGCGAGTGAGGTGTCCATTCAGCACTACGTGGAGTCGCCGGATTTCATCCTCGTACACAGCCACCTCCCGCTCCTTGGCGCGAAGTGCTGCCTGCACCCCGAGGGAGGTGGCACTGTCCTGGTGCTGTTGCTCCACAATCTGCTGAAGTCGACCCACCTCGATGTTGCACTCCTCCACAAGCATTTCCAGCTGCTCGACGCTTCCCTGAAGCATCTTGCGATCACTGATGGCTTTCACCAGATGTCGCGCAAGGGCTTCTGCCTTGGCCTGTGCTTCATCGTATTTCTGCTGCAGTTGCACCGCAGCCACCTCGTTGCTGTGCTGCACTCCCCTAGTGGCTGCGTTGACGTTTCCGCCGCGCAGGATCGACGAGTCCACTGTTGGGTTCAAGTACGAGTGTTGTGCTGTCGGGTCTTTGTAGTGGGGCGGCAGCGTCGTCATTGGGGGCTGAGTCGAAAAAATCTGTGTCTGGTTTCGCTCAGAGAGGCAGTTGGCCGAGAGAGGGTAAGGGAGTGCCTTCTCGCCGCGCCGACCGCCTGCGAGGTTGGCACCCATCGCGGGCGACATACCCTGTTGTATAGACGACGGGCAGCTAGTGGCTGGCAGCGCGGCACCGGCGTTGCTCCCTGGTGCGCCGCGGGTGCTCTCCTGCAGCAGTGACAGCAGTGCCTCCTTCTCAGGGCCCATGTCAAAGTAGTCGTTGGCCGAAGCTGCAGCGGCGGTGTGCGGCGCTCCAGTGGCTGCCTTGTTAGTCATGTCCAAGTTCGCAGGGAGTGAGATGTCACCGTTTCCCCTGGCTGAGTCGAGATTGCTGCTTTTCAGAGTGGCCGAGGTGGCTTGCTGGTGTTTTGCGTACAGTGCCGAAAGGGGAGGTGTTGACGTGTCACCTCTGTGCCCAGGGGCGTCACGGCAGTTCCTGGCTGATGTGCTATTGAGGCTGGTCTCTGGTGGGGGTGAGAGCGAGGGGGACTGCGGGTGTTGCAGCTCGTACGGATGCAGGGCTGTCTTGTTGGGCTTTGGTTTGGCTGGCGCCGGCGGAGGGGTGTCCATTACAGTAGGTGCTGAGGAGGTAAAAAGGTCAGGGGTAGGAATGACCGTCGAACGCCGTTGCAATCGTGGCTCCGCCGTGCCAGCGACTTCAAACAGTGAGGTTCGAACGCCCTTCACTCCACTGCAGGATGGCGACGCACGCTGCCGGCTGTAGCTTGCGTAGTTTCTGTGTGTCGGAGATGAACTGCCAACCTCTCTGACGGGCTTCGCGAAGTAGTTGCGCAGGCACCGTTCTTCTGCACTGCGCAGGCTCGGTGTCAATGACGCCGTCTCCCATCTATCTGGAAGCGACTCATCCTCATTCCTGCCTTCGCCGTAGCGGGCTGGTGAGAAGAGGGTCACACTAGGGGCCGGCGGTGGAGGTGGTGGTGGCAAGCTCCGAGGTGCCCGGCCCGCGACCCTGACACCTTTTTTAGTGGCAGTCTCGCGATAAGGAACAGAGAGTAGCGGGGTGACGGCTGCCGGAGGGGCGCGCCGATTCGCCAACGTTGCGGCTCCACTCCGATCGTATCCGCTACCCGGGCGGTTATCACTGAGTGGCCTAACTGCGCCGCTGCCGCTCAACCGACGCCTCCATCGCGCAATGTCACGTTCCGATGGTGTGGTGGGTAAAGTCGAGTCCCCAACCGGATCTGTGCGTGCTGCTGGCGGTGACGGTGGTGGTGGAGGTGGGGGTGGAGGCGGCGAGTCTGTGTGGAGAAGGCTAGGCGGCCAGCGGTACGTATCTGCCATGCTGGGCGGCATGTCGCGCGAGGGAGCAGCTCGACGGTGCGTGCGCGGAGGCGGAGCCGGAGGGTTGTCCGTGACTTCATCTGGAGAGACCAACGGCAACGCGGATGAGCGTGAGGACAGCGGCGGCCGCGGCGGCGACAGGCTTGTATGCGCTCTGAGTGTCCACGAGTACCGCACGGCAGAAGGTGAAGCCGTAGCCTGTGTTGCGTCCGATGCTGGAGGAGGTGGAGGGGGAGGGATGCCGTGGTAGGGACGGGCATCACTGCGCCAGTATCGATCTGCCGAGGGGATGCTGTGGCTCGCGCCACGGCTGTGACTGCGCTCTGGAGGAGGCGGCGGCGGCGGCGGTGGCGACAGGGGTGTGGGTGCAGCAGGCGGAAAGAGAGCTGCGGCCGCGGAGTTTGATCCTGACTTGCGTTCTGCAGTACCCCTCTCACCATGCCGCCACGCACTGGTTATCGGTAGAGAGGACGACATTACTGGCGCAGACGTGGGGGGCTGGATTCTGCGATTCATGGCCGCTACAGCTGCACTGCTTCCCTCTTCTCTAGGTCGACTAGAGGTACTATACAGCATTTCTCGCGGCGGGGGAGGCGATTGTGTGGCGAACACCATTGGCAGCGGGTACGTCGGTGGGCGATAGCTACTACTGAGTGCAGTGCGCGGCCGGTCCGCCGAAGGGTTGCGCGGATTCGACAGCGACTCGCTACGCAACCACAGTGGCGCGGCTGCACTGCCGGTGGAGGACTCGCGTACGGCGCTGTTGGGGTCACGAAAGGACTGTACCTCGCCTGTCAGCAAGTCTTCGAGGGGTTCCCCTCCGTGATTGGGCGAGAAACGCCCCCCCTGCAGAGCTGCAGAACCGCTAACGCTCCCGGCGCTGCCTCCAGCGAACGACTCGACAGATGACACGGCACCCGTGTTGTGCTCTTCCAATTGCTGAAGAATGTGTTGATGCTGCTCTTCTTCCCTGAGTGCCTCCTCGCACAGGCGCTTGAGCTGACGCTGCCGCTCTTCCAGCTCAAGCAAGCGGGCGCGCTGCTCCCCAGAAACAGCCTGCGCTGGAGGCGATTCCATCAGCTGCTTCGGCGAGAAAATGTGAAACACGCGGCTTTATCGAGGAAACAGCAGAAGGTTCACGCCGAGAAAGAGAAGTTTTCTCTTTTCAGCAGGCTGCGCGGCGGCAGGATCGCACTTATGTGCGTGTGTGTGTGTATGTGGAATGCCAAGAGCACGGAGTTGGGGCTTCCTCAGAGGAAGAACGAAAAACCAGTGAGTGCCTTTGTGCGTGCGTGGGCGTGAGGCGTAGGTCACAGTCGCTCGTCTTTGTGTGCTGACTACCCATGCATATATATATATATATATATATACACACACACACTCACGCAGGCGTGGAAAGACAGAGATGCCAGCGACTCTTTTTATCGTGTCCGCTGTGGATGGTGCGGTGAGTCAACGCTGCACGCGCGTACACACACCCACACCCACACCCCCACACACACATACAAAGAAAGTGCTCCCGTGTGGAAACACAACGTGGTCACAGCAAAGGTAGAGATAAGGAAAGGGAGGAGAGTTGGAGAGGCAGTCTGGCGGTGGAGAGATGGAGGAAAAAAGGTGCCGTTATTGGAAAATATTGGAGGGCCGAGAGAAGCGGCGTGGGAAAAGCGGAAGTCCTGCCGTAGAGCGATGCGCAGAATATGGCAGGGGCGGCGAGGCTGACAGGATAGCCAGTGGGGCCTCGGCAGAGCTTCAATCATTTTAGAAGGCCGTTCTCAAAAGGAGACGAGGGTGGAGCGGCTTGTAACGGGGAAGCATTCAAGGATCCTCATGTCTTCATTCGTGTTCCGGCTCGGATTCTGCTGATGGTTGCATCACTGGTCCACGCACGCAGGAGCACAGATTGCCACCCCACAAAAAAATGTGAAGAGTGATCTTTCTCCATGAGCGAAGGAAGCAGGAATGAAGGACGAGGAGGGAGAAGACGGCAGTAAAGGGCAGTGCCGGATCCACAAACATCTTTCTCCTGACCGAATTGCGTTCGTGGCACAGTGTCTTCTGCCCCCCCCCCCACTCCCCCTTCCCACAAAGACTGAGACGACTATAGAAAAGAGTTATATACAGCAAACCCATTTAGCAAGACAGTCAAGACGATATAGGGAGAAACATGCCCCTACCTGCCTGTATGTTAGGCTTTATCGAGGACAGTTACGTGAGCAAACCAAAGGAAAAAAAGGAAAAGAGAGATGTTGAACAGAGGCCTCATAGAAGGATCGGGGAGAGGGAGACGGCGGTGGAGGGCGGGAAAGAGAGGGAGCGGAAAGGGCTCACACGATCAAGGACGATAGTAACGTAATAGATGCAGGTCGAAGTGAGCATGAGAGGAAAAAAAATAAAAGCCCAAAAGTGAACCGCGCATCATCCAGACCTTACAAAGTGGGGAGGGGGCTGAACAGGGGCGGTAAAGGAGGGGAATGTTGCTGCAGCCTGAAAGTACGTTTCAACATGCAGGTGAGGCAACAGAGGTAGGCGTTTGGCATCCGCGTTAAACACAGGAAGGCCCCTCAAAAGCTAACGAGCAACGATCAACACCACCACCACCCTACCCCAACGCCCATACACGGCTACCGAGAGGCGCTCCCACGTTTATGTTCACCTGCAGTACCAGAAGCAGAGGAGGGCGAGAGAGTGACGAGGTGGGCGGTAGTGCGGAGGAAGCGATAGGTCGAAACGGAATAAGTAAGTACTCCCCACCCCCCTCCCCCCAAAAAGAAAAAAACAGAAGTGAAGAGGAAAACCTGTCAAAAGAGAAACAAAGGAGCCTGGCGGAGTGCTCTGACATGCATCACAGATCTCTGGTACATGTGCGTGCTCTCATGCTTCCTTTTGTGCAGGAGAAGGAGGGAGGCCTGGGGGAGGGGAGGCGGCGAAGCGCGAGTCGCAGGCTCGAATGGCGATATAAACGTGTGAGAGAGAGAGAGCATCCAGGATAAAAAGAAAACATATAAAAGTATAGAACACAAACGAAGAAGAAAAAAAAATCGAATCCACAAATGACAAGCGAAAGTGGCGGGCGTTCCCTTTTCTTTTGTTGTTCTCATTTTTATTTTTATTTATTCTCTCTTTGTCCCCCGTGTTGAAGGCGCGGCAACACAGCGGAGGGGCCACACCGTTGGAATCGATTGCTCACCCTGCGAGAAGAAGAGCCCCCCTCCCCCAGGAAGCGAGTGGACAGAGAGACAGGCAAACGTACAGCGAAGAGGAGAGTGGGTGAGAGGGAGAGAAGGGTCGAGAGATTGACAGGTGGATGGTGCAGAAAAGAGGCACACGTACGGTGCGCCCGGCTACCAAAGCAAACAACCAAGCGACCCCCTCAAAAAGAGAGGATCGCCGTGCCCAGGAGTCCCGCAGCACATCCCCACTCACTCACCCATACACCCCCCCCCCACACAAAAAATGTATATAAAAAGAAAATAAAAAAAGTACAGAAAAAAAAAACAAAGAAGATGCCAAAGAATAAATTAAGCAAACAACAGCGACACAACGCCAACCCCTCCCGCCCCCCACAGGGAACCAAGTCGACTCCCCCATTTTTTCATTGTGGTGGAGGAAGAGGCGAGTGAGTGAGTGGGTGGGTAGGGGGGGGGGGAGAGGGGGGGGACTGGGAAGGCGAGCACGAAGGGAGGAAAGGAGGCGTCAAACAGCACCAGCAATACAGAAAAGGAAGAAAAGCAACAGACGCACGCAAGCACAGAAAGGATACTGACAAATCACACGCACGCGCACACATGTGCGTCCGTAAGGACGTGCGTGCAAGTGGCGCACAAGATGAATCTTTCTATAACACTGGCGGTGGAGGATTTGTCTCCAGCCATTGTGTGTGTGTGTGTGTGTGTGTGCATGTAGGTATGTGCATGGCAGTGAGGAAGGGAAAAAGGGAAAACACTCGTGGTGCATGTGTTCTACAGCATTGCTCCGCTTCCATTTTTTCTTTTCCTCTTCGTATATATGGACACCATGAATACGCTAGTACACCCACTGCACGAAGGAAAGGGACGAACGGAAACAAGAGCCCACACTCACACTGTCTCCTGGACACCGAGGAGGGAAGAACGAGAGAGGGAAAAAATAGGGCGATATGGCCTAACACAAAAAGTGTCATGCAATTCGAAAATTTGAATCACTCCGAGTCCCACAGACAGACCAGAGTACGCCACCTCACATCGCGAAAGTGATGTTAGGCGGCGACATCATCATTGCACTGAATATCTTCTTCGATCACGCTTGTGGACTCCTCAGCCCCGTCCCAGAAGAGCCTGCATTGGCCAGATTCGGCCATGGTCGAGGCCACACTGATCGCCTCTTCCACTTCTTCGGTTTCCTCAAGAGGGCCGAGCACGTTGGTGCCGATATGGTGGCTGTTCTGCGGTACCACCGTCATCCACAAACGTGCTGGCTGGGAGCGAAGGAAGTTGCCAGGGCTGCTCATGGAGTGTCCTGGCGACATGTACGTGGCTCCACTCACTGCTGTGGCGATATCTGAATTTCCTGTCCCCTCGGTGTGAAGCGCTGTGGCGCAGATAGACGTCTGGGTCGTGCAGGATGCACCGCACTTGTAAGCATGCGCAATGAAGTGGGCGTGCGACTTGTGCTGCAAGCTGCAGGTGCTGTGAGAGAGAGTGTAAGGAGGGGAGAAGGACACGCTGCCGTCGACCAAGGTGGTGAGACTGTAACACTCATCGGCGATATTCGTGTCTGTGACGAGGGAGAGTGATAGCTGACGTGCATCCCTGGGGGAACCAAACTTGACCTCTGACTCTTTCACATCGGCTGCCGAGTCAACAGTTGGTAACGGATCCACGGAAAAAAGTCGAAAAAGAGGAGCGCTCGTTGTGGGTGAGGTGCATGACCGCTTTGATGGTGAGGTGGATAAGTACGGAGTGTGCAAGGCGGGTGTCTTAGCACACATGTCACGCTGAAGGGCGCCACTTTTGAGCAGCCCAAGAGCAGCCGCAGTAAGTTTTGGTACCTTCACTGTTGCAGCAGCAGCATCCTTGCGCACAGAGACAACCCTGGCCGCCCCGCGAGGCGGCGAATGCTTCAAGGAAGGCATTCCAAGTGTGTGTGTGTGTGTGTGTCAATATTTCCTGCACTGACTACTGTGAGAATAGAGAGCGAGCGAGAGAGAGAGAAGGAACGAGAAGACGACAAGTATCGAGTCAAAGGGCTTCCCTCCTGTTTTCCAACATGTCATGGGCAGTGCCGCCAAACGCGTTGGGAGTCGCCGGGGTAGGGGGAGGCAGCGGATCTTTGGTGCGCTGATCTTGTAGAGTCGCTCGTAATCTTTTCGATGACTTCGATACGAGTGCAGGGTCCAGTCCCTTCCCCTCCCTATCGCGGCTCAGCCGATGACCGACCCATGAGGAGGACGGGCCGGAGTGAAACTGAGGGAAGCTCGCAGACGAGGTAGTCCAACTACTGAACAGCCTCCTTAGCATAAGCAAGAGAAACGAATGCGGCCACACACCCGACATCGATACACGCCTAAGCCGCCGCTGGAGGCCAGCCGAGCGAATAAATGGCGGAGGCCCTCTGCCAGAAGGCGCGAGCACTTTTGCAGTGGGAAGGAAGGGGGGGGGGCAGAAAACAAGAAAGCCGTCGAACGTCGAGACTGGCATGCGAGGAGGGGGAAGGGCCCTGTAAAGACGAGAGGGCCGTTCATGTGTGCGCGTGACTCCCCCCTCCCCCACGCTGAAGAGTGGCAAATTTCGTTCTCTGGGTACCACTCTGACAGGGCCAACAGTTTTGTTTTCCCTCAGCGGGAGTTCAGCTGATCGTACTGCCCAGCCGCAGGGGGGGGAGAGAGAAGCAAGACTCGCCATCGTTTACCGCTCCTGGATACACCGACACCGTAGCAGGCGTGGCTATGCGTGGGAAGGTGTGGGGCAGAGGGAGGCGGGTGTGAGACGACGCGTGTGCGCCAGGGTCTCTGTGTGCGTGTGGGGAGGGAGGAGCCCCCAAAGAGGAATCGGAAACAAAGAGAGCGGAGGCGATCGCGATGGGTGCACTAGGCACTGAACGAAAAGGGAAGATAGACGGAGTGCGCACGTCTGTGTCAGGCACGGCGACGGCAGTGATAGTGGTGGTGGCAGCTCACACACGTGTGCATGTGCGTCTCTCTGTCAAAGCTCTGTTCTTTCCCGTCTGGTGTCCGTGTGACTCTCAACGCTCGACTCTGTGAGGAGGATATAATGCTTTGTTCCTGTGCTCTACAACTTCATCTTGGCCAGCTGCTCGTTACGGGCGCGGAACTCCTTCACCATGCGTTCTACCACCTCCGCCGCGGTCGGAATGTCCTTGCACGTCGACACAATTTGGCCAATCTCGAGCTCGCCGTTCTCCAAGTCACCTTCGAAGATCCCTCTCTTCGTGCGGCCCTTGCCACAGAACGCCTTCAGCTGCTCCTTGGTGGCGCCAGACTCAGAGAGGCGGCGGGCCTCCTTGCCGTAGTCGTTCAGTAGAAGACGAGTCGGCATGTATTGTTTCAGCGTTAGCCACGTCTCGGCCTCCCCTGCTACTGTGCATCTTTTCTTGAACTCCTCGGCTGCCGAGCTTTCTTGAGTGACCGCGAAGCGCGTGCCTACCTGGACGCCTTCCGCCCCAAGAGCCATAGCCGCTAGCATTGCCTCCCCACTCGCAATGCCACCCGCTGCGATCAGGGGTATCTCAGGCGCCAGTACCTTACGCACCTGTGGGATCAGCGTCATCGTGGTGATTTCCTCCCGTCCATTGTGGCCACCGGCCTCGAACCCTTCTGCCACGACGGCGTCAACCCCTGCCGCCTCGCACTTGAGGGCGAGTTTGCAGTTGGGCACGACGTGCGCCACCTTAATTCCGTGGCTTTGCAGCTTCTGAGTCCACAGCTTAGGGCTTCCAGCACTCGTGAACACGATCGGCACCTTCTCCTCGATAAGGAATTCTATGTGCCGCGACACGTCGTGGGTGAGAGAGAGGTTGACACCAAAGGGCTTCTTCGTGGCCTCCTTGCAGCGACGAACGTGGTGCTGAAAGACATCGAACATCATGGAACCGGCGCCGAGGAGACCGAGGTCGCCTGCGTTGCTCACGGCAGACGCCAGACGCCATCCACTGCACCACACCATGCCACCCTGCACAATGGGGTATTGCACGCCAAAGAGTGATATGACTCGGCTTGCCTGCATTGTCGCGATCGCACTTGACAACCGAGAAAGAACTGAAGCAGAGAGACACACACTTGGGAGTCGCGAAGCTGAGAGAGAGAGAGGGAGGGAGGGAGGGAGGGAGAGAAAGAGGGGCAGTGGTGGAAAGAGCTGAGCCAAGATGAAGGCGAGAAAGCAGAGAAGCATTCGATGCGAGAGCAGAGGGAACGAAAATCACGCCAACGCTGATGAAAGGACTGTGACCTGCTGATTTCTTGTAGGCGTCCCGTAGGTATGTGTGTGTGTGTGTGCCCTTCTTCTCCGAACTTAGTGAGCTTCACATCGAGAAAGGCAGCGGGCGTGTGGGTTTAACGCGCCCCAGAAAGGACAACAGAAAACTACACAACGCGTGCAGGCGTTCACCACTGAGAGTGACGAGACAAAGGGAAGGAGGGAGCTCAAGGGGGACGGGGAATCAAACACACACCCGCACACGGGGGTGGGGGGTGGGGGTGCTGCTGCTTAGCACAGGAGAATCCATTGTGATAAGAGAGTCTGTCAATCAGTCCGTCCATGATGACCAGCATTGAACCCCTGCCTGGGTCGGTGGGCAGACATACCGGGGTATCTCTTTTTCGCTGCTCGTATATGAATGCTTTGTTCTATGGAGTTGTTAGAGTGTGTTTTCCACTTGAGACGCGACCATTCGATGCCATACCACAGAAGTGTCGAGCCCCACTCTACCCCTTTCTCCAGGCTTGTAACAGGTCCACATCGCGTGGTGCAACGAAACGCTAGCCACACGCAGTGCAGTAATGCACCGACCCCGTCATCGGTGCAGGATCTCTGCCTCACACTCAGCCCATCCACTCGCTTCCCAGGTCGCCTCGCGGATGCACTCAGGCTCCCCACACCTGTCGGCAGCGAGGACCGAGTGGGGTGGATTTGAGCTATGGTGACACTCTGCCCATCATGTGGGTGATGCAAACACCGTCACTGCCTCGGGTCACTCCGACGCAGCGCCATCCAGGACATGACCACCGGCATCAGCAGCGATACGTTACTCTAACCTCCCCACGTCGTAGATGCGCTTGGTTCTCTCACTCTCGGAGGTGGCTCGGCATTGGCCGAGCGAGTGGTGGGAGGCTGCTCGACTTCCGCACAGAGAGTGGGGGAGGGGGTACGGAAGACTGATACAACGTACAGAGGTGTCGTCCCTCGTTATGGAGGAGGAGGCGATGGGGTAACCGATAAAAAGGAGAAGATATGAAGCGCTGCAGCAGAGATGATCCTTTTAACTCTCGCAGCTCGAACGCGTGGCAGCGGGGAGCAATACCACAATCGACAGCAGTAACTCGTCCATGGAGAGCGACATCATTCCTCATCTTCCAGGGCTCGTCCGGCATTACTCCAATGCATCGGCAGGCACCTGCTCTGTACGCGCGTGGACCTGTGCAACCGCGTGCCATAGGTTGAAAAGTGCCCAGGAGTCCACCCTAGAACTCCGAATCATCCACATCGGAGTCGTGAATTAGCGCTTCGTCGTCGCTACTGAAAGACTCACTGAAGCCCAGATCAGCGGCAGAGCCACCGCCTTCACCGTCGCCAAACTGCTTCCAGCGAGGAGCTACGCCGTTGCCCGGACCGCTGGTGCTGCCATCCTCTTCACTGCGCGCACGCTTCAATTCCCCCACCAGTAGCTCGCGCCTATTTCCTTCCAGCCATGTGATACTGCCACGTGCGCTTGCTTCCTCCGCCTGCACTTCACCACGGGCACTCTGTTCCTCTGCCGCCACGGCGTTGAGGCGCGCCGCGGCGGCACTTCTGTTCTCGTACTCATCATCATCTGCATGCTGGACACTAGGTTGAACCGGTGTTGTTGAAGCGTTGAACGGTACGCCGGGTGATGACAGGCTCTGACGCGTGCTGGACGACGTGGATGACTCCGTGGCAGGGGCGCCGACAACTGGCGCATTTTTCAGCTTCTGGGAAGTTGCCCGCGTGGGCGATACCGAAGGTGACGGCGGTGCTAGTGAGGCCCTCGTGGTGGCAGATGTCGTCGATGAGGTGCTGCTTTGCTGGGCCTTGTCAGAGGAGGTCGAGGGAGGCTTGGCCACCGCAGCGATGGCTGTCGGCTCTGGGGAGTTTACCTTCGGCGAAGAAGGCAAGGAAGTCGCCAGGTCAGCTGCCGAGGCGGAGACCGAGGGGATTGTGGCGACCAGGGCTGATGCTGTGACCACCCGGCTCTCCGGAGACTCCGAGCGGTGATCTGGCTGCTGAGCGGCTTGCCCTTTACCAGATTGCAGCGGGTACAGTGATGTCTGCGGCATCAGCGCAGATGGAGAGCTGCTGGGCTTCGCAAAGACGCGTTCTGGCGTCTCCGTCGCCGTAGTGACTGGCACAGGAGGCACGGTGGCAGGTGCGTGGGTATGGGGCTGGCGCGCGTTGTTGGAGAGAGCAGCAGCGAGCCATGCTGCATCCCACCGCTCCTGTTGCTGTACCACAGCATTTCGCTGCATCTCCTCTGCGCGGGTGAGAAGACCGTAAGGTTGCTGTGGGTCGACCGGAGCAGCTGCAGTGCGGGAGTGTTCCAGCGGTACAGCGGAGGAGTCGGTTCTGTCCTTTAGGTGGTCTGAAGCTGCCGCTTCTGCGGGGAGGGAGTAGTTGTTCTCACGCGAAATGAGGCGGAGCCGGTAGCGCAGACGACCGATTTCCTCCTCCTTCAGCTGCAACTCCGCCGCATGTTCAGCCTGCAGACGGCGGATGTCCTCTACACGCCGCCCCTCACGACTGCGAGCGCCGTCCAGTTCCATGAGCCGTGTCCCGCAGAGCTCTTCCCACTTGGCACACTGCAGCTGCAGCGCGCGCGTACTCTCCTTATATGAGTACAGCTCCTCATCACTCCGCTGCTTCGCCGCGTCGTAGTCCGCCAACTGCTTCATTGTGTCCCGCTGACGTCTCTCCAGCTCTGTACGCTGCTGGTGAACGGCCTCCCACGCCATCTTCAGTCGCTGCCGCTCCTGCTCAAGCTTGACGAGCACACTACGTTCCATCTCTGCCAGCTCCTCTGTTTTGTTCTGCACAAAGACGCGGTACCGTCCATCAGCCTCGTCACGTGCCTCTTGCAGTTTGACTCGCATGAAGTTGTTGTACTTCTGCTCGTACTCGCTTCGCAGCTGCGCGTGCATGTCGTTCTTGTACTGCTGCAGTCGACGCTCCACCTCGGAGCGGAGAAAGAAAGGTTGCTCCCCCGCGCCAGTGGTCCGCTTGAGCTGAGCAAAGGTAAGTGCATACTTGGCATCAACGGCGGCAAGGCGGCACTCAAGTGAATTGAGAGAGTTCGCCGCGCCGTCGGCGCTGTCGGCCGCTTCAGTCTGGGTGCTGCAGCTGTGCAGGTGTCGTGTCGCCTCCGCGGTGCTCGCGAGGCCCTGCCGCGCCACGCAGTCCTCTACAAGTCGCTGCAGCACACTCTTTGCAGAGCGGGACGGAGAGGGGGTGAGTATGTCGTCCTCGGGATTGGCAGTTGCACCAGTGCCGATTTGCCGGAAGAAGTGGGCAAGATACTGCTCCTCCTCCGACGGGGCGCCGCTCGCACTGAACGGTGGTACCTCGGCCTCCGTGCTGAAGATGGAGAGCGACATGGGGCGCCTCGTGCGACGCAGGTGATTCTCAACGAGGGCGTCGGCCAAGCCGCATGACCAGGTCTGCAGGGTTTGGTCTGTGCGACCCGAGACTACAGCAATGGCCGGAGTGCCAGGAAACCCGGTGGCGGAAGGCTTCCTGTCTTCCAGCCTGACCTGGCCTTCCCCTGGTGATGGTGGGACCGACTGCGACGCCCCGTGTACAAGCATCCTGGCCGTCTTGGGCTGTTGTAGCAACTCGGCGAGCACCATACCACGCAGCTGCGTTTTGAGCTCACGCAGAGCCCCTGTGGAGCGGAGGTGCTGCTGCATTGCGGTGCGGAGCTCACTGACGGAGAGCGTGCCCAGCTTGCCACCTCCGGGAGTGGCAGGTGTGGCGCCCTGCATTCCTTGCGCACGGGATGCGGCCGGCTCTCTGCTGGACGCAGACATGGCAGCAGTGGGCAGATGTATCGATACCCCCTTCTATGAGAGAGGGAGGGAGAGAGAGCACAAAGAACGGAAGACACGAAACAAAGACGGTCGCGTTGCTGCGTCTGTGCCCACGTGCATTCGTGAGGGGTAAGAACGCGCGTGCCTATTTTCTAATGGTAGCGAGTCAAGGAAGGGGGTTTGATGGCAGTGGTGATGATTCGAGCAAGACCGTCACCACGACGTAGGTGGCGTCGCGCGTACAGCCGCTCCCTCACGCACTCCTATATGTAGACCAAAGCGAGACAACGAAAAGGATGGGCTTCACTCGGCATCACGTGGGTGACACGACGCCACCGCACTGCGCTTTGTCCGCGAGTGAGCGTGTGCGAGTGTGCTGGTGGGCGTTTGGGGGGGGGGGGGGGAGGGGAGGGGAGAATGAGAAAGCGAGCGAGCGGTAGCACCGCTTTCTGTTTTCCTTCTTTCTTTGTTTACCGGGTGAGAGCGCAGAGTGGACAACAGGGCAGCGCAAGCGAGTGCATCTTTGACATAGAGGAAGAGACGGCAAGTGACGGGGAGGGGGTTGCCAAAAATGTGTGACAGGAAAAGAGGGACTTGCGCACTGTTGCGCCACGTACACTCGGTGGAAGACAGACACATGCATCGACACGTACAGAGGATGATTTTCTCTTCTTCTTTGTTTTAGGCCTGGGCTCATCACGCCACACACGCTGAGCGGGGAAGAGTAGAAAGCCAAGGAAAGGCACCATCGCTTCATTCCAGATTTCCCCCCTCCTCCTAAACTCTGTCAGCGTTCTCAGGTACGAAGTGAGCGCTCCAGAGAATGATCGACTCTTCGTTAATAAGCCGGGCGGGGGGCGGGGTAGAGGGCAGCCTGGAACGCCATGAACCGCCCTTACAGAGAAACAAAAGGGGTATCACCAAAGAGTGTCGCTGCAGGAGCAAATCCGAGTAGGCAGCCAGGGCTGCCTTGTCACCAGCAGCTACTGGGGCGCCATCTCTGCCGCGAAGTATGGCGAGTACCACAACCACTGCGCACACGTGATGTCCTCTGCTGAGCAAGATGATAGGCTGGTTATCGTGCTTGCCGCTGAGACTGCACCGCCTTCAAGGCGGTCAGAGAGCCCCAGCTGCTCCAACACTCGTTCCCACTGCGTCCACTGCTCCATCAGCAGCGGGTCAGCACGGTGTGCCTCGACAAGGTCACATTGTTTTGCTTCTAAAGCGGTGGGTGAATTTCCGGGGAGACGTGAGACCCACTTCTCGTGACGGTGAATCAGGAGAAGTCTCTCGGCTCGGTGGGCACACATTTTCTCCCAGATTCGCTGTGGGACGTACCGCAGTGCACTCCGCGCGAGCCACGCCGTGTCCACCGTGGCGCTGTTGTACACGTGCGCAAGCGCCTCCGAGAATGATGAGGCGCCTTCCTTCTGCTGTTGCTGTAGCTGCATTTGCACTCTTGCCTTGGTCGCAGCGTGTCCCACCACCGCACCGCCCCATTCCAGTCCAGCACGAAGAAACGCCTCGCTTTTCTTCAGTGCCGAGGCGACCGGCCCCGCTTTGCTGGCTGCGGAGAAAGGCGAGGCAGAAGCGGTGGTGGATAGAGGCAGGAAAGCCTGTGCAATTGTGAGGGCAAAGTCTGCGGCCTCCACCGTCGTGTCAAACGAGGCAGCACCGTACTCCTGCAGCAGCTGCTGCATCGAGCGAAGGTGCCCACGTGCTTCTGCTGAAGCGGACACCGACCTCGGACGCTTCTCACACCGCTCGCCGTAACGCAGCGACACCCCGTTGGCCCTGGCTGTAGCAGTGTTCTCCATCCCGCCCCACATGGCGTCCATCACCGCTGGTTGCTGCAGCAGGGAGCGTAGGTGGTGTGATGCAACATCGGCTGCTGCAATCACGTTCACGCCACTGCTGTGAACCCCAGAGGCCAAATTACCGCCACCAATAGAGCTCAGCGTAGAACTTCCGCCGCTCGCTGTCAAGACGCGTCTGGTAGACGACACCGCTAGCGTTCCCTCCAGCTCTGTCGAGGATGTTTTGGGGTCGAGGTAGCAGAGCTGCATGAGTCCCGTCACAAAGCGCTCGGTACGGCGCCACGCCGCGGCAGTCACCTTGGTCTCTTCGTCGTTCCCGTCCTTGCCGCTGGCAAGGAGAGCCGTTCTGACCACTGACGGCATCACGGCTGACGTCGAAGAACCAGCAGGGTGGCGAAGGGTGACGTCCCCGCTACTCCCCTGTGGGGTGCCGCGCAGTCGCAGCTGAAACTGGTGCCCTACAGCGGCCAGCAGAGAGTAGGGGAGGGCGAGAAGCTCGACAGATGGGTTGCTTGTCGCGGTGCTTGCCGCCAAGGCAGCGGGCAGCCACTCAAGAGGATAAAACTCATAGCCAACTTGATCCAGCAGCACCGCCGCTTCTGCGCTAAAGCGCACGGTACTGGCTGTTCCCCCCGTCACGCTGGGATCCGTGCGAAGCTGAAGGAGCCAGCTGGCACTGCTGCCGTCGTGGTAGGTGCGCCATGCTAAGTGTATCTTCAAGAACAATGGTGCAAGCATGCGCATCAGCTGCTGCACTTGGCTCGGCACACGCAGCTGAGTGTGTACAACGACAGCAGCAAGGAGAACTTCCCCCTGGTAGCGCGAGATAAGATGTTCGACACGCTCACGTGTCAGCGCGTAGGCGTGCGATGTGGGCCTCGCTCTCTTCTGGTGGTGAGGAGAGGCAACACCGCTGTTACTGTAGCCGTCTAGCTCCTCGCTGCTTTGATTACCAGCATCGTCCTCGCGTCCGTCTGCGCCATGCCTCGAAGGCGCCTGTGCTCTCAGCCGCACGACCATTGCATGTATACTCGTGGCAGTCGTTAGGATGCGCTCCGTTTCCTCTATTCGCAGTCCAGACACCCCAGCGCGCTGAAAGTATGCAACCAGTGCAGATGCCGCCTCAGCGTAGTAGGCGGGCATGTCAAACAGCAAAGGACTACCCCCACGATGCGCCACGTCATCATGGTCGGCATCTCTACCGTCGTCATCGTGCGGACGCATTGGAGGAAGTAGATCCAGGTTGCTCAGGAGACGCTCGTAGCTACCGGGAAGAATGTTGAGGAGGCGCTGCGGATACGTCTTTCGGGCGAGAGAGAGAAGAATGGTGTCCATGAGCATATGGCTGCTCCACCGCACCCTCAGAAACGATGCGGGCGTCGAGTCTGCTCGCGCGCCGACTGCCCCTGCGGAGACGCTGACCTTGTCGAGGCTTGACAAGTGCCGCAGTAGCGGAGACCACAACCACTCCATACCGAGCTGCTGGACGAGGGCAGGGAAAAACTCCTGTGCGATGGCATCCGCCTCCGGCAGCGCCACAGCACGGGTGGTTGCCACTGTCATCACCACTGGCGTCATGCTGGTGGCACCGCTTCCCTCTGCGCCTGACCTCTTCGGTGCGGGTGGCGGCTCAGGCCTGTTGGGCATATGCCGCGTGCCGTTCCCCAGAACAACTGTGAAGAGGAGCTCCTGCACGGCGTGCAGTACCTCCGCGGTGACCCCCACCTCTCCGCTGCCGCTGCCGGTGGGAGCTGTTTGCTGATAGTAGCTGCACTCCTCCGTTATGAGGGTGAGTAGCAGGGCAGCGCACTGAGGCACATGGGTAGCGGCACACAACGTCGTCGCCGTGCACGGCGGAAGCTGCTCTGGTAACGCGTTCAAAGCGAAGGTGAGGGCGCGGAGCTTGGCCACCGCGCCGGCGGTGCGCGCACGAGCCACGCACAGTGCATACTCCAGGATCCCAGCCACCACACCGCTCAGACGCACTCGAGCAAGGGCTGCAGCCGCAGTCTCGGTGACCCTGCTCGTGACTGACTCTACGGTGGCACCCTCCTCCGTGCTTTGGCCACTATGATCTCCGCTGATATAGCATTCCATGTTCGCGGCTACCGCAGCCTGTAGCCGGTGATCGCCTTGATGGGCGTAGGCAACAAGGAGCCGCGCTAGCGGACCAGGGGCCGACATGCCTGTGCTACACGCAGCAGCGGCGTACAGGCGTGCTTCGTACCACTGCCGTTGCTGCCGCGCCGCCGCTGCTGCCGACCGCTCCAGTGTCACCGCCGCCGCTGTCTGTGGAGGCAGAGCTTCGTAGTGAAAGATGGAACTTGTGCGGCGCTCTGGAGCCCCGAGCTTCGACTCGGTTGAAGCGGCCACCTTCGATGAGTGTATCCCGCTCGCTGCGGAGGCCGCGGCCGCGACGTGCTCAAGGTAGTCGTGAGCAAGTTCCGAGAAGAGGGCGTCGCATGCTGTCGTCTGTACTTCTTGCTTACCTTGCTGCTGCACCTCTGCAAGAAGAGTGGCCAGCTTACCTCCTCCACTGCTAGGTGTGGTAGAGAGAACCTCTGCTTGACGGAGAATGGTGAGGCTCAGCCTGTCGACCCAGCTCCGCTGCTCTTCAGATATCCAATGCTGAGACAGAGAGGATGTTGATCCAACGGCGTGGGCTCGCCACAACTGCCGAGCTGCGTGGCCAGCCTCCGTGTAACCCACCGCCTCCAACAACGCGAGGGTGTGAAGGGCACTCGCAGTCACCCGGACATCCGCCACTTTTGATGATATCGAGGAACGTGCCGTGACCCTTGACACTGTGTGCGGGGCAGGTTGCAATACGGGGAAGAAGGCCAGGTGCCACAGTGAACTTTTTATCATGCCTTGCAATAGTAGCGGAAGCGAGTGTGCCTGTTCGCCATCGGCGTCACTGGGAGCATTATGCGACGACATCGGTGCGCCACCCCACGTCCAACTTACTCAGGTCAGGAAAAAAAAGGAGATGCGTGTGAGAAAACGACAACGCCGGTTAGGGAGCTCGAGCGAGCTCCCGAGATGTGTGCCACCCTGAGAGCTAAGGCGTGCAGTGGCTTAATCGGAGCGACAGGTTGGAGAAGAACGAAAGGGCGCAGAGTCAAAAGTAAGTCGGGCCTAGTTGAGGGATGAGAACTTCGCGAGAGGCCCTGCGCGCTTACCAGAGAGAGGGAAAGGGGGTGAACTACGATTGGAAAACCACGGTGGTGTCAATGCACGGGATTCAGATGAGGGTGTCTCTTCGTAGATCGAAGAAAACCTCCCCCAGTGGGGAGACAGAGAAGGAAGAATGAGAACGCGTCGAGGCATCTCCGTGCCATAGCCCGCGAGGGTGTGCAAGGGAGAGAGCAAGCAGGCATGTGCAGCTCAATAGCTTATTGCCAGGGGTGGTGTGCCGGACTGCCGAGGCGCGAGAAAAGGGGGGAGGGCAAAGCTGGGTGAGAGCCACACAGCGATGAAGTTCTTGTCGACTTGATGAACAGTGAAAACGCAAGGCAGATCTACCCACACTCGCTCGGCATCTCGGCTTCCCCCACGTCCTCTTCAGCCGACTCGCACGGCATGGTTGCTGCCCCCCTCTCCCCCCTCCTCCTCCTCCGTTGAGTGGCACACAGGAGTGGCCTTTAGCCCTTTGATTTCATTTTTGCGGCTTGTTTGCAATACGTATACGGGGGCGTTAAAAAGCGTCTGCGGAGAGGGGAAAGAGGGTGGGGGGGGGAGTGGAGGTTCACTGTATTGCACTCTCTCTTCTGCTGCTGCTCCAACCTTTCTTCACTGTTCCTTTCCCTTCTTTCATTTCCCCAGAGGCACTCCTCATGCGTCTGATGCGTGTAGCACCCAGAGCCCCACATGTTCCCCCTTCCCTTCGTTTTCTTCTTACCTGTGTTGCCCGCCCCGCATTATTGGTGGGCGTGTCGGATACGTCTTTCAGAGCTCCCTGTGTGCGTGTGGAGGGGAAGGGGGGGGGGAGGAGGATGGGGTGTGCATTCACATGGACACGCCAATGGTGGAGCTGGTTGCAGGAGGCAGTTTCACAGCAGCTGAGGAGGAATGATGGAGGAACGGGCAAAGAGAGGGTGCGAGGTGCTTTCTTTTCTGTAAGGGATGAGAAGGGGAAAAATGGGAGGGGAAGAGCAGAAAAGGGCAACGAGGCTGTTAGACGAAAGAGGAGTATGCCAGCAGCACCACAGCGAGAGAGCGGAAGAAAGAGCCTTGAATAGGAGGAAAGAACAAAAAGAAGGGGGCGACAAGCAAACCTACAAAGTTCAGGGGGAGGAGGAGGAAGAGAGAAATGCTACAGCCCCATCACGGACTCCTAAAAAACAAAACGGCGATTATTCCACAGCCCGGTAATCACAGCAGAAGAGAAAAAAAAAGAACTGAGAGAGAGGAAAAGGGGATGGCGGTTGTGCATGCGCGCCCAGGCATGAGTCTCTCTCCCTCTATCTCGGTGTATGTGTGTCACGTGGTGGCGAGTAAAATACACCATTATGCCTTCACATACGCACTCATACCTGTGCATATATATATATATATATATATATATATATATATATATAAACCCCATTCCCTGCATGCTGGGGTGCCTTGGTGCTGCGTCGTTACGTTGCCCTTTCCGTGTCCCTTCTCCATCCCTACTTCTCTGTCAGCTTCGAGATTTTCTGCTGCAGATCTTTCATCTCCTTCTTGAGGTGGTCAAGTTCCTTGTTTCGCTCACGCACCGCCTCCTCAACGTTTTCCTTGTGTTCTTCTTTAAGTTGAGAGACCATGCGCTTGAGCACCTCGACCTCGCGAGCATGAGCATAGCGCTCTTCTGGTGTGCTGATGTTCTTATCGATCTCGGCCTCGAGCCATCGCTCATCGTCGCCCTCCTCCACCTTCTTTTTAGCGGCCTTATTTAAGTAGTCAGTGCTGAAGCGGGCAGGGGCCTGACACGCGGCGGCAGAGACGAGGGAGGCGGCGACCGCTCGGCGCACAAAGCTTCTGCAGCTGAGACGTTGCATTGTCGAGGAAACGTCAGGGATGCGAGTAGAGAAGAGTGGGCGTGTATGTATGTATCGCAGGAGGAGGAAGTGAGAGCGAGAGAGGGCTGGATAGGCAATCTCACAAAGAAGAAAAACTAGCGCGCACGCGAGAGAGAGAGAGAGGGGAGCACCGAAATCGAGAGGAGCCGTAGGCGACAGAGAGAGGCAGAGCGAAAAACTAATGTGGAGAGGAGTGAGCAGACGTCAATCAGCCTTTTTGATGTTGTTTTGATGGGGGTTTCCTTCTATTTTGAGGCGCGCAGTAAAGCAGGCCCACAGCCATGCACCCACACGCGCCAAATTTGAATATTCACGCAATTTGTGTGGTGGTGTGGTTCGTATGCCGTACAGGACGAGTTGGACGTTGTTGCTGCGTGTAGAGAATTATGAAAGAGGGAAGAGGGGAGGAGGAGGACGACACATGATGCAGTTTATACCTCAGGGATAGGGTGATCACGAGAGACCCACAAACGAGAGAGAGAGAGGCGCAGTCCTGCGGAGTACATTCAATTGTTTTACTGTGTTGTCCTTTTAGGGGAGAGGAGGGGGGAGGGGGCGAAGAACCTTCGCTTCGCATCTGCCTTGCGTGTAGGCGCCCTTCCAGGCCAGAACCCCGCTAGGTGCCAACGACTCGTTTGCCGCTTTTTTTTTTGGTTTCCTGAGGAGGAAGAAGGAAAGAAGGCACGCGCATGAACCAGGGAACAACAACAACAGCTAAAGGGGCAAAACAAACCGGGTGCTTGCCACATTCAACTACATGGCGCATCGCAGACATGCGCAGAGATGCCAAGCAGTTTCTTCCTTCATGATTTTATCCACCTACCGTGCAGTGGTTGCCCCCATGGCGGCCGCGAGCACGCTTTGGTCCAGTGTCACGGTACCGACACTCCGGCGAGCCATGCGTTCCTTGCCCTTCTTCTGGTCGTTCCACTTCTTCTGCTTGCGTGAAATATCTCCGGCGTGTATCTTTGCTGTGACATCCTTGCGGTACGCCTTGACAGTCTCGCGGGTAATGATCTTGCTCCCCACCAGCGCCTGCAGTGGCAGGTCGACGGAGGAGCGGAGCAGGTTCTCCTTGAGAGAGCAGATGATGCGCCGGGCATGCGTGTTGGCTTCATGGCGCAGGCAAATTGTCGACAGTGCGGAGATGCGTGCCTTATTGATGACGATGTCCATCTTCACGAGGTCGGCGGCCATGTAGGTGAGGTCATCGTACTCCAGCGTGGCGTACCCGTGCGAGCTGCTCTTTACCGTCGAGAAGAAGCCGCGAGCGAGGTCGGCCAAGGGCATACGGTACCGCACCAAGGTGCGGGCATCGTCGATCACGCGCATCTCCTGCATCTCGCCTCGAAAGGAACTGAGCGCAGCGCTGTTGATCTCGCTGAAGTACTGGGTTGGGGTCAGCACTGTTGCGGTAACGAACGGCTCGAGGTACGCCCCGACGCCTTCGTGCGGCCACCGCCAGTTGCTGACGGAGACAGGTTTTCGTTGCGCCGGGTCGCCAGGGTCGCAGTGCTGCTCCACGTACATGTACTGCACCTGCGGCGGTGTGACGAGCACTGTCTGTCCAAACTCCATGAGCAGCCGCTCCTTGAAGACCTGCATGTGAAGGAAGCCGAGAAAGCCCAGCTGCAGCCCGGGGCCGAGTGTTGGGCACTGCAGCTGCTCCATCGTGACGGAGGGGTCATTGACGCACAGGAGATCCACTGCATCGCGCAGCTGCGTGATGTAGACGCCTTCGTCGGGGTAGAAGCCTGCAAAGACGACAGGGTGCACTGTCTTGAAGCCAGGGATCGGCTCCACTGCAAACGAGTCGCTGCTCGCCAGCTCTGCGGTCGCGGTGGGTTCAGTGCCCAGCTCCGCCGCAGGGATGTTGCTCACCCCCACCCTTACTGTGTGCTTGCGTGTCGGCAGTGTACAGAGGGTGTCGCCGATGAAAACGTCTCTCTTGGTCAGCCCAGGGAAGAAGACAAAGCCGACCATACCAGCAGTAAGAGCGGCAGTTGGATGTAGCGTGGGGTGGATGATGCCCACCTCGCGCACCTCGTGCTTCTTCCCGGAGTGGCAGAAGGTGACCATAGTGCCTGGTGTGACGGTACCATCCATGACACGAATGAGTCCGTAGATGCCCTCCCTCGCCACAGGTTGGCCGCCTGAGGCAGTGACCGTTCCAGAGGAGACCGAGGAAAACGAAGTAGCCGCGCTCGCCGGCGCCGATGCGGCCCCGTCAGTCATACCACTGCTCTCGGCAGTCCAGCAGTCAAATAGCAAAGCGCGCAGCGGCACCAGCTCTTTTTCCATCTGCTTCCGCTCAGCACTATCGGCGTGCATGATTGGAAGCTGCTTCATGTCAGAGAAGCCTGCGCGGCCACGTGGGGGCGGCACTTTGTCAATGATGTGCTGGAAGAGTTGCTCGATGCCTTGCTTACTCTTCGCGCTCGTCAGTACAGCTTCGCGGCTAAGCAGCCCGGTGCTGTCCTCCAGCTGCAGCAGCGTCTTCTCCACCTCCGCGTCGTTCATCACACTGTCCATCTTCGTCAGCACCGGTAAGATTGTGAGATTCTGTTCAAGTGCCGCGTAAAACTGTGCCATGGTCTGTGCCTCTACGCCTTGTCGAACGTCCACCAGCAGCGCCGCACCCTCGGAGGCGCGGAGGCTACGCGACACCTCGTACTGAAAGTCCACGTGTCCTGGAGTGTCGATCAGATTCACTAGGTACTGCGTGCCCGTCTCACGCAGGGTGAGGAGCACGCTGCATGTCTGTGCTTTGATGGTAATTCCACGCTCTTTCTCCACCTGGAGGCGGTCCGTGAAGGTGCCGGTGGCCCCGTCAGCCGGCAGTAGGTTTGAGAAACGAAGCATGGCGTCGGCGAGCGTCGTTTTGCCATGGTCCACGTGCGCCACCACACTCACGTTGCGTATGCATGCCTGAGGGAAGCTTTTGATCAAGCTTTTTTTAAACGCAACCTCCTCTGCTGGGCTGCGTGGCAGCAACTGCGGTGTGCCGACGAGGCGATGTGCGTCTTCCGGGATGGCGTAGTGAGATACGTATAGGTCTTCCCCGTGCGCCTGTACGGGCGCAACAGCAGTTGTGGAAGAGGAAGAGGCGCTGCAGTACCTTCGGAGCACTGGAAGTAGAGACGTAAAGCACCAGCCTTTGCCAGGGCCCGTGTAGAAGTCGAGGCGCCGTCCACAGCAACTCTGGTGACTAGTTGCCATGTTTCCATTTCCATAGTGAGTAGTCCGAAAGCGCAGCCGCTCGGAATAACGCGTGAGAGCGACTCCACTGGTGTTACACACGCCGTGCCGCTTCATGATGCGACCCAAACCGCGCCTTGGATCACTTCTCTCTTTTTTTTTGTGGTTTGTGTGTTACGTCCTGCCCGTCTGCAGGCGTTCGCGAAGAGGATACGTCTCACGGCGAAGACCAGCCGAAGAAGCGAAAAAGGGGACGCAGATATACGAACACCAGAAACGCACGTGGGGCTTTCTTTCGCCACGGATTGATCCACCGTTGAAGTAGAGGCCTGAGTGTGGTGGGACTTGTCGGTGTATACCAGCCCCTCGTCCTCGGTGCTAGACTGTGAGGTGACCACAGTCCTCCGTCACTCGGCGACAGCGATATGCCCTGGCGACAAACCCAGCAAAACGAAGTAAGCCTGATAAAATGAGGTGGGTGTGTCCCCTCCCCCCTCCATTTTCCATTCGCTTCGGGATGTCCTCAATAATGAGTCGAAGAACAACGTACTGTGGAATTCCTCCCCCCCCTTCCCCACAGGCACGTACGCACGCCGATGAAGGACACAGGTGAATGCTGCGGACGAGAGTAATGCGCACGCACGAACAAGAGAAAGACCGGAGTTGGCGATGAAAGAGGGAGGCGGCAAAAGAAAAGCTTGCATGAACGCGCTGTGTATCGCCTGGGCGCTGCGTGCATTTATGTGTGCGCCAGGAGGTCGAGGGGGGGTGAGGGGAAGCGGACGAGAAGTGGCTCCGCGTGCCTTTTTTCTTTCCTGCCCCGACAACCATCGATCAGATGCGTTGCAGACCACCGCACAGGTATGTTGTCGAATGACCTCGTCGAGGGCTTCCCCTTTCCTTTGGGTATTGTATTTGCTGCTGTTGTCTGTGCGTATGCCTTCAGTCTTATTTGCTTGTCGAGCGATGACCGCCGCCGCCCCCCTCTCCACACAGGCACCACACTTACATACATTCTCGCTCAATCAGACGCACAACGGCATCCGCAAAAAGGGTTTTAGCATCATCGCAGCTGTTTTTCTTCATGGAACATCAGTGCAACCGTCGCGGCACACACAGAGGTAGACGGACACAAGGGCTTGGAATAAGAGAGAGGTGTTCCAGGAGAGCAAACCACAACAAGGCGAGGCCCTCCCCCCTCCCACACACACACACACACTCTCTCTCTCACTCACTCCCTTTAATATACATAAACAGAAAAGAGAAACACCATGAGAAGACGCGATCAGAAGCCACAGAAGCAAACACGTGTGATTTCTAAAATTACAGGAAAGGGCAGCTCTACATAGAAGCGGGGCATCGAAGTCCTGGGGGAAAAATGTGGGGTGCAGCTTTGGCAAGGTAAAAGGCGCGATGCAGGTCGCGCAAGAGGGAGAGAAGGGTAAAAGATGGCCGAAGATCGGCCCCTTACCGACTACTAATATGAAGCCACTCGCCCCCTATTCTGTTCTAGCGAGCAGAGTGGGGGGGGGGACGGGGGGGAGGGGCGGGCGGAAGCCTAAAGCCGTTCCACGAGTGCCACATACTTCACGGCGGGTGTTCTCATCTACTCAACACCTACTCACGGTCTCTTCATGCTTCGCAGCGGTGAGCCGACGCAGGCGAGGCGCTAGCCATGTCACATCTCTCTGTACAAAACAAGACGCGTGAACTACGGCTTGTGAGGATTCTGCAAGGTGGGCTGATCCTGAGGCAGCTTACGAAGGCTTCGCGCGATCATTGCCTGCCGCTGTTGGTGCCGCTGCGGCAAGGACACAAATGGACGCTTCGGCGGCGCCACGACGCTGAACAAAGTGTCTGGGAGTCGCTCATGGGTGGCGGCGCTGACAGAACCCATGATTGAGGCGTACGGAGTGCGACTGCTGCCCAGCACAAAGGGTGCATTACTGGGCGGGCTTGCCCTGCTTTGAACCTCACCCACCGAGTCTTCGACTTGCGTGCCACCGAGCTGCTGCGTCACACGCACGGTGGAGGGGATAAGCTGCTGTCGCTGAAGGTGTTCGGCGGCAAGGCGAGTCGAGAGGCGCACGGCCAGCTCTGCTGCAGAAAACACAATCTTGTCGCCGCTGCCACCCAAGCCGCTACCGCAGGTTGCAGAGAGGCGCCGTTGTGTCTTCCACAAACCCTTGACGGCACCTGGCCGACCGTCCGCCGGCCGCCCCACTGGCTGTCGCAACTGTGTAACAAGGAAGCGGTTGTACAGCTGTGACTCTCGAGCGTGCTGCACCTGCGCGCCGACCTCGATGAGCTGATCGAGCTCTCCGGCACGAACAGCAGCCTCTTGCGCCGCGGCGCACAGCACTCGCCGATCCGGCGTCGTTGGTCGCCACGTCGTCGCATCGTTGCCATCGTGAGCGCCGGGATCACTGCTCTTGGAGGCCGCCGCGTCAGCCGAGAATTGGTGCTCGAGAGAAACCTCTGCCATGGCCACGCTGATTTCGTCCACGCACAATGCTGGCAGCGCGGCAATCTGAACCAGGAAGGACCTCTCCAGGGAGGAGAGGCGCAGCCCCATTGACGGTGTTGTGAGTGTCTCTGCCTCTGCAGTGCGAAGCGAGTCAAACCCGATGGTGGACAAACAGGCGTACACTTTTATGCACAGTCCCAGTGCATGATAGAGGAGAAGGTCGATCTGCTGCTCCAAAGCCACGGGGGAGCGCCTGCTGCTTCGGGAGATGAGGCCCTCCATGTAAGCGAGCACGGCAGCGTCTGTCACTTCCCCCGCCTGCACTAGTGACGCGGTTGCTGGAGCCACTTCGGAGTGCAGGTAGAGGTAGTATTTGCGAATGGTTTCAACCTGCAGCACCCCCAACTCGGCGTGCCGGTGCAAGAGGCGGCACACGTACTCTTCCTTCAACGCCATGCGTACAGCTGGCTTCAGGTGCAGCCGGAGGAGCTTTAAACCAGACGTACTCGCCAGAGCGGTGCCGATGCTTCCCAGTGCACCGTCGCACTCCCGTGCTGGTATCTCTGACGCCCAGAGACACAGCAGCAGCTGCACCGCTTCAATTCCGCCGTCACTGGGTAGTTGGCACTCGCGTACATCAGGAGTGAGTGGAGACACAGCGATGCGGCTGCTGCGCCACGTGGAAAAGGAGTCGATGGCGCGAGGACAACTCTCCAAAAGGTCAGACAACAGCGTCGTGGCGTAGGTCAGCACACCCTCCTGCTCCTTATGGTCTGCCGTCTGCACGGCAGCGCTGCCGAAGCTATCCACCACCGTCAGACGCGCGTGCCGGGCAGCTTGGTCAATGAGACCATGCGCCAGCGCGTAGGCTTCCATCAGGTCCAGCATTACGTGTACGCCATCGGATTCAGCGAACTGCATCTCATTTGCTTTGCAGCCCATCACGATGGCACGAAAAACGTCCAGTAGGAGCAGGAAGGTGTTGCCATAGTTCTCTAGGCTAGCTACCTCTTCCATTGTGAGCTGTGGCACGACTCCTGCGCTGCTGCGCTGCTGCTGCTGCGGCGGATGCGCAGGCAAACACAGACGCATGACATGTCGCAGCCACGACGTGAGAAGATCCACTCCGCCCTGTTCCGCAAAAAGGTTCGGAATGCGCAATACGGGAGAGTGCGCGCTGCACGAGAGCGCACGCGTGTGCGACGGGGCTGAGACGTGGTTGGGCGAGCGCGCTGCCGGGCAACCGTGGCCACTCACGACTGCGTTGTCGCCGTTCTCCACCAGCGAACCCATTGAAGATCCAGAGGATGACATGATGGAGATAGGTAAGTCCACCTCGTCGTGCGGCTGCCGTTCTTCTAACGAGCGGCTCCGCCCCGAAGCTCTGTCGCTCCTGACGCATTGACGCCCCCTCGCGCTGGCAGTTCCAGAGGTTGCGTCTACGGACATGGCGGTGTGCGGCTCGTGTGTTGCCGCATCTTCGTCTTCGTTGCAGGGGTCACCCTCTTCGATACTATCCTCGTTAATTATTGAGAGTGCCAGTCCTCGAACACTCCCTGCCTCTGCCAGCAAGACATCCCCGATGCAGCGAAGCAGAGACCAGGCGGCGAGTGTCATGTGGGCGACGGATTGCGGCAGCCAATTCCAACATACCCCATCGTAAGTCGGCGTTGCTGCCGTCACGTCAGTGCCGTTGTTCTCACGCACAGAACGGTGTCCCAACGAGTGCTGCGGAGTCGTCGCAGACCCCGGCGCGGCGATGGAAGATATCAGAGGAGGCAACGCTGCTGGTACCCCAGAGGTGTCGACGTAAACATCGACCTGCCGGATGAGTTTTACGAGAAATGGGATAAGCGACGGGGCATGCTGCGCCAAGGCCCTCTGCACGGGAGTCAGCTCCTGGATTGTGTAGCTGCCTGAGCCCCCGTGTGCCTCGTCGGTGCTGCTCGTCCGCGCGACAGCAGCCAAAGTGATGAGGGCCCACCGCTTCACCGCCTCTGCCTCGGGTGGCGCGGTGTGCAAATAACGAAGTGTCACCTGGAGACCACCGGCAGCGATGAAGTGCTTGCCGGCCCCGTACAGGATGCCTGACTTGGTGGCGTCTACGCTGTCCATATCCCTATCACCGTGCTCCGCGTCTTCGCCAAAGTGGCGCTTCTCAACAGCTTCCACCGACCCGCTCAGCAAGGGACTACCCTCTCGCTGCTGCTGCTGTGCCACAGACAGCTTGCGGTTGTACCGGCCATGACAGCGCGGCTGCTGTCCACCGGATTTCGTGTCCAGGTGCTGCGCAAAGAGGATCATGGATGTGAGAAGCTGCCAGGCCTCCACCTCCAGCTGCAGAAGCTCTTCTTGTGTCCACGCTACCACGGCCACCTCGTCGGTGCGCGTGTCAACGTACATAATCAGGACATCCAGGAAGCCAACCTGCGAGAGGCAAATGCCGCAGAGGGCCGCTGTGACGGCTCCGTCGTAGTTGTCTTCCCCTATGACCTGTTCGACAGGGCTGACACATTGGTGGTGCGAGTCCGGCGCCGTGTCCACCGCGGGGGCGGCGGGGTCGTGGTAGCGAATATACTCGCGATAGGTGAGGTGTGCAAGCTGCCAGTCGCAGTGAGCAGCGAGAAGCTGCCAGCCGTAGATCTTGAAGTCGAGCATTTCGCGACGTCGTGCCACAGAGGTGACGATAGATTGAAAGCGCAACGCGTGCCGGCGCGCGGCGTCGAGGGAGAGCAGCGTCACTGGAACAGATTCGCCGCTATCAACGCCGGAGGACTGAAATGCCGCTGCGGCTGTGGTGGTGGCCGAGTGCGTAGTCGTCGTGAGTTCGGTCCCACAGGTTATCTCAAACAGCAGCGCCGCCACGGCGTTGATAGCCTCCACTGTGGCGACGTTGAGTGTGAGCGGCGTGTCGTGAGCCTCGACTGAAGGTGGGGAGGTGGAGGGGTAGCTGAGTGACTCCAACGCCGTTCGTCGGATGCTATCCTGAGCGCCACGACGCGCGACGAGCGCGTCTTCCACACGCTGGATGTCGTAGCGTAGGAGGGATGCGAGGAGGCACACAAGGTTGTTGCGCAGCTCGCAGTGCGCGGCACTGTGGCCCTCGTTGAACTGGTGGAGAAGGGTAAGGAAGAGGTCCATGGCTGGGGGGCTCGCACCTGCGCCTCTGCTGATCCCCGCCCCACCTTCGTAGCTGTCGCTCGAGGCTCCGGCGAGGCCCGAATCGCCCATTGAGCCGTACATGAGCTGACGTGCAGATTCACCTGGCGCCAGAAGCGATGCGCCCCACAACACGTCAACACACGACTGCGCGTACGATGCAGTGCGGCAGGCGAGAGGGTTGACGGTGGAGATTAGTGATAGCGTACGGAGTGCCAAAGGGACAAGCAGCGGGGGTAGTAAACGTGCGCGCCGCGTGGCCAGTGAGGTGGCGCACCTTGTCTCCAGCTGCTCAGCGGCAATGATCTGGTAGGTGACACGGAGCACCCAGTGAAGCTGAGCAGCAGCACCATTTCCATCTTCACAGCTACGATGTCCTGGTGGAGATCCCACTGCAACAAAGCGATCTCCCCTTGGCGCGACATCCACACCTCCCCCCACCCCTGCTGAGTCACTAATGAACCCCTTATCCGTTGCGAGCGCTGTGAGCGCATGTGCCCACTGGTGTGTAACATCCTCAAAGACGGATAAGATATCCAGGCTGTCAAGCCCCGCCGTCAATGCTTCCGACTCCTTCGTCGACTGCGCCATCCCCGGCTGCTGCCTATGACGCGGCGCACTCTCCGGCGCTTGCGCGGTGCCGTCAGCGCCGTCCAGGTAGGTGGATAGCACCTGTGAAACACCCTTCAGAGCGGCCAGACGCAGAGCCTGAAGGTCAAGTGCCACCGTCGCGGCGACTTGTGTATGTTGGCCGGATGACGAGCTGTGAGAGACGAGTGTGGTTTCGCAGTTCGTTGTAGAAACGCTGTTGGGATCGATACTCTGCATGATCGTCAGCAGCGCGCGCAGCAGGTCCCTTACGGCGGCCACCTGACACTGCTGGTCACTCAGAGTGAGACACACGAGTGGCGTAGCTGTGCAGCGTTCAATAAGCGCACAGAGCGCCCCTGGAAATGAGCGCAGCGTCACTACCGGTGCGGAGAGCGGCACGAGTGACGGCGTTGCAGCTGCGACGACTGGAGTAAACGAGTGCGTGGCGTTCGTGGAAGAGGCACCCGAGGAGATTGTCGCTGCGGTGGCCGCAGCTCTCGGCATCCCCATCGTATCTTCCGCCCATGTGGTTGCGTGGGCTGTTGCCGTGTAGTTCTCCCACATCTCCATTGCGGTAGCAGCGCGCACGTCCTCCGTAGCATTTTCCTTGGTACCATCGCGTGTATCACTCCACAACTTCGCCGGCTGGTCAATGAGGGGAGGGAGAAGGCTGTTGATCGGCACCGCGGCAGCATCATTACATTGTCGCTCCGACTTGGAGGTGCTGCCGCACATCATCCCAGGGCTTTGGGTGGACTGTAGGCTTGCCACCACCGCTGCGATGCGATGTTCTCGTTCGTTGCTCCGCTGATTTTCGTAAATACCAAATTCCCCCTTGGCGATCGCAGCGACGCAGCCGTGCATGAGATCCAGGATGCCGCACTTCACTACACGCGGCGTAACACCGGCCGCCAGGTCCCTCTGGAGTAGCTCGGTGAGCAGCAGTATAAGCCGCTCATAGTTGCCGGCCTGCTGGATCGGGTGGAGCTGCGCGGCAACCTCCGATACATGAAGCTCCAAATACTGCCCCACGAGACTGGGTGTCGCTGCCGCGTTGGTGGGTGCCCAGGCCACGAACGCCGGTAGTTGAGCCACGTGCCGCACGACAGCCTTGGCTCGCATGCTCCGTGTTTTTATCGATTGCCCAGCGACGCCGCCGGTAGGCGCCGCCTTCGGCACTTTCTTCACCGCCGCTACCGAGCTGTGCTGAGGCCAGACATCTTTGCCAGCGGTGCGGGTCGCTGCTGAGGCCCGCATGTACAATACGTGCAATAACGCGCACGTAGACTTGAACAGAGAACCAAAAAAAAATACAAGAGAGTATTTTCCCACGTTGCTGTTAGTGATCACAGTGCAGCGAGGCAGTGAGATAAGCGAGAACGGCTATCGATGGGAGTGTAGGCTGCTGAACTGCTCCGCGCGCCGTTCCAGTGGTGTTAGGGGATGCAGGATGAGATCTGCACGCGCACTCATTACAACTGACGGGCACGAGAAGGGGATTGAATTGAGAGAGAGAGAAAGAGAGGAGAAACCTTGCGCGCACTACGTCTCGTAAGCTGTAACACGCCACGGCCTGATGGACTTCTCAGCAGGGCGAAGAAGAGGTGAGGAGGGGCAAGGCAACAGAAAACACGAAGGGTTGGTGAACAGTCTCTCTCCCTCGCCGGCATGAGAGTACCAATAAGAGTATGGAGGTGGGGAAGAGAGATAAAAGCGAGAGGAGAGAGTTACACTGAAAGCATGGGTGAGTCCACGTAGTCGGCTCAATCGACTCGACTTCTAGGTGGTGGTGTGTGTGTGTGTGGTCTAACCGCACACACACCCACACCCACACCCACACACACCGAAGCCATGCATGCAGGCATGGAGTGCGTCTTTTATACAAGCACATAGACGTGTATATGCTGTGCTTGTGCACTGACGAGAGTGCGCAGCCCCGTGTGCCTCTCGTTTCCCTTGTCTTACCTGGTGGATACAGGAAAAAGGGATGGATGGGAGTGGGAGGAGGATTTACTCTGAGGACACAAACAGTCAAAATAGCGGGAAAGAGAAGGCGCCAGAAGATGACTGAGGAGCCCTTTCTCAAGGGAAAAAAAAACCCCTGAAGCGACACGGATAGGCAGAAGAAAGGTGGGGAACTTCCACAGGATAAAGAGAGGAATAAACACTCGATGGTTCGCCCGATCTCGTCGCACCGTCATGTTACGAGAAAAAAAGCGCGCCACAGTAAAGGAGAGGAACAACGGACAGAGACACATACATTACAGGGACTTCTACATACAAACACACATACACACTTGCTGGCGTAGAAAGGAGAGAGGGAAGTAAAGAAGAGGTGGGTGGGGGGAGAGAAAGCGCGAGAGTTCGTCGACAGAGTTCACTCTTCAAAGCACATCTTCTCCACAATATACGAAAACGCATACACATATACTCATGCCAATTCCTCTAATAGTCTTTTATGTGGTGATACAGTTGGGCAGCATTTGGTGGCATCGCACCCAAGTGCTGTGTTAACGGGTGTTGAGGGGTAGTGAATGCGGAGGCGGAAGAGAAGACAGAGAACAGAGAAGAAGAGAGAAGGTGCGTGTGCTTGCTGGAGAAGAGAGAAGGCCAGCTAAGCCTTGACGAAAAGGAAAGAGAACGTGAGTTGTACGACAGCCAACTCGGTAGGAAGCCACCGCGATGGTCCTCGTCCTTGCTTGTTTCTTCTCCAGCTCTCGCACTCTTCGGTGACAGCGACGGATCGCTCCATGCGACAACGCATCTTTGCCGGGCCAAAACGCACGACGCTTTTCTTTCTCCCGGCATCCTTCGCAGTAGTGCTCCGCCTTGCAAATGTGGTGCCTGCTGTGAACAAGAGACGCTCCCCCTTTTGATCGTCTTTACGTTTCTCTCATGTTTGACCTGCCTCATGGAAGATCCATGCAAAATAAGAACGTCAAACGAGAAAACAGTTCCACGCAGAGGTGCACGGGTCTATGAATGATGTGTGGCTGCGTTTCTCTAGATGTCCAAAAGTTTGCAGGTGCGCGTGATGTACATGGAGATGCACCGCATCCTTCTCATGTGCTGCTCCTCTTAACGGAGCTTCGAAGCAAATCAGCGGGTGCTCATAATAAGGTTAGGGGAAACTGAAGCAAAGTGACAACATTAAAATGTACACTCACACGAGCCTTCTCCAAAGCAGCGTTTCGGCTTTTCGCGTCGCCTGCCTCTTGAAGAATTCGATTTACCTTCTTCCGTTTCGTGTGCCTGCTGGCCTCTCTGATGGTTTTGTTCGTATTGCGTGTGCTTCTTTTTTTCTCTTCTTCGTCTTTTCAGCGACATGAGCCACTGCACCACGGCAGATTCTACGAAGCCGGGGACGGCGCTGGCAAAGTCAAATCGAGAGACAGAGAGAACGACGACAGAGGTGGAGATGACCGCAGGAAGGCAGAGGGCGAAGAGGAGCGGCGATGCAACTTATCACGACAAAGGCGCCAAAGTAGAAAAAGGAGAGAGAAAGAAAGAAAGAGAGATGCTTAACCGTGAAGACACACCCACACACACACACACACACACACACACACACAAATTTACACGTCCCAAAGCCGAGACAGAAAGAAGGAGGGAAACATTACAGACAGACCCATTCCCTCCTTCACAAAGTTCAGTGATGTCGGGAGGGGGGGGGGGCTGATGGAGAAAGGAAGGAACCGCAATCGTTTGTTGCTGCGCTGCATCCCATTCGCTGACGCTGCTGGCGCATGCAATGCGTCTCTCTCAATCCCACCCAAAAACGGGAGAGCAAAACGGAGAATTCGACCGAGAGAAAGAAAGGGAGGAGACGTGGAAGAGGTAACGACGACGAAAGCCTCGCGCAAACCCTTGACCAGCAGAGCAGAAGTTTTTTTTGTTTGTTGTCGTGCAATCCACACTCTTAGAGATCAGCAGCACGCTTTGTGGTGAGGCTGCACACCTAACGTTTGGTGCCAAGTCATGTCCTTGCTCACGTTGTCCTTTGTGTTTCGCTCTCACTCTTTCTCTCCTCGTGCACCTGCGCGTTGGTCTCTTCGACATCGTACTTTGGCAGAGCACAATGCCACGGCTCACGCTAGAAAAGGGGAGGGGGGGTAAAGGAACATAACAACGCCACCCATCTTTTTTTTTTCATTCTTTCAAGAGGGGAGGAGGAGAGGGAGAGAGCCCCGAATCAAGAGGAAAGGCGCGCGCGCGCAGGGGGGGGGGGAGGGGTTGAGCGGAGGTGTAGGGCATGATGCTGCTGCAGTGTTGCTCGTCCGCAAAAAGAGAAAAGAGAGGCGCAACAATATCATCTGATTCACACCGACACAAATTCCTTTGTTTTTTTTTTTCTTCCGTGTTGGCAGCACCCACCCACCCACACACACACACACACACACACACACACACACAGAGGCACGCGACGGCAAACAAACAAGCAAAGCCTGGAGCCTGCGCGAGAGCGTGTGAGTGTGGGGAATGAAGGGCGGTGGGTGAGAAACTGCAGGGACATTACGTGTGTTTTCTCGGTGTTGTTGTCATTCATTCGTTCATTCGTTCGTTCGTTGTTTTTTTTTTGTTGTTGTTTGACTTTCGTTTCCGCTCTTTCCACTGTTCTCGTGCGTTTGACGTCTCTACGTGGAAGAAGAAACGAAAGCCAACGGAGAGAGACGTTTTGAGCATATATTGCCTTTTAGGCTTATGGATGTGGGTGGGTGTGTGTGCTTCGCGATCTCGGGTGGTTATCGCTTGGTGGCCTGCAATTTCCACTGGCGAATGAGAAAGGCAGAAGGAGGACGAGGAAGGGGGTGGAATCTGCACTCCCCCTCACTCCCTCTCATCTATGAGCCCTCCCCAATTCCACGTAAAGGCTTATCTCAAGAGCATCTGGTTGCCTGCCGCCACGTGGCTGTATCACCTGAAGTTCGGTGCGCATGTGCCTGTGTGCGTCTGGGTGCTGAATGTTTTCTGTTGCTCTTGCGCGTATCAACAGCTCGGCGCTTGCGAAGGAAACTTGCTCGTTGTCTCTTGTCCTCTGCTGCCTTTGAATCGTCTATCTTCCTTGGTCGATGAGCTATTCACCCCCCCCCCCCGAAACGCAAAACTGAAAAAATACAAAGTGGGGATGGACAGGCAGAGAAAGAGAGAGGCGGTTGGCTGTGGTGAACAGAGTTGGCGAGGAAGAGAAAAGCACAGAGACGACAAAGCCAAAGGAGGAGGAGGAAGAGCACACAGATGCGGGGGAGCGTGTAGAACATAAATGTATATTATGCGCCATTATGGTTTACAATGTGTCGACACCAGCACTTCGGCGATAGTTTGCGGTTTGTGTTTAGTTCGTCGTTTGAGAAGAAAAGAAGAGCCCCCCCCCCCCCCACACACAAAAAAAAAGCCCAAGACCCACACCCACGAAGAACAACCACACGCGCACATCCACCACACATACAAGTACTTCGCCACAGCTTCAGCACAGAGATCAACAGACACACACACACACACATGCACACAGTCATGATCATGCAGCAGCGGCGAAGGACTGAGGAAGGGGGTCCCATGAACAGGCCAGCAGAGAACAGTGGGCTCCATCAGAGACAAGCGAAGGTAAGAAGCAGCACAAACGCATGAAACACGATTTAAGCCGTATAGGACACAACGAGAAGGCGAAACCAAACAGGATGGATTAGCCGGGAAAAAAACTGAGAAAGAGGATGGCGAGAGGAGAGGGAGTGCGGGCACACTCACCCACCGATGTACGTGTATTAGGCAGACTCACAATGCTCCTGGGCAGAGGAACGACAAAACACTGAGGAGTACGGCGTCGAAGAACAAGAAGAGGAAAGTTTAACCCGTTAGGCACGACAGCATCGGCAAGTAGACAGAGGGCTGACTACAGATAGAGAGAGAGAGAGATGGTGCGGCCAGACTTATCGGATAGGGTGGGAGGGAAGATGAGAGAAGCAACCGAAATCAGAAAAAAAAAACAAGAAGATCCAATAGGGACGGCAAAATTGTGGCGAGCCCATGTACGACAACTTTCGATCTGGTGCGTAAAGGATGCGAGCGGACCAGTAGTTGAGGAAGGGAGGGAGGATGGAGTCGCGTACGAAGACCTACCTTATTGCGTATCTGCATGTGTCTTTCTGTGTGCGTGAGACCCTTGTTGTGTTCGCTGTATGTGTATGGTGTTGGCGTGTTACTTGAGGCAGGCCAAAGAAGAAAAGCATCGAAGAAACACAAATTCACACCAACTTGCCAAGTAGCAGACAGAATAGCTCCCACGGGTTGTATCGTGTGTCGTGGAGGCATCAGAGGACGATGAGGAAGAGATGAGCGAAGACCAACTCTCGTCGGCGTCGCTGCCATCGCCGGTCACTTTGTCTTCATCGTCGACAATGAACATCTTTGCCTCGGTTGCTGAGGTGGGTGCCGTATGAGACGTCGCACCCCCAATAGGAAGCGGAGGCGGTATGGCAGGCGGCTTGTGATGTCCACGAGGGAAGAGGGCGCGGTACTCTGCCGGGTAATCGCGTATCGCACTCTCGAAGCCGATGTAGTGAAAGTACTCGAGCCACTCTTGCCGGTACACGCGTTCTCGAGTCACCGAGTCGTACTCCGGAGGGATCACATCCATTTTTATAGCGGTGGCACTGGGATTCACGGTCCGTTGTGTCTCACCGTGTGTGTGTGTGTGTGTGTGTGTGTGTGTGTGTGGGTACGTGTGTGTGTTTGCGGCTGCGACCAGGTAGAGAATCACGAGAGGGACGTAACAGAAAGACCTAACTCGGAGAAGTGAAAGGGCAAGAAGAACGCTACAGGAGCACGTTTCAACGCTGCAGTACCGCTTAGGAAGAATAAGTGATAGAGTAGCTCGCCGCACGAGGACGAGATTCACCCACAAGGTCGATTGCGGCGTCCACAGGTGCACCCCCTGACACACCAAAAGGAAAATGGATGAGGGAGACGGCCACAGTGACCGTGTGAGCGTTGCTGTCACAGTCACCACCACCACCACCACCAAAGAGGGCGGTACAACAAGAAGAACGTTGAGGGTTTCGAGGTGAAAACGGCGGTGGCACACACACTCGAACAGAGAATTGCCAAAACAAGAGAAGAGGGCTCGCAGCAGTTTTTTTAGTGGTATTCGATGCGCGCCATGAACGGACCCAACGACAGCGAGTTGCGTGTGAAGACGAAAGAGATGAGAACTGAAGGTGAGGTGCGGCTATCAAGAAGAGAGACGTACAATATGGCATGCTCCATAGGAAAGAAGGAAAGGGTTGAGTGATTAGGGAGGGGAGGGGGAGGGCAGGACAACGCATCGGCGTACTGTGGCCCACCAGAAGAGGCCCCATCAAAAGTAACGGCATTTCTGAAAGAGGAAGGCAGATAGAGGGAGAGGGTGCCAACATACATGCACGCCACAGTGATGCCCTGTCGCTCTTGTGTCTGTGCGAGCAGCAGCGCAACGATGATATTCGTCACGGCGGCCAGCACAAAAGGCACTGGACACATTCTAAGCAATATGCACCTCCCTGCAAGTGTGCGTCTTGATCACGCCACGTTGATCTTGGTACGACTGGCACCGTGGAGCTATGGGTCGTGCGCATGCAGTGTGGCTTTTATTGTGCCCTTTTGTGTGTGTGTGTGTCTGTTCGCTCCGTTTTTTTTTTTTTCATATGGCATGCCGCAGTGCGATGGGAGAAGAAAATAATTCCGCACCCGCACCCGCCCTCCCTCCCCCTACCCCCACTGCCCCCCTTTACCCTCGGCCAAAATTTCCCCTACGCCGAACACACGGTAACGCAGATGAAGCCAGAGTAGTTACAGCGAGCAACAAGAGTGAGGGAGGGAGGGAGGGAAAGAGAGAGAGCGCGAGAAACACAAACGCATCGAGCAGTGGTGCACACCTCAATGTCGTAGAGAGACAAAGAACGCAAGCAAGGAAAGAACAGAATGAGGAGCGTGGAGGGGGGTGGGTGGGGGGCGGAGTGTGTCTGAGAGAAAGAAGATGGGCACTGCTTCTCTCCCCCATTGAGTGTCAGCAACCCCCACACCCCTATTAAACAGGGTGTACCATCGCCGCGGGAGAGCAGAGAAAAGGGTGAGGGTGGAGATGCGCGCGGAGAGGGACGCGGCGATAAAGAAGCCATTCGAACGACTCAGTGACTGATCGGCAAAGAAAACAACAACAACAACAGTGAAAACAAACGGCCTCCCCAGCGACATCTTTGATGAGGATCACACAGACACGTGCAAACAAAGCTTCTGTTTTGATTCCATATCTCCTTCCTCTTCTTAACCTTTTTTTTTGCAAACCACAAACCCTCCGTCTACCGCGACCTTTCCTCCCTCCGCCTCCTTCAGTTTCACTTGCACACCTCTGCAACAGCACGGACTAGGACAGCAAGTGGGAGAGGGGGAGGGACATGGACTTACAACGATGACAAACCCCAAAGGATCACTGAATACCTCGTAGCACACCCACAACATACGCACTCAGAGTCATCAAACACGCTACAAGTGGACACGTATGCTGGCCTCACCGTGGTGAGCGATATCTAGCGCCGCACAATAGTGCTAGACTCGTAGACAGGAGAAGGGGGGATTAAGGGAGTAGGGAGGGAGAGTGGGAGAAGTGAGGCGGCTATTGAGATGGACAAATCAGCCAGCGATGGGGCAGTAGAGAAGTAGACGAAGTGGGGGGGCGTGGTGGGGAGGAGGATGGAGGAAACAGGCAAGATTGCTCGCCACACGCAGTACATAGGGGGGGGGGGGAAGGCCGCCGAGGTGCCAAGAAAAGGGAAGGCGTCTCAGGAACGCATAAACCCAACAAGAAGGCTAAGGAATGAAAAGACGGGTATGCGGGAGAATTACCCTTCGTAGGGGGGGGGGGTGCTGGCCTGATGACGCATGTTGTGGTCAGCGATTTCCTCTTCGCAAACAGTCAACGAAAGGAGAAGGAGAATGCAGGAGAGAGTCCAGCACCCCGACAAACAAGTATGCAGTGAGAAAAGGCGCGAGCTTCACCTTGTCTCTGCCCAGTGAGGCGAACAGGAAGGTGGCTCTCACCCGGAGGGGGGGGGTTGTCCGTGGTGACCACATATGGTTCTTCGCTTCCCCCCTGAGGCTGCGGTCACGTTTTGTTAAAGGACTTGCCGTGAGTACCGCACGGACCCCCCCCCCAACAAGTAATCCTCTAACTGATTGCACACCGCCGACCGTCGTTCGGTGTCTTCTCTCCAGATTCTGCACAGCGGGGGAAAAGGTAGCGCTCAGAGGTGACAGCACGACACGCCCTTCACATACGAGCGGGAGAGAGACGGACCCGGTACGAGGCCGTACTCCCCAAAGCTATGCAACGGCGTGCCGGCAGGCTTCAGCAAACCCACCACGTAGAAAACAACCTCAATCCTCCTCTCGTAGAGCCAAGCGTGCGTGGACACTCGCCCAGCTTGCCCACCGGCAGACCCCGTCCAACGCCACCAACTCCATTCAGCTGTGTTTGCACATTCAGCAAAAAAGGGGAAGTAGACTGTCGCCAGCACAGCCCCTCAGCACAGTGGCAGCGCCTTCTCTGGATGGGCTGACGCAGCACCCCTGGGCGGGTCAAAGTACTGCCTCACTGTGCTGCCCTCGTGCGAGCACGTCTCGCGTCATCCGACTCGTTTAGCCATGTCTACTGGTATGCAGCCATGCGTTCAGCTGTGGGAGAGTGAGACGTAGGGCTGCCGCCTCGATGCTCCCAGCACGTACAGTGATGAGCGTATGCACCCCATCCACCGAGAGACGTGGCTGTGAAGCAAATCGCGTCGTTGCCTCAGTCATCGATAGGAGGAGGTACGATTGTACGCCATACCAGCCCACGTACGACGCACGAGCTGCGCATCCAACATGGGCAGCTCGAGACGTGCCGTGGCGTCAAGGCACAGCAGAGGGCCATCCCATCCAAGTCCACCGTGGACGGAGCGAGGTTTGCTTCTGCACGCCCGCGCTAGCGAAAACGCCCGCGCGGGGTTGAGGGAGGGGTGGTGGTGGTGTGCAGCATGCAGGAGCGTAAGGAGCAGAATCGATGCAAAGGGCCGGATGGAGAGCCCTCGATTGCGCAGCGCCACGGTCAGCTTTGCAAGACGCTGGAGAGGGCAGCTCACCAATCCTCCCCTTTCGCTTCGCATGCACTCCGCTCTTAAAAGCGTGTTGGCCTTGGCAGCCAAACCCAACGGCGACTCATCCTCCATGCGTGTCCGCGACTCGCGCCATGGGGGCGTGAGAGGGTTGGCCACGTCGATCCGACCAGCGATGCGACGCATCGCCGCCACGAGATCGTCCTCCGGGCCCTCTTCTGCAGCGACCAACGTCTTGCCAGTCATGGCCATAGCCGCTACAGGGAATGGGGTGATGATGCCCACGATTGCTCAGGCCACAACCTGGCCCACGCCCAAGTCCCAGCGCGTGTTGGTGGATAGCGGGCATCGTTCCCAGAGAGGATTTGGAGAGGGCGTGTCAATGCAGTAAACTCGGCTTCCGCCTCCGTGGGGTCCCCGCCACACTCGTTTGCGTGCGGCATGTCTTCTATGCAGGCGCCCTGCAACCGCCCCCCCCCCCTACAGTTTTCGCTGCGCTACCGCCTACCACGAGGCGCGTGTGCGCAGACCTGAGCAACTCCGTGTTCGCCTCCTCCGTGAGGGGCTGAAATGGGGAAAGAGGAGAAGAGGGGGGGGGCGCAGTTCAGGGTGGGGATGTCGTGCAAGACGGTAAGCGGGCGCTCCTCTGGCAGGTCGAGGGCCTTGACGAAGTTGTGGTGCTCAGCATGTGTTGCCCAAGATCCCCTCTGGCGCCAGCTGTGCGCCGACCAGCACACGCGTTTCTTCATGTCGTCGGCCCAGCACCGTGGACCAGCCGATGCTTTTCGTGATCCGCTTGGCAGCAGGCATCATCGACCGCCTTCTTCTGCACCGCGTGACGACCGACGTGTGCGGAGACCGGAGGGGGGGGAGTAGATCTCTCGTCGCGCCCTCCGCTCAAGAAAGGTAGCGAGGCCCACTGCCCAGAAACGCCCCGATGTACCCCTGGTGAGTCACTCGTGTGCCTGCATGGCGGACTCGAATGATTTTGCTTTTATCTCTTCCAGATGCCTCCCCTGTCAAGATAGCGCTTCACACACAGCCCTACAAGTCCATTTAATCCGCTACGGCACTCTCTCCCTTTCATCGGAGGCACCGCTGAAATCGAGCTTATCTTGAATCGCAAGAGTGGAAGGCACAGAAGCTGGGGTGTGTGGCGAGGTGAATGGGCGAATGCAGGATTGTGAAGAGGCAAAAAAAGTTCTTGAGCAGACTTCAGGACTAGCCCCCCTTTTGAAGCCGCAAGCGTAAGCCTTTCCCGTGTACCCTGACCTTCACTGACGTAGCAGCGCTGGCGTACAAGAAGGGAGAAGAAAGAGGAAAAACGCAAAAGGCGAGGATAGCAGACAACGAAATACACGAGGCATTTGGCACATATCCCAGCTAGAGAAAGAGAGAGCAGAGGGGGGGGGCTTGAGGAGGCGCCAGTGGGCAGTCGTCAAACGATCCCACCACAGAGGCCCGCTCTTCAGATCAACACATCGCAAGGAACTCCGAAGACTGGCAATCTGCACCACCACCTCTTGGCCACACTAGAGAAATTGCCTGTGTAGCTCTTTCGCTTGGTCAACTTCGGCTTCGGACAGACACACACGCCTCTAGACAGAGGAAACGTGTGTGGAAGAGAAAAGGAAAGTTCAGTGCGGCCTTGTCGAGTGACTGAGTAGAGGTGAAAGGCTGAAAAGTAGGCTGTGTGTGGTGCTGGCAGCTCCTGCGAGTCGCATTCGCTTTTGACTGCTCCTCCACAACTTAGGGGGACAAATTTCACAGCGTCTTCGCGCTGCGCTCACGTGTCTCCTTCTTCCTTCCAGCAGACGTTTTGGCTGGTCGAAGACAGCTCGTCCCACTGGCGGCGACGGGAGTACACATCGCGAAGACTCTAGTCTACAAGAACTCCATCACCTTTTTGGTGGGGGGAGGACACACGCCGAGATTATGCTGCTTGCATAACGAGCTTCGACACACTCTTGCACCCCAGCATTATATTTGATCAACTCAATAGAAATTTCACATAAAGTGTGCCAGGGCAGAAGAACTCCCACGGCGCGGAGACCGAGGCAGAGAGAGAGAGAACCCCTCACCGCCTCTTCTCCCCTCTCCCAGGGAGCAGCTGCCTCCTGGCGGGTGAAGAGGTGTTTCCATCGTACAGGCAACCCACTCAACTGATTGATGGGGGCATACGAATGGAGGAGTAAAGGGAGACGGTGTCGAGTCTGTACATTGGCACCCCTGCGGGCACTGTGCACAATTCCACCCCACCTCTGGCCTGGCATCGCTGCCCACCCTTCAAATAGCACTTACAACTCTAGCGACATGCCTGATTTCGCAAGACGGTGCTTTTCCGTTCGAGAGTGCGTCTGCGCGTCTCACACATCCCCTCCCTCCCCGCTGCTTCCCTTACCTCCGCGTCTCCCAGGCGATAGCGCTAAAGCCCTCTACCTCCACGACGAGGGACACTGTAGGCACATTTATGTAGAAGTGCTGGTGGCAGATGCGAGAAATGTATGCGGTTGTAGACATCTCGTAGGTGTGAGGCTCAGAAGAAGTGTGTGTGTGTGTGGCCCTTTGCAAGCCCAAAGCGCCGTCCCGAGCACTGGCGAGTTCCGCATTGCCTTTGCATTCAAGCGCTGCTTTCTTACCTGAAAAGTGGGCGGCTGGGCAGCAGTGCCGCACAGTCCGTCAGGAGGCGCAGGGTGGATCCGTTGCGGTAGTAGAAGGTCCCGTCGAGTAGCAAACGATCGACGTTCCCCAGATCCTGCTCAGCGTTGAGCAGCATTTGAATGGCGGTCGGGGAAGATATGGATGGGTCAGCTATAAGTCTGTCGATCAGCTGCTCTTCCAGCTGCTCGATGGTGCAGACGCGCTGTTGGTAAATGGTAAAGGCGTCCAGCGGCATGCCATCCTGCTGGTTTGACGCAGCTCTCGTGGAGTTACACCACATCACGCTTCTACACTTCGCCGATGCGTATCTCGCCGAAAAATATCGGCGTATGATAGCGTGGGATCCCTTCAGGAAGGCCTGTGCCTCCTTGCTCAACGGAAGCGCAAGGCTCTTCAGCGCTGCAATCTGCGATCCACCCACGATGTGTATCATCGGTGTCTCCTCCCAGCCTGAGACCCGAAGCGCTTTGAAGCCAAGCAGGCGAAGACGCTGAATCATGTCCGCGTCCTCATGGTAAGCGGGGTAACAATTCTCATCGAAGTAGCCTGTCACCTCCAGCGCAAGTCGGGTCACCGCCCAGAACGCTGTTTGGTCAAGACTATCCGGGTAAAGATCGCCGTAGAATCCCGCGAACGCGGTACGGCGCTGCTCCGGTGATTGGTAACGGATGCGGTCGGGCAGCAGGCGTGACGTCACCAACGCATGGCGGGCGTCTGTAGAGCGCAGCGGAACGTCGCGGAAGCGCTGTGGCGTGTGCTCGTTTGGCTCCGTCGCCACCTCCGCCTCCAGCGCGTTCAGCACGTCGCGGCCTTCGCGGGATGCGCTGTAGAAGAGCGGCAGCGCTTTTTCCATCATGTCGCCGGGCAGCAGCACGTCATTGTTCGCCATGAAAAAGAACGGTGCCTCATCGAAGGGGAGCTGCAGGAAGTCGCGTAACGCCATGTTAAGTGCGGTTGCGTAGCCGAAGTTGCTGCGTTTGCGCATGACTCGCACGCGCCGTGTCCACTTGAAGGCGGCCATGACGGCGTCCAGGAAGTCGGTCATGCTGGGCACGGAGCCGTTCTGCACGTACACAAGGCGTCGAATGTGCACAGTGAGGTTGCACATGAGCGATATCATCATGGGCTCCTCTACTGTGACGGGTAGGACAATGTACGGGATACTGATGTTGTCGTTGGGGAAGGGGGACTCCGTCGCGGTGTGGCGGTCAACGTTGATGCGAGCAGCGAGGCAGTCGAGGTACCGGTCAAAGGGACCCGATGGCGCCTGGGTGGGCTGAAGCGTTGTGGTGGGCGCCAGTGTGGTAGTGAGGGAAGGAGGGTAGGTTGCTTCCGTGTTCTGCTCCAGGAACCCTGGGAGAACCAAGATGGTAATGACGGCGAAAATGAACATGAAGGGCATCAGGGCAACTCGACGGAAGACACCGCCGCCGCTCGGCAAGAGCTTCTTGCCTGAATGGTAGAGGAACATTGATGACGATGTATATTCCTTTACCGGCTCTGCATGTATGTGTGTGTGTGTGGGGGGGGGGGGGGCTCACGCAATGAGGAAGGGTGAGAGAAAGGGGGTAGTGTAAGGAAAAGTGAGCGGCACACACACACACACACCTACACAGCGTGGAGGAGGGTCAGAGAAAATGGAGGATGAGTAGGTGAGAGGGGAGGGGGGGGGGGCTCACGCAATGAGGAAGGGTGAGAGAAAGGGGGTAGTGTAAGGAAAAGTGAGCGGCACACACACACACATACCTACACAGCGTGGAGGAGGGTCAGAGAAAATGGAGGATGAGTAGGTGAGAGGGGAGGGGGGGGGGGGCAGGCAATAAGTTGTTCGGGTGAGAGGGTAAGAGAGAATGAAACAAATGGAAAGGCGGAGTGTGTGAGGGGGTGGTAGGAGGTTCAAGCAGGGGGAGAAAAAAGGGCGCAGCGCCGTACCCTGTAGCGCACTCAAGAGTCATGACAGGTGTTCTGGATGACTATAACTAAAGCAGGGGGAGGGGGTTGGGGAGCGGCCGAGCGACAGGACTTGCAGCGACGCAGCTAAAGGCAGCAGGACTGAGAGGCCTTTGCAACGGGTGTGGCATTCCTCAGTGTTAGCGGCTTCTGAGTTTCATCCGCTCTCTCTCTCTCTCTGACACGCATATATGTCGCGAATGCGATGGAAGAAGGATGATTGCATTCAAACCGCAGAGGAAAACAAACAAACACCCACGCAGTGCGCAGAGGACCACATAAACGCCTGTCCTCCCTTCAAGAGAAAATCTCCCTCGATGCGTCCAACATGCCCTCGGGCCAGCCGATTTGTATGCGAAGTATGGCCCTCCTTCACCCCTCTGTTTCTTGTTTGGCGGTATGCAGTTACGCCCATACACAAAGAAGAAACAACCCTCACATACAGAGACACAGACACATGCAGAAGGGCGCTAGCGACTTAAGGGTTCTTCCTGACACTCTTAGCTTATTAGCTGCATCAGACTGCCCACGTTAAGGAAAGCGGTTCCTCACCTTCATAGACAATGACACAAAACACTCAGACGTACGCAGAAAGAGAGAGAGAGAGAGAGAGAGAGGGGGGAGAGAGAGAGAAGAGACATGCACGCCTGTATAGGGGAACACGAACGTAAATGACTGGAATACGCATAACCAACTCACACGCGCACACACATGCAGAGGATTCAATGGTGGATTTGTCTGGAGCGGACTCTCTTCTCTGAGGATCGTAGCGGACAGGACGGATTTCCCACAATCCGGCCCGTGTGCGCATCCATGGTAAGCGCTCGCCGAAAAAAAAAAAAAATAAAGGCAGCCACACACAGTCATGGGTGCAGACAAGAGCGCCTTTTCCTTCGACGCTCGTGGTGAAATCACGAGCGCTGGAGGTGGGTCAGCTGATTCCGGATCCACTTCATATGCTTCTTGGTGTCCTCAGAGGTACTGCTACGCAGTACTTGATTCAGAATCCCATTCACGGCGTCTGTCAGCAGCGCCTGCTTCGCCTCTGCCCGCACCTGTGGATCAGATACGTTACACAGAGCGGATGCCGTGTCGCCAATTACCATGAGTGCCGCCATCTGCGTCTCCTCAAACTCGCTGGCATTCGTGGCGGCGTGAAGGGCAAAGCTCAAAATATTCGCCATGTACGGCGCCAGCGCATCGATGTCGGTGTTCTTGAAGCACTGAGTGATGGTGGAGTAGAAGGAGGCCGTCGTCTCCCAGAGGTTCATCACGTACGCTTCGCTCTCTGGGTCGCCGCGGATGTCGATCTCGCAGCTTGCACGGAAGAGTTGGTCGACCAGCGGCAGCAGCGCGGGCATGTAGGGCTTAAAACGCTCGCTGCCCAGCACATTGAGAATAAAATCACTAAAGCAGCTGAGAAAGGAGCACTTCAGCTCACGGTCCACCTCGGTGTTTGTTAGGTTGACGTACAGCGTATTCATGATATCGGTCTCGAAAGGCTGCAGCATGACGCGGCAGGAGAGGCTGAGGTCACCCATTGTAGCCACCACAGCGTAGATGCCTTCTGGTTCATCGAAAGCCTTTAAATACTTCAGTACGTGCGGAATCACCTTCGCCAGGTAGGGCGCCAACTGCTCCTTGGCAGCGTAGGCAATACTGCCAATGGCCGTCATGGCCTCCTGCTGCACGTAGTCAGCAGAGAGTTCGACTATCTGCATGATGATTTGCATGGAGGCGTCTAGGAAGGGCATAAAGTCCTCCTTCAGTTTGCGCGCAAGGGCCGAGAGCGCACCACAGAGCAATCCCATCATCGTCTCGGCTTCCATGTTCTCACCACTGGAGTGTTGCAACAAGCTAAGCTGCGGACCCATGCGTGCCAGCAGCTCCTGAGGCAGTTGCATCAGGTATGCACTGGAGCAGTCATTGGCAGCCGCGTCTACGAGGGCATTCAGTGTCTCTTGAGCAGTGCTCTTGAAGTCGTTGGTAGCGCCATGATCGATAGCGTGGAGAAGAACGACGACGAGATCGCTGTAGTAGCGCGAAATCTCGTTTGTCTGCTGATCCTCCTCATCCGCGTACGCCAGTGCGATGTTGTAAATGATGTGGCATGCACGAATGCCCATGCGCGCGTTGTCACCACCGATCATCGGCCCCACATCGTTCATTAAGCGCTGCAGCAGATCAGGGGTCTGCAGGAAGATGTCGACAAAGCCCTCGCACACAAGCGCCAACACCCACGCACTCGTGTCCGCCACCATCTCTTTCGAGTCGCGGAGGTACTCCATGAGGCCGGGAACCGCCTGTGCCACAGTATCCTGAATGGCTTCCTGCGCCGCTGGCTCCTGGACCCCAATTATACACCCAAACGCCATCACAGATGCCTCGCGTTTGCGCCACTCCGTGCTGTTGATGTTGGCATACACGAAATCCATCACGGGCCGCTGAATGGGGATACCGACGGCCTCAGCGAGGCTCTGCAGCAACTTGCTGCCAGCCACGGAGAGGTTCCAGTCGTCCTCTGTCTGGTCCTCCTCTTGTCGGATGAGGAGCTGCGTACATATGTCAACAAGAAACGTCAGCCCCTGCGTGCTGTAGTTCAGGCTTGACAGCATGTCGCCACCCTCCTTCATATCCCTCTCTAGCTCGCAGATCGAGATCCAAAACTGAATGGCCTGCAGGCCCACCGTCTCCTCGTCATGAAAAATGGCATTTGTGGTGATTTCGTGCAGGCGCGTAATGTAGTCCGGCAGCGTCGAGTAGTAGAGCTCCGCGACCTTGGCCAAACTCTCCATGGCGCGCTCTCGGGTACGCACCGTTGCACACGCGTTCGCCATCTCACACAGCGCCGTCACGAGGTAGTTGCGCTGCTCCGGGACGTCCATGTTGTCGTGAATGTACTCCATGGCATTGCACAAGGCATTCGTGGCGCTGAACTTGACATCTTCGTTGGCACTTGCCATGCACTGGACAATCGCAGAAAGCACCTCCGTCGTGCTTGGTTTCAGAGCCTCCTCCACCTCCTCATGATCTTTACCCTCTTCGCAGATGTAGCCGATGGCGGTGAGTGCCGCCTCCTGGTGCTGCTCAGAGGCCGACTTCGCTGCGCCGATAAGGATACCCATCAGCTGCGGCCACTCCCCGGAAGGCAGCTCGCTGCGAGCCAGGCTGCCAATAATGTTGGCGGCGACTGTGCGTACATCTCGATTGGGGCTGCCGAGAGTGCTTAGCACTTCATTCTTTACCTGAAGCCGCACATCCGCGGGCAGGGCCCGCCACCGCTCCTCTAGCGCGTGCCGTGCCGCTACTTCGCGAAAAGATGGCGCCACTGCGTTCTTCAGCAGCGTGCCCGCCATATTTCGGGCAAACGTCGGCTTGTTTTCATCACGGAACTCCTGCAGCATTGTAGTCATGAAGGTGGCGAGGTCGGTCTCCTTGGCGTTGTTCACCGCAGTCTCTGCGGGCACCCGAATCGAAGGCTCTGGGCTGCCCAGGGCCATCAGAAGGTCTGTCACGTTCGCCATGATGGCCAACTTCTTTTTCCTCCCGGATTTCGCTTCGCAGTTTCGTTGCCCTTTTGAACAGCAACGCCACAACAGGGAACAGGCAAATGCGCACCCGGGCACGGACAGTAGAGGTGACGCGTGCTCCACTAGGGAGGAAGGGAGCGATCAAGTATGTGTTACGGAACCCGCTCTCTCTCTCTCTCTCTCTCTCTCTGAGTGAAGCGTGTGCGCCCAAACAGCGCTAAATTCGTACAACGCTATCCTCGCGCGAACTGCACTCGCACAACGTCTGACAAAACACCCAGACAACTTGCGCCACTGGTGAGAGAGGCGCGTGCGCACTGCTCTACGTTTCGCTTTACTTTTTCTTTTCGGCTCCGTCGGTACGACGCACAGAAGTGGGCAGTTGTACAGATGGGAGGTTGGGGAATGAAGTGCAGGGGGGAGGGGGCTGCCTGATACGCGCGAGAGAGTAGGTGGGTGGGTGTATGCACACACATATACACAGACACACACACACATATATATATATGTGCGTGTGTAGACTCCTATATGGTTTGATCGGTGTAAAGCGAAGTGCGACTGTATCCTCTTCTTACTTTCTCCCAAGTGTGGTGCGTATTCATGGGCGTCATGGACGGAGAGGAGACGCCAGGAGGCGAAAAGAAGGCGGCGCATAGAGGGAGAGAGAGACGTAGAGACAGCGAGAGGTGAACGAAGGGCAATGGAGAAGAGAGGAGGGGGAGGTGGAGGGGACAGTGCTATTCGTGGCAATCGCATATGGTGCATATCTTCGCGTGCGTAGCCCGTGTGCAGGGAGTACGAAGCGGCAGGCAAAGAGCTTCCTGGAACTTTTCGCGATTTACTCGCCACCAGTCAACGAGGTGAGTGGCGGCAACTCGCAGGCAAACATAGATTCTCTCTAGATTTCCTCTCCTTCCCGACAGGGACGCCATTCAGTGCATTTTGGTCGGCATATGGCACCTTTTAGCCGCCCCCCTCTGGCACTGACGCAATACGCCTTCATTGCTGCTTGCCCAGACAGTAAACAACGCAAACCATGCGTCTCCCTCGATCGCTCTGTAGAGTGGGTGACACTTCTAATTTGGCTTGGCGTGAGGTACACACACACACACAGACGTATACATGTATATCTACATGCAGTAATGATGTACGCGTCTCGTCCATATGAGGGGAGGGAGGAGGGGGGAAGACACGACCTCGACAACGACAAGAGCAAACAGGGAACAAACGCTACCATTCACAGCACCTCCCCCCCCACCCCCCACCCCGCCCCGCCAAATAATAAAAAAAAAGATAAAAACATAAAGAGAAAGCGAAAGAGGCGTGCACAGACACCCCACCCCCACCAACCCACCCTAGCCCAAACACACAGGCGCCATAGCCATTAACGGTTTCCCCTTTCTTCTCCGCAGCACATTGCCGGCGTGCAGACAGCGCCTGAAGAAGCACCGGCAGAGAATCGCAAGGGAGGAGGAAAGACAACACCATACACGTTCGTGGACACGCCTGGGAGCGAGCGGCACGCCCAGAAAGAGAAGCGCGCACTCTGGCCAATGGCAGTCCCTGCACTAGAAAGGATAGGCGGGGAAGGATAGCAAAGGAGAAGAGGGGCGCCCTTTACTGCTGCGTGGAATTGGTGGGGGATGAGATGCCACCGAGCCGCTCCGAAGCCGTTGCGGCAGTGGCGGCTGCGTTGAGGCGACGGACCACCTCTTCCTGCCGCAGCTCCTCCGGACTTGTGCCGAGAGGAGGCTGATAGTTTACGTCCTTTGAATTTAGATTGTATTGACTTCCACGGGGCGCGGGATGCGACTCCATAGTGCCCTTGGATAGCGTGACGCCCACGTCCACGTCGTCTGCAGTGAAGGTGTCATCCTCGTTGTACTCGGCAAGCGTGCGTCCGGGACTACCCCCCATGCTGCGCTCGCACAGCTGTCTCTCGTATGCCTCCTGCGCCCTCTTCCGTCCCAGCTTCTCGTCGCGGCGCTCATGGCGGCGGATAGCGCCAGGGGCGTTAGGGCCAAAGCGCCGCTCTTCGGGGTAAATTGCAGAACGGTAGACCGCCGGTAGCAACGTTGGAGGCTCCTCATCCGTGGCGCGCTTCTGGGAGCCTATGGCCTCGCGCATCGCGGAGATGCGGGCCGCCACGGGGTCTGCGTACACGCGGCCACCGGATGAGTTAGCGAGAGTGGCATCCTTTGGAATGTTGAAGCCGCGGTGGATGCCCTCCTCGCGCGGGTCTGGACCGGCTAGCGCTGTCTTCCCAAATCCGAAGTTGTCATACGACAGCCCCCGTTCGACGCAGAGCGCCCTGCCTCGGCGCCACAGCTCGGACTTTGCAATGAAGTAGTTGCGCATCGCGCGGTCCCGGCGAAAAGCAGCCTGCAGGAGGGTGACTGCGTACTGTTCAGCTACGGTAACGCTGCTTGGCTGCACCTTGTTGTAGGAGGCCGGCAGCGCTTCGAGCGAACGCTCCCACAGGTGCCAGGCAATGCCTCTCGGACCCTCGCTCCCGGCCGTGTGCGCGTCACCCGCATCCAGGAATGCGATGGCCATCACGCGCCGTGCCAGCGGCATCAGTACTTCGTAGTAGTAAACGCGGCCGTTGTGGCTGGGGATGTTGTACTCCCGCAGCAGCCTCAGTACCTCGATGCGGTTGCGGCGGTCACTGACACCCAGCGGCAGACGTAGCTCCTCCAATAGCTCCGGCAGCAGCGCGCTTGGCAGCCACATGGTGCCGTTCGGATCTCTCTTCGACCATAGGCGGCAAAAGCGGCGGAGGTCGTCGAGACGAGTGACGGCAGAGAGCATGCGCACTGCTGCGATGTACTTGTCCAGCACGACTGCTATGTACAGGGTGCTGAGGAGGAGGAAGAAGCAGATGACGATGGGGATGTAGTACACCGGTGCCCAGTTCGTTGGTCCGCATCGCTTGCTGGGGCGGGTGCAGTAGTGGCCGCGGTCCAAGCTGCCTCGCAGCATCGTTGCCCAGTCTTGCAAGGTGGATAGCCGGAACACCATGATGATCGCGTTCGCAAAGTTGGCAAAGTTGTTATACTTATCATCGATAAAGCCGCCAAAGGGTACGACGTAGCCCAAGAAGTGCAAGCCTAATATCGCAAAGACGTATACGGCGATGATGTACACGAACGTGACGCTGATGAGCCCCGGTACCGACGCCTTCAGCACCTCGTAGAAGAGAGTGAGATGGGTTGAAAAGGGCAGCACGAGGTGAATCAGGTGCAGCACACGTCCCACTCGCAGCAGGCGCAGCACATTCACGTTGAACGGCACCTGGTTGGTAACCGTGGTATTGAGGCCGATTTGAATGTAGGAGAGGATCACGATCAGAAGATCCCAGCAGTAGGCCCAGCGCGTGAAGAGGCGCAGCCCGTGCGCGGTGAAACGCAGAATGACCTCAACAGTGAAGATGCCAACCCAGATATACTGAAACACGTCGAGCGCGATTCTCTGCGTGTTGCTCATGTGGTACCACTCGAGCGACATCGTCACCATGTTGAAGACAAGAATGAGCCCCATGAACGCCTCGAAGCAGCGATTCAAAATCAAGGCATGCACCAGGCGGGATACTCGGTTGCTCAAGGGCAGAAGCCGCGGCTTTGGTTTCAGCCGCAAGATCATACCCTGAACGCGCAGCCAGACCTGGTGTTCAATCGTCGTTCCTGTCGCATCCACCGTGGCGCTCTTGGCAAGCATGTAGCAGTACATCACTGCCGAGATGAACAGCGTGAACAAGATGAAGTGCGACACATAGTAGTAGGCGATAAAGATCAGGCCAAGATACTGGTGTCGGTTCATCACCGGTGACAGCACCGTGGAGTGGGAGTCGACGGCGCTGTAGATGACATCTAGCCACTCCGCTCCAGTGCTGATTTCGAAGGTGGTTAGCAGGCTCTCGTAGAAGTTGCGGAAGTTCCGCTGAGTTGGTGCCCACGTGTACCCCGCCTCGACGCACTGTGTGGCGCTCACGATGGTGGTATTACTGCAGTAGTTCAACTTGTTCATGAAGATGGAGACAAAGAGGATGGCCCACACAATGTAGTTCATCAGCATCAAGAGGCACACATTCGCCAGGGTTGGAATGCTGTCCCAGATGGTTCGTGCCACGTACGACATGCTGTTGCTGCCCCACTTCCAGTACCGCAGCGGGCCCAAAATGCGGAAGCACCGCATCACCTTTAGGTACCGTAAGAAGATGTCCGACCTGCCCCATGACACCAGAGAGATGATCACAATGAAGAAGTCGAAGATGTTCCACAGGTGCCAGAAGTACGCGCGGCCGACCGGCAGCACGACTCCCATGCTGATCCACCTCAGCACCATCTCCACTACGAAGAGGATAGAGAAGATGTTGTCGAGGACGTGCAGCGCCTTGTACTTGGCGCTGTTGTAGCTGCCGCCAAAGTCGCGATTGCCATCGCTCGGCGTATAGAAAGCCAAACAGACGGAGGCGGCATAGATGACACACAGGACGGCAATCTCAAACCAAATCGAACAAACCACAGCCGACACCGCCCGCCGCACCGGGTTCGACGGCGAGAGCAGGAAGAAGGCGCGGTCCGCCCAGTTATTCTTATAGCTCTTCTCCTGCACCTGCACTTCCTGTCGCTGCTGGTGCGCCAGGATGTAGGCCAGCGTGGCGCGGCCGACCTGCTCCTCACCGACGTGCAGTCCCAGCAGCCACTGTTGCAGTTCGAGCGCCTCCAACATGCGGTCCCACATTCGCTCCTTCTCTGGCAGGTCCATGCAAGACAGGTTCTCAATCGTGTCGAAGAGCAGCATGCCGCAGCTCCAGGCCTGCCCCAGGACCACCTCCACCATCTGCTTGGTGGGTGTCACCTCGTGCTCGGCCTGCATCCTGGCGTACCCCATCAGGGCGTTTAGCACCAGCTGCTGCGAGCTACGCACTGCCGCCATGTGGCAGTGCTCAGCGTGCAGTTGCGCAGCCGTGCGCTGCGCCACACCTGGCGGCGCACGCAGCGGCATCTGCATGTGCGTGTTGCAGTCCAGACAAGTTTCGAATACACGACGTCCGTCATCCACGGTGCTCTGGTAGCGTAGGCGGGGGCCGGGCAGGAGTAGGTGCTCGAAGTCGCTCTCTGATATGACGTCTTCAGGGGTGCTGTAGCCGGCGGTTGTCTCCCCGTCTGCTTCGGCAACGATGGCGCGGGCATTGCCCAGCTTGGTCAGCCGCGGTACCAGACTAATGTTCGCATTGTTTGTCCGCTCCTCTGCGAGGGAGTCCGCCACACGAGTCACGCTGGGGGCGCTCATGCTCGTGCATTGGTACGCTGGGGAGAGGCTGTGGCGAAAGGTCAAGAGCGGATTGACCATGCTCCGTCGGCTGTGCCGCGACGGGGGTAGACTTCCCTCCACCCCCTCCGGCAACGCGTCGTGCGCACTCGCCGGCTGCTGCGACTGCTGCGCGGAGGCATAAGTGGTTACTGGTACGGCGTGGTAGCGTCGTGCAAAGCGAAGTTGACCACGATCCGACGGTGTTGCCTTCTCCGAGAAGCCCATCTCCGTCGCTGGCAGGCTCGGCTGGCGGTACAGACGACCGCCAATGTTGACGTACCGCGGGCCGTTGACGAGTGCACCGTCTGAACCGTACACGTCCGAGCCATCCATGTGGCTGTCTTTGTCCATGTCGCCCCACTCGCCTTTCTCCTGACGATAGTTCTCGCGGTAGTATCGGTCCTTAGCTTCCACAAGGCGCAGCTGGCGTGCCATGTCTTCATTCACGAAGTAGATCTCGTCTGGCGCCACGTCACGCCGGTCAAATCCGCCGTGAATGTGCTTGAAGGAGCGCCATACGGTGAAGTCGAAGAAGGGCAGCCGCGCGAAGCGACTGCGGAATCCTCGACGGCCGTGACTGCTGCCCGACATGAAGCAGTAGTCCTCCTGCTCCTGCTGCGCCTGCCATGCGTACGTCATGACCGCAATAAAGAAAAAGCGGAAGATGAAGGCGACGACGACGGTAGCGATGAAGTAGAGGACTGTGTAGCCCCCACGCACCCGCGCACCGGACCACGAGAGAAAGAGCCACTCATCCCTGTTCACCGAGAAGGCCTGCGCCACGGCGTATGCGGCGTGCGAGAAGGTCAAAAACGTCGCGCGGGTGGTGTAGTCGCTCGTGTTGTAGTCGATCCGCCCTAGACGACTGCCGAAGAGGCTCATGCCCAGAAGCAGCCACATTAGCATGTAAAGCGTGAAGAAGAGAAGGGCATACACCATGTCGGGAAAGCCGTGGATGAGCACCCGCGTGACGCGGCGCAGCGGGCGGCACGGTATAACGCGGAAAAGGCGCAGGAAACGCACCCAGTTGAACAGCGACGCGGTGTTTGCCCTGCTGAAGCCAAGCTGAAAAAGTGAGATGATCATAAAAGTAGTTTCGATCAGGATCAGCACGTCCGTGAAGAAGGGACCGGGGCCAAGGGCAAGTAGGCGAATGAGCAGCTCCAGCATGAACAGCACCGAGAAACAGACGCCCGCAACGAATAAGCCTGTCTCCCAGTAGTCTGGCATCGTGTCGAAGCGCGTCGCGTTGAAGACGGCGTTGGCAATGATGAAAAAGTACATGAGGTAGTTGAAGACGGTGATCGGCGCGTTCTCTCGGATGTTGCGCGCCATGCGGATGAGTGACATGCTCCCCGCCACCAGCCCCTCCTTGCGCATCCACGGCTTTTCCACCTGTGCATCGTCATCGTCGTCGTCATCGATCAGGTGTCCCATGCCGTTGCGGCGCAGCTCCTCCCGCTCCTCGGCGCGCTCCCGTGCGCGCCGTTGACGTAGCCGATGCAGAGCCTCTTCCTCGTACTTATTCGTGTAGGACAGCGGCACGAGCCCGTAGCGGTGCTGCATCATGCGGTGCTCCCAGAGGTACTGCGAGATGATGCGAGGATAGCCTTCCGTGAACATGTGGGCGATGTTGCGAATGATGCTGACCTTCTGCGCAAGCGTCTTGGCGTAGTGAAAATCGCCGCCTTCGGGGTCGTTGATGACGTACTCCACCTGTTCCTTCTCCGGTACCTGCGTCATCGAGGCGTGCAGGCGGCTTAGAGAGCTTCGACTGTGCATGCTGGACGCACGTGACAGCGAGCCATGCACCGGCATCGCGCGTCGGTTCGGCACCACGCCGGCGGTCTCGCGGGCCACCACGACACTCATCGACTGCGTCGATGGTGCCCTGGGTAAGGGCCGCGCATTGCTCGCGGAGTGACTGTGCGAGACGACAGCTCTCTCCGCGCCACCACTGGGCATGCTGGTGCGCGACTTCTCCATGGGGGTGTGCAAAGCGGTGGCGGAGTTGTACATGTCGTTCTTCGCGGTACTCGCTCCGTTGGTGTACGGGTCCAGAAAGCGCAGCTGCTCCGCTTGCACCTCTTGCCGAACCGCGAAGGGAAGGTCAGACTGGTGGGAGTTGCCAATGGCGTAGACAGCGGGGTGATGCTGCACGGCACCAACACGACCGCCGAGCGCAAAGTCATTGCAGCCCTTGGAGGACTGCGGGGATATCTCGCTCTGCGCTGCCCTGGCCAGAGAGGCGCCTTGCTTCCCCGCACCTTGCTGTATTCTGGCTCCATCATCTTCAACAATAGGGTCACCGAGGGAAGCCTGCTGTAGCCCGCGCTTGCGTTCGGCCTCCTCGGCGACGTCGCGCTGACGTGTGAGGGCCAGCTGCAGCTGAATGCGCTGCTCGTCCGTCCACTTCATCGCCTGAATCGCACGGCGGTGGCTCTTTCTCCTGTGCGCGTATTTGTGGTGGTCACCTGTGCTGCCTCTGGCCGTGTCGTCGTCGTTGGTCAGGTGTTTGCGGTCCTTCTCCTGCGCCGTGTAGGCTGGGTAGCAGGACACGAGGCCGTTCTCGTCGCGCTGGACGTAGTCGCCCAGGCGCACCATGGTCGACATGCGTTGGCGCTGCTCTGTCAACATACGATCGAAGAAGTCCAGCTGCTTTAGGGCAAACAGTCGGCTGGTCTTTTCGATCTTCTCGAGGAAGACACCGGCGTAGAGGGACGGCACGATCCACGTGCAGATAAGAATGGTGAAGTAGTAGTACAGAAACGCCATCACCGCCACCGCGTCGTTCGTCTCCTGCAGCAGCCTGCTCCAGCCCTGGAACGTCATGATCTGAAACACCGACAGCATCGCGTGCCCTATATCGTCGAAGCTGCGGAAGTTGTAGTGCGGATTTGGGAAGGCGTCTGCAAGGCAGATAGAGAACGCACCACAATGGTGGCCCCAGTAGAACGAGTACCGCCCGGTCGCCACGGTCCGGCACACCTGCGACGTCACGGAGCCGGTGAGCGTGTTCACGCAGCGACTGTGCAGCGTGCCACCAAACAGCTGCAGCCCCAGCAATCCAAAGAAGAAAATGAAGTACGTGAGCAAAATGGTCACGTAGATAAGCCGGTTCGTGGAGCGCAGGAGCGACTTGGCGAGCAGCTTCATGCGCACTGGGGCGGGCACATATGTGAGGCACTTGATGGCGCGGATTAGTCGCCACGCCGTGAAGTTCCAAAGGTCCTGCCACCATGTGCACTCCATTATGCTCAGCACGAGCACAGCCATGTCGAGCCAGCGCCACGGGGAGCGGAAGAAAGCGCGCTTATGCAGAACGCAGCCGCTTGCGAAAAGGCGCGCGAGGATCTCGAAGCCCAGTAGGCATGTGTAAAACACGTCAGCCCAGAGAATGTAGTCTGGCTTGTGAATGCCTCCATGTGGGACGGGGTAACGGGCCCACGTCGCCTGGAAGATGGCGTAGCCGAGGATCATGAGGAAGATGAATACCTCCATCAGCCAGTGATGCATGACATTGTACACCATCACCCGCGGGGTCCAGCGAGCAGGAAAGATAAAGAAAGAGCTGTACTGCAGCGCAATAGCACGGTTGTGGATCTGATACAGCCACGAGGTGCGGGTGACGTTGTTCCACACGGTGTCTTCCGGCACCCGACCGTTGGTGAGCGCACGCAACTGCAGCGTGCTGTGCACCGACACGATTGCACGGTGACGAAGTGGGTCCTTGCACAAGCGCTGCGGGTCGCACTCGATGACCGTGTCGCTCGACGAAAAAAAGGAATCGTCGTTGGTGTATTCGGCAAACTGCTCCAGCAGCACTTCATTATCATTCCGTGGCTGGCCATCGTCGTCGTGCGCTGCCGCGGCGCTATTGTACTCTATGAAAAATTTTTCGATGGGCTGCGTGCCAGCCAGGGGGATTTCCATCAGCTCCTCCACCCTGTCGCTCCGCTCGCTCGCGCGAGTGGAGGCGCCGAGGCTGCTGCTGCTGCGCGCGGCAGAGGAGGTCTTGCGGGATTGCACGGTGCCAGGCCCCCCTCGCGACAGAGATGCTGCCGCTGCCACGCCCCTCAACGGGAGGGACGGAGATTGGGGTGGTGCTGGTGTGCTGGCACTGCTGCGGCTCTGAGGGATTGTTGGAGGACGCAGTGGTCTGGAAGCGGCGTTTGTGGTCGTGTTCTGTGGTTCTGGTGTAGCGCTACGAGCAGACACTATCGGCGTCGCCGGCTGCAGCTCCGGTTGCTGCTGCCGGCCGCCTTTCGCCGACGAAATACGACTTGCTTGAGCTGGAGACGGTAGAGCGGGGGTGCTGCCACTGAGGGCCATGGCGCTCGGGGGAGAAAATGCGGCCGGGTCCTCGGCTGCGGTGGCGGCTGCCGAGCCGCGGTGCACCGGGGGTAGGGGCGGCGGCAGTGTTTGTCGTGGGTAGGAGCCCTGCATGGTGCCATTCAGCGGCATCGCACTTTCGTCATGTGGGTCGGCACGGCGAGCCATCGATGCCCTGACATTTGGCGTGAGTGTCGGATGAGGAGGGTTCAGCTGCCGACTGCTGTTGCTGAACTGCGCTCGACTGTTGTTGAGCGAGCTCATTGGATGGCAAATATGCCTGGGGGACTTTGGGGGGAGGGGGTGAAGGCCCGGGTAGACAAAACGTGTGTGCGATGAAAAGCAAAGAAGTGAGGGAGATGCCGCGTTCTTCCGTGTCTTGCTGCTGCTATTCCGACTTGGGTTATCTGGACAATGGAGGTGCCAGTGGCAACTACAGAAACAAGAGAGAGGTGAGGGGTGGGGGTGGGGGGGGGAAGATAAACTACACAGACTGAGACACACACTGGGCTCTAAAAGGGGAAAAAAAGGCGAGCGTGCAACGCACTACTACGAGACAATGGGGTGAGGAAAAGGGAGGAATGGGGGGGGGGGGTGAGCGAAGAGCGAGGGAGGGCGAAGAAAGCAGCTAACGATAGGAAACAGCCAGACAGGCTCGAGCTCGGCACCTCTCTTTCGCTCCCCGCTCGCTTGTCACTCACGTGTGTGGGTGTAAGTCCGCGTGCGAGCCTACACACGTCGAGTCTGCCCTTGAGCAGCTACCCTCTTTGCCTGATTAGGAGGATGACGGATGTAGGGGGATGGCGTCGGTGCGTCGATCGCGCTACACAAGCACATCCACACCCACACCCGCACGGGAAGACTCCAGTGGTGCACCTAAGGTAGCACTTGCGATGCGAGGCCACGGCACGGCCCGACGCGTCACTATAAACCACCAAGGAAGACACCTCTATGCACACAACTTGGGAGAGAGTGCCGTGAATGTGGAGTTTAACACCACGGCACTGAAGTGGTGAGGAGAACGTGGGGTCCCGGCCGAAAGCAGCAGCCGCAGAGAAGAGACGCAGCCAACAACAAAGGTAAAACGTACACAGCAGGCGAATAGCTCGAGGCGAAGAGTGGTGCAGATGAAGGGAGAGAGACACGTGCACTTACACACAGACGAGAAGAAATGGTGCTCGGTCACACAGACCGTTCCCTCCCTTACCCAATAGAGAAACCACAGTTTTACCGCCAAAGGGGTGGAGGGGCAGGCGGAAAGACGAAGTCAGAAGTGACGAGTCAAGGCAAAAAAAAAAATGCGAGGCTTTTGGACGTCTTGCAGTTTCTACGACCTCCTGTGGATGTGCTTGCGTCTGATTCACTCCCCTCGAACGGTTCCGCACGAGTGGTTTCGTGAGTAGCGCTCACAGGCGAGGTCTTCGCTCCGCTTGCTTTGCCGTGCGTGACTTGCAGGTCACTCTAAGTCTCTGGAGTTGGCCGAGACGTGAGTTGAGGGGGATAGACGAGAGAGGAAGAAGTGAGAAGACGGGTGAGCGGAATAACTCATCGAATGACATGGAAATCACGGCTAGTCCAGAGCTCTAGCGAGGTCGAGCGGGCAGGAGGGTAAGGTCAGGGCCCCTGAAGAAGCGAAGGGACGCAAAGAAGAAAACCGAGAGGATGACACGGGCAGAACCCTGTAGTGAATGACCGAGCGAATGACACCAACAAGCTCGCCCACACCCCTAAAAGTTATGCGAATGGGGTAGTAAAGAAAACCGTGAGCGAAGAAAAAGAGAGAGGAGCGGGAGACGGCGTGATTCGTACAGACTCTGGCACGCCTTGTTTTGATTTACCTCACGGAGAGAGACAGACGCACATACACACGCACACACAAGCGCACCTCTGCCAAAGCCAATGAAAAGAAGAAAAATGGAAACAATCGACGGATGCAAGCGATCTTGCCACCCCTGTTGTTCTGCTCGAGAGCGTTGGAGAGGAGTGCGGCCATAATGTGGAAGCCAACAGACGTGTCCCGTGTTGGCGTATATATAAAAATGTGTATGTGTGTGTGTGTGTGTGCATGTGATAAGAAACCGCAGCAACCAAATCAGGAGGATGAGAAAGTGAAGGAGCGCAAGGGCTGTTGCAATGGGCTAAATGAGGAGAGAAGGCATGCGTATATCCGGCCACAGACAAGCGCTCTCACATTCGCACTATACCTCATCTGAGAAGGCACTTCATAGGGAAGAGGGGCACATTGGTGGTGGTGGTGGATGGGGGTCGGTGAAGAGCATCATGTCTTCGCCGTCCGAGGGATGAGATGTAATCCGGGTTGTGGAGGGCTAGAACACAGGAAAGTGGCCGGCGCGGCTTCATGCTGCCTTCTCCCCCCCCCCTCCCGCTCTCATGGTGGCTGTTTCGGGAATCGATTCATAAATTTGGCGCTTTTGGCGACAAAGAGGCACGCGCTTGCGCGCACACAGGTAAGAGGAGGAGGAGGAGGTCGAGTAAGGAAGAGCGAGGCAGGCAGGTAAAAGACACGCACACATGGCGCACCTCACCTCACCATACAACTACCTGCCTCCCCAAACTCCCTCCCCCTCCTCACCTATCCGAGTGGTGGTAGCAAACTATCTCCGCGCTGGCTGGCCGTTCTTCTCTTTTGCCTCTCTCACATCCCTCTGCGACTTCATCTCCGCCACGGCATTCGCGACGGTATTGCGTGTATTCCACCGTGCAGTCGCTTGCAGAGGAGTCCCATTGCCTATTGAAAAGTGTTGATGCGCGGCTCCAGTGGCGGCGAGCACCGAGGATGTTACAGCAGTACATCTCCTCACCTCCCTGCCTGCCATGAGCGTGTGACACCAGTTGCCAGTCCATAATGAGTCCCGCCACTTCTCCTATGGCGAGGGAGGGGGGGGGGGGGGTCGTAAGCGTGTCCTCAGACACTCCTATCAATGCTTGGATGTGTATCAACAATGCTGCTGTCGGGTACTCCGCCGCTGCTCCTGAACGCCACTGTCAGCCCTGCTAGGCATAAGTGGCTGACACTGGCGCAGCGGCAGGGTGAGGGCGGGAGGCTGGCGCCGTTTCTCTCGTCGGCGCACAGCCAAGAAAATATCATCAATGGCTGACCTGTGGACTGGTGCATCGGTAGCTGACATTCCAAGCATGTCGTGAGGCGTACAACCCTCCCACTGGGCATAACTACGGTAGAGCGCGTGGGGTGGATTACAAATGCGCTGCTGCACGCACCTGCGCTACTTCTAGCATACAGCGCAGTCTTCTCCGTCCGTGCCAGTGCGGATCGGCATGCCCTCAAACACACTGCCTTGCATGGACTCTGCTGCTGCAGGATCAGGAGGATGTGGTTGCGGTACCGCAGTCGGGGTGTTGAACACTCGGCGCCGCCTTCTTTTTTTTCTTCTTGGGACTCGTCCACACACCACACCGCAGCTCCCCGGCGCGTAGTGCGGGTGGCGTGTAAAGAATCAGGCGAGGGCGTCGAGCAGAGCCGTTGTGGAGCCGCGAAGGACTACCTCAAGATAAGCGAGTGTGTTCAGCGACTTCTGCCAGGGCTTCTCGCGGGTCGTGGATGCGCTGTGAATACCACACTGAGCTGCTCACCGCCGTGCGCAGTCCTTATGTGGGCACCGCATTGGCCACAGGAGCAGAGCGGCGTCAAAACGGCGGTAGTCAGTCGTGCAAACACAACGGGACAACTCTACCCGCGATGAGGGTCGTGGACGCCGTGCGGGCATTTGTGTCCTCTGTGTGGTGATGATTCCACAGCCAGAGAAAGGAGGAGTGCCTTTGCCAAAGAGGTCGAGCTAGCTCGATGGCATGTGTAGTGAGTGTGCTGTTGCTACCCGGCGGCAGAGGCGGCAGTGGAGAAGGAGCGCTGCCCTCCGCCGCGAACGGTTCGCCGTCATTAGAGGTGCCGATGGGCAGCATCTGCTGACCAACAGGTTGGGAGCTTCCCTCCCCCTATCCAGACTTCCGCCGTGCAATCTTTTCGACCGTACAAGCCTGCCAGAAGTGTGTGCTGCCTGGTCAAATTGAGCAGCGAGACCCACGACGAACCTGGGTGCCGATGCGAGTTGAAGCAGCAGCGTCCCTGCTGCACCGCAGTGTCTGGAAGCGCGCATGAGTGTCATCTCGCTCTCTCTGCGCGTTTCACTTATGTGGAGTGCCGGGGAGTGTCGAATTCTGCCTCAGGGGTGGCTAACTGCGGATGCTGGTGACACTCAGTGCCGCCGTACGGGTTGACAGTGAAGATACTTGGCATCGCGGACATTGAGCTCACTCCGCATCAAGCCTCGCCCGTTGTTGGTGCTGACGTTGGAGACCTACCAGTGCCGACCCAGTATTCCCTAACACCAGAGCCGTCCTCAGCCGCGCTGGGGCACCTTCGGCATTGTCGACACGCAGGTATGGAAAAGCGCTTTCAGAGCAGCCTCCGTCTCAGGGGACATTTTTTCATTTCAGCTGTCGCATCGTACTTGACGTTGTGAGGTCCACAGTACTGGGTGAAGTCCTTCTGCAGAACCGCGTCCTTGCTTAACTGTAGCCCCTTCTGGAAGTCTCTGTCTCCCGTCTCGCACAGCACCCTAATGAAGTGCAGTTGCGTGGCGAAGTCGGCTAAGGTCCGACCTGGCCAAATCCCTGAAGAGGCTATCCCGGTATCAGGGCCCCGTTGTGGGTCACTACCATTTCAAGTTCGAACATGTTCGCCGCTGTGTGCCCGAGGAAGAGGAGGAGAACAGGAGAGAGAGAGCACAGGAAAGAGAAAATGAAGCCGTCAAAGCCAGGATGCCTGTTTGAGCTTCCCTGAGCGTATGTCTGTGCTGGGGACGAACGGAAGTAGGGAGGGAGGGAGGGGGGGCGGGCGGGAACAGGCCAGGTGCGCAGGTGCCTAGTGTGAGAGCTCATTAGCAGTTCCCCCCCCCTCTGTTGCGATGCGCATCTCCCTGGCTGCCCCCACCGTCCGAATTGGGGCAGCGAGTGAAGCGGGGCCACATGCGGCCGCAACGAGCGAAAATGGCATCGACACACCGCCTTTGCTCCCTTGTCCCTCTTACCTGCACGAAGCGCCGGCATTCTTCTCACACAATGATGGTGGAGCAGCACCAGAGAAAATGGGGGAAGGGAGGGTGGTGGGGGGGGGGGGGCATGAGAGCTTCGGGGGACGGGAAACACATGATGGCTAACGAAAAAACGCAAGGCGGGTCCCTGAGTCCACGCCTAACCCCACCGAGGCGACGACGAAGAGTAAGGACAAGGAGAAAAAGAAAGAGGAGTGAGGGAGCACGAGGACACGTCACTCACTTGCCCAAGGCCGCGCACGCAGGAATAAGGGGGTTGGTCTAAGAGCTCTTGCGCACATGACCGGCCCCTCAGGAAGACGTCAAGCTCCGCAAAAAAAAAAAGAAGCGAGCAAAGCGGTGCCGTTGCAGCAGCGAAGCGACGTAGCTACCGATACTAGAGCCGACAATGCAAAAACCCTACGTCGACCGTTCCTCATCGTGGAAAAGGAGGGAGCAGCCGCACCCGGTCCCTACGACCCACCCTCCCCTTTTGACATCGTCAGGCTTGTGGCATTCGCAGAGACCATGTCGGCAGCAGGGACAGCGAGCCGGGCAATCAAGCATTTCAGATCTGCCAGATCGGCGTCATACTTGTCCGCCTGACTCCTACTCCTCACCCGCGTGTCGTGTATTTCCTTCGCCTGTCGCAGGTGTTGGGACTGCATGTACGTCGCCAGAGACGCAAGTGCCTCTTCCAGGTTGGCGAGACGCTGCTGGATGATGCGCTCTTCCTGCAGTCGCTGGTAGGCGCGTTCCTGTGCCACCAACACTTCCTGCTCCCGCTCTTCTGCCGCAATAACGGCGCTTTGAGCGCTGCTATTGATGCCGTCCAGCGGCGCCTCTTGTTGATGCAGAGTGTTAGTGCCACCGCTCGTTGTGTCGTGCTCTATGTCAGGCTGCTGCAGTGAGTGGTTATTGCCCACTTCGCCGCTGGCGGCGGCGACTGACGCGACAAGGTAATCCTGTGGATAGTCGCTTCGCACAAAACTTCGATCATGAGCGACGACAGAACTTTCTTTTAGTCCTTTGCAGCCCGACACCTTTGCGTCGGCAAAGTGCGCATTATCACGTGAGAAGGGCTCGGGGGGCGAGGCACCTTGCTCCTTCCTCATTAGGGAGAGAGGGAGAGGCGGCCGACCCAGCGATGTGGCAGCTTTGACAGCGACACTGGCGTTCGCTGCTGGTGCAGCGGCTCCGACGTTCAGGTTGGGGCAGCCGCTGCCTCCTCTGCAACTGCCTGCGGTACCGCTGCCGCCCGACTGAGATGCTGACGTCTTCGGAGAGTTGCTCACACCACTGCACCTGGGGAGCGAGTCGCCCTGCAGCTTGCATCGCTGGGTCGCGTTGCGAGAGAGTTGCGTCATCGACGAGGAGAACTGTAGAGCAGGAACATCTCCCGAAAAGCACACCTTGCGTGAAGGAGTTACTGCGGTCAGCGCTGCGTCTTTTCCAATAGCGAGTGTGGTCTCCGCAGTAGAGTCACACCCTGCCACTGCTTCAGCCAAGCCGCTGCGCCAGACAAGCACGGTCTTGTCAGCGCCGCCGCCGGTGGCGAACCAGCGACCGTCTTCGGAGAACCGGCACGACTTGACGGGTCCCTCGTGGCCGTGGACGGTGCAGTAGAGGTACACCTGCTTCACGTCCCACAGCTTGGCAGTGCTGTCGTTGCCGGCTGAGAGCAGCCAGCCGCCGTTGGGGGCAAAGTCGACACACTGTACCCCGCCTGCGTGGGCATCTCTGTAGTGCTGGAGGAGGGTCGAGAAGCGCCGCGGCGCTGGCGAACCACCGCAGGTGGTGGAGGGGGTCGGCATGGATGAGACACGTCGTAGGTCAAAAATGTTGATGGCGCCGCTTGCATCGCCACTTGCCAGGACATAGCCGTCCGGATGAAAGCTCAGAGAATGCACGCTGGCCCTGCAGTCAAACAGGATGTGCACCGGAGCGCGGGTGCGTGTGTCCCAGACGCAAATCGCGTGATCGTCACCACCGCTGGCGAGGTAGTGAAAAAAGCTTGACGATGTGTAGGCACTCTGCACAGCCACGGTGCGCACCCAGTTCATGTGCCCAGTGCCGTGCTGTCCCGTCGACGATGGTGCAGCAAAGCTGCCGACAAACTTATTCCCTTGGCCGACGCCAATGTGCTGGCTGCTCGAGGCGTAGTTCAGGTCCCAGCACTTCACCGTCTTATCATTTCCTGCGGTGTAGAGGTAATCCGAGCCATCCTGGGCGAAGACGACGACGCGGGCAGCACCGGTATGACCGCGCCAGCCACATGAGTTGCGGTCGTCTAACGACTCGGCGTGGAGGCCGTACGTCGCCGTTGTCCGTCGTGTGTTGGGAATCCACAGCCGCACGTATCCGTCATAGCCGCCGCTCGCCAGCAGGTTCGCGCGCGGACTGCACGCAACAGCGAGCACTGGGCCACGATGCCCCATGAATCGCATTGTGCGAGTGGTGGCTTTTGCGTTCCACAACATGACCGCTCCATCGGCACCGCCGGACGCCACCTTGGGAATAAGCGGAGACGGCGACAGCGTTGGTTGAAAGTCGACGCTGCAGACACCTTGACGGTGCCCGCGGAAGCACATCTCCAGCGTGGGTCGGAGCGGGTCGGCAAAGCCCGCCACTTGATACGCGCTGTAGGACATTCGGGTTCGTGGAAAAACAAGCCTCACGAGGTGTCTATGGGTAAAGTATTGGTGGTGTTGCTTGCACGAATAAGAGATGAGCGGTACTACAGCACCGCTACGAGACCCACGACCAATCAACACCTCAAGAGACTTGCTCGTGTGTGTGAAGAGACGAGGATGGTAGTGGCAGGAGGGGTGCGTGGGGTTCTCTTCTTGCGGAGCTGTACTATGTGCAGCGCGTGCAGAGCACGATTGCTCGACTTCTCCTCGTATCAGCCACCCAGATGGCGAGGGGAAAAGAGGAGCGGGACGGGGCTCAGCGCGCGCAATCGCGATCTCCGTCCTTTTTCCCCTCGCTCTACTCTCTAGGTACGGTGTTGCTTACAGCCGCTGCAACTCGCCGTGCGTACGCATGCAAAGTGTGCTGTTTTTGCTTGGAGAAGCCAAGCAATGCACCTTCGCCGTGTGCGTTGCGATGTAGCCGAGCGGTCGACAGGCAAACATAATTGAGGCGAAGGTAGCGTATCACGAGGGGAAGAGAGGAGGAGTGTGCACAGGTGCGAGCAAGGGAGGTGCGAAGAGGGGAGCAGTTACGGAAGAGGGGATGGCAACATGTGTGTAGTATCTCGGTGAAGACATCAGCTCTCCTGCACATTCCTCCACAGCTCCTATGACATGCATGGCCTCAGCCACCGACCGCTAAATTTTAGCAGCACCAGGCGTGTACGTGTGACTCACGCGCCCTCGTGACTGTTCAAAAATGCAGTGGTTGGATGGGTGAGCGACTGTGTGGCCTCATCCCCCCCTGTCCTGAGTGCTCGAGGACTTGGCTCGAGGACTCGCTGGCGGCCATATCGATTTTGCTTTCCCTCATTTTGTTGCAGCTCTCAATCGATTTAATCGCTCAAGAGAACCACAGGAAACTCCCCACAGCCTCGCATCACTGACCGCTCACAAGAAAAAGAGCGAAAGAATACCCCTAAATACATGCTGATGGGTGTTGAGGCACGTCAGTAGACGATAAGGCATCGGTGCAAAGCACATGCGTGCATGGGGATACATACGCGCTTGTCTCTCTCTCTCTGTGGTTGCCGGCCGCGATTGTGGCGCAGTACTACGCTGCACTCCGTGGAGTGAAAGTTCATAAGGTCCTGAGGAAACGGACAGGAGTAGGAAGACAAACACTCGTCGCCAGTCTTCACAGCAGAAGGCACCACCGCCGTGCACATCGTCGCGCGCCGACACAGCGATCCTCTCCCGGGTCGCTTTATCCCATCCTCCCCATCTTCTTTCTGTTCACTTCTACCTCAGCTGCCGATCGGGTTGCTGCTCGGCATGTGCTCCACCTCCATCGGTCTCCCCCAGCCTCCTGGATGACCCTTCTCCCCCCCCCCTCAACCAGCACCTGCAGTGCTTGCGCGACCTTCCCACTCACACTCGCATCAACGAGGCGGCAAATGCAGATGCAAACTCACCCTCGCAACCAGAGTCTTGTTGGAGTATGCAAAGCACCGTTACTCTTGGGAGGAGTCGAATATGTAGGTGAAGCTACACAGCGATGCGAACAAGCAGCCGCAATTGAAGAGAGGCACACAGCAGAGGGGGTGAGTGGTAGTGACTGAGAGGCGCTGTTGCGCGAGAAAGGGAATAACTGGCGCTGTATGTCGAATAGAAACTGAGCACGAGTGTGAGAGAGAGAGTGGGCAAAGGAAAATGGACCGGCACACGTGCGAAGAGAGCGGCAGACACCGTCGCACGTTGTGTACCGACCGCCCAACCGCGAGGGGTTGGGGAGGAGGAGTGAGCCGACAGGAGATGCACCACTAGCGAAAAAGGCGAGCAGCGAAGCAAAAAAAAAAAAAACTGAAAAGAAAAGGCTGACACAAGAGAATAGAAATGCACATGAGTGGCGCCCCGAAGGATCGCAACGCCTGGCCCTGCACGCCACCTGCACACCCATGCGCGCGCGTGCGCGTGACAAGTTGGCCGAAGGAAAGGGAAAGAGGGAGGAAGAAAAAATGGGCGGGTGTGAGGATGAGAGAAAACGACCAAAGAGAGAGAAAGAAGCAAAGGGCGAAACAATAACCAAACATGACGTCCAGCGCACTCGCAGCCCGCCTCCTCCACACGCGGAGACATCTCAGCAGCAACCTCTTCGGACACAGAGGAAGGGGTGGGGAAAAAACACACATGCAGACATCCAAATACCCCCCAAAATGTATGAAAGAGAGAGAAAGAAAGCGGGAAGCAAAGGGAGAGTAACAAAGCTCATGTAAGCAGCTGTGTACGGTGCTGATGTAACCTATGAGGAGAGGGATTGTGCTGGGGGGGGGGGGGTGGTAAAGGGCAGCTGTGTGTTGCCCCAGCTCCCCCCGTACCCCTCTCTCGGCAGCCTTGTACGCCATGTGATGCTCAGAGATACGCACGGCGTTCGAGACGTCGTCCCTGGATGGTGACACAGGCACAAGCAAGCAACGTTACACTGGCTGCCACTCACAACAAATGCACCGTGGCATGGGAAGACGGAAACGACAAAACGATAAAAGATGAAAGCGAGAAGGCGTGGCGGCAGAAGAGGGAGGGTGGAGTAGCCCACGGACAACGAAAGAGGAAGGGGATAAAGGGAGTAGAGGAAAGACAGGAGGAGGGGGGGCGTATGCGAGTCTGTCGTGCAAAGGAATAGAAAGTGAGGAGGAGAACAACAAGGAGAGGCAGCACATCTAACGAAAGGCTGAGAAAGGGTAGGGCGAGGCAAACCAGCCTGCAGTTTGCACGCCGACAGGAGAGAGACGCGCGATAGGGAGAAAGTGAGAGAGAGAGGTGGACGAAGGAAGAAGACGGGGAAAAGGAAACACAGAAGAGGAAAGAAAAACGAAATAGAGGGCCCGTGGGGGGGGGGAGGGGATACACCTGCGCCATACACAAACCAACACATGTCAAGCAGCAGACAAGGCACCCGCAGCACGGGCGGCAAGAGGCGATGCGATGATGGCCGGCAAGTGCCAGCGTCCACGTCGTACTTGCTTAATTTGTTTGCTCGTCCAATGGTGGTGGTTGGTGGGCTAATGTAGCATTGGTCACCTCCCTCTCTCCTACCCGCGCCTGCGAACGGGACTCGAACGCGCGACGCGAGACGGAAGGAGACGGAAGGAAAAGTACTCGATAGAGGGGTCGAACATGGGAGGAGATCGAGCACCCGTCTGCAAGAGGTGGCACGAACGCGTCGTTCTCGCCTTGGTGTCGTCCCACGCACAGCATCAGCAGGTGGATTACATATGCGCACCGCAGAACACAAGAGAGAAAGAGAGAGAGCGAAGCGACAGAGGTCCAGTGGGTCGGTTACGTGTCGCAGGTGACACGAAGAGAAGAGCGACATACACGATAGTAGTGGATGAGGCGACAAATAATGTATAGGCTGAGAGGAAAGAGAGGAGCCAAACGCAGCAGTAGCCAGAGGAAAAAAGCGAGCGCTCTTGCGCATCTGTGCGTGCATGGGTGAGGCTGTGTCAAAGCGACGCGACAACTCAAAAAAGGAAAGAAAGCGACGAGCACAAAACACACCAGCATGCACACACATCCGTTGCCAAGAGGAACGGCAGAACCCCAACAGCACCGCCGAAGGGAGGAGGGAGTGCAACGAGAGACGAGAAGTTGGAGGGGAGGGGGCGTGCAACAGCCAAGAGTGAACCGAAACCGAAAAGACGAAGAGCGGAAGAGCACAAAGCCCAAGAAGACGCACAAGGAAGCGAACGGAAAGAGAGCCCACCAGCCAGTCAGTCAACTCAGCAAAGACAACAGAGAAGAACGAACACAAGGACGAAGCGCACCAACTCAGGACACACCTTCCCACACACACGCGCGCGCGAAGCAATCAGCTCGACTACTGCAAGGCGCGAGTATGAAGCAACACAGCCGCTGACCATGACGTAAGCCATGAACGTACGTGATGTGTCTCGCTGTCGTCCACGCAAGAGAGCATCCCACGGCATTCTGCTCGAAAAAGCGGCGCTAGAGCACGCAATAGAAGGAAGGGAGGGGGGAGGGGGTGTCTAGGGACGAAAGCCGCTGTGCCGCAGACAACTCTGGGGACTTCAGTGCGCCCGCCTAACAGCAAAGGAGGCCGGTGGTGCACTGACGTTGTGGAGAAGATATTTATGAGGGGTCTGCTCTCACGTCGCTGCCACGAATGGCGGCTACCTGAAGTTCAAACAAAAGTACCAACAACTTTGCCAACATCGTTAGCGCACTCAGTCTTTACCGCATCCCTAGCCTCCGAAGCTCCTCCATGCGCTGGAACTCCTGACCCGCTAGCTCCCCGACTGGACTCGGGCTGGTCGGGCGAGTCCTCGACAGGCTCCGCCTCTCGCAGCCCGCTTTCGCCGTCTTGGCATCCTTGTTCGCCGCTTCGGCCTTCAGACGTGCCGCCTCCGCCTTTTCCTCAGCTGCACGGGCTTTTCTCTCTGCCGATTGCGCCGCCCGAAAGGCCGCCTGCGCGGCTTCTATCTTCTTCTCTCTCTTGTTCATGTCTTTGGTGATAGTCAGGGACGCCAGCTCCTGCTCCACGCGGCGCCGCTCCACAATGGACGCGGAGGCGACCTTCTCCTTCGCCCACAATTCTTCGGTTGTCTGACGGGGCCCAAGAACCCCTGTTTCCCGGGGCCCTCCCCCGTCGCTGCTGGTTTTGGGAGGTTCCCAAAGTTGGGGGACCAAAAGGAGGTTTTGCTAAAAAAAACGGGGGTCCTCCAAAAATATTAAACCCGCCCCCCCCCTTTTTAAATTTGAGGAAAAAGGGGGGACGCCGCGCGGCGTCACGGTCGCATTGCCGTACACAGTCACACGTTGCACGGCGAGGTAGTCTGCGCCGGGCTCGCGTACGCACACGTCCCAAGTGCCGGCCTCGGGGAACGTGATGGGGCCAAGCACGAACGCAGCGCCGGCGACGTCAAGTATCGGCATGTCGGTGGCTTCGCACGGCGGTTTGCTGGCGTCTGCGCGCACCAGCGCCACCGTCGTGCCCTTCGCGAGGTGCACCGTGCTGTCCAGCGTGATGGTCGCCGGCGCGCACCACGACGCAGCGGCGCGTACTGCAGGGCGAACGGTTGTGGCGCAAGTGTCTCCAGCTTGTGGTAGCGCACGACTTCTTCTTGCATGGCTGGATCGCTGTTCAGCGGGTTCGACACGCAGTAGTGCAGGCTGTCTGGGGCGGTGAGCGGCACGGCAAGACTGGCGCTGGCGCTAGTGGCCGGGCTGGCGGTGCCTCTCACGAGCAGCGTTTTGCAGTCCGGCGAGGCGAACAGACCGACTATAAAGAAGGCTTTAGTCGCGTTGACGTGCGTGAGTGTGACGCGCAGCGACACGCCGCGCACCGGGGTGGCGGGAGCAAAAATGGTGGTGGGCGGATCCGTCGCGATGATGACACTCGCGTAGCCGACGGCGGCCGTGTTGTCCTTTCTGCGCACGCAGGCGTAGTGGACACCCAGCAGCTTCGCGCTCCACTGCATTGGGTTACCCCACGTGTTCTGCCAGCTACTGGCGGCAGTGCAGTCCTCGGACGTGGAGAGGACTGCTTCGAGCGCAGTCTGCACCGGGACAGCGTCGAGGGCAAAGGACATATCGGTCACCTTGCCGATGTACAGCGTGCGCGGCACCACATCGTACTCCAAGACGGTAAACGTATTGGTGGCGGGGATATACACCCCATTCTCCGACGCAAGGAGTGAGCCGCAGAAGAGGTACTCACCACGGGGTACGTCGACTTTCATGATCATTTGGCCGGCAATAGAGCTTTGGAATACTGGGCGGGGGTCCGCGCAGTGTGCCCTGGTGGAGAGGTAGAACTGCGCATAGGGCTGCGTTGAACTCGAGACGGCTATGGTTTGGTGGCGCACACCCGTGGCGGGATTCACCGTGTAGGGGTTTGCCAGCAGCACTGTATTGACCAGGGTGACTCGTGTGCTGGATCCGTTCACAGTGAAGGTAGAGGCGCAGATAAAAAGTGAAGAAGAGGAAAGTTTCGTCGTCAACTTCACAGTGCGCTCTTTGGCTATCATAAAGGGACCGCCTCCTGCATGCAAGAACCTGCAGAGGTCGTCAGCGTAAAACCCCACCGTTGTCCCCACCGGCACTGCGCTGCCGAAGGTGAGCACAGATTCTTCGCTGTTGAAGACGTACTCGGGCGTGACCTCCATCTTGTGCATCTGCAGCGTGGCCACCTCCTTTGCGGAGCCGGGGCTCCCGACGCACCAGTAGGCCACTGGCACAGAGGTCCGGGGGGAAGTCAGCTTCACTTCAAGCGCCGCACTGCCCACTGTGAAGATGCAGGTGCCATTGCCGAAGCTGCTGCCGCTTACCTCGCTCTTCACGGAGCACGTAGTCGTGAGGCTCTTCGTGCAGGTCGCATCGGAGGAGATGAACAGCTTGCTGCCCCCACTCAGGGCGGTGCCGGTGGCGAAGAATGGAATGTCGAGCAGCGGCTGCACCGGGTTGGTCGTCACAGGGCCAGCGGCCGCCATGGAGCCTAGGGTGGAGAGGAGAAGAAGGGTGGTGGTGACGATACCCACCGGCAGTGCGAGCCGCTCACATGTGCGCATGGGTTCGCCACGCATCGCTGGGGGTTGTATCGGGGGAGGGGGTGGGTGAAGAATCGAGAGCACCTTACTGGACCCACCGCTAACACAGAGTGGCGGACGGGCACCGTGGCGCAGCGGGCCGCCAAAGGGAGTAAAGAGGAAACAAAGCAGCCAAGAAAGTGACTGGGTAGAGAGAGGGAGGAGAGGAAAAGGGAGAGTGATGACCGGCACGTTTGATATCTGTCTGTGTGTGTGTGTACCTCCCTCACCCCTTGGACGCTACGATGCCTCGTTGACTGTAGTGGCGGTACATGCGTGTGTGCGCAGGGAAGAGAAGAGCAGGGGAAGAAGGCGGTAAGCACGGGAGCATGGAAGATCAAGTAAGAGCTGCAACAGAAAGCTGTTGCGCTAGTCGGTGATGCAGGCGAAGGCGGGATGAAGGGCCGCAGGAGGAGCACAGCAGGCGTGTCTGTATGGGATACCCCCAATACAGCTGCTTGACGATGCTTGGCTGCCAGTGATGAGGTAGAGACTCGCATGGCAGCGTTTCTTTCGCATCTCTTAGACAGCATGCTTGACCGCTGCACAGAGACAGAACGCGTTACTACGAGACAGAGGCGAACCAAAGGCGAGCGGCATTTGCTAACCTGTTCCCTGCGTCGACTCGCCGCTTCGGATGAACGTGAGAGTGTATCGGCGCACGCCCTCTGTGTCACTCGTGCCATACTCTCGATTACGGTTCCTTTTCGCTTTTTTCTCTTCGTCGGCTTATGTGCCTCAGTCTCAGGCATTTGCCCCCCGCCGAAGGCTCAACAGCAATGTGCTTCACTCACCACGGCAGAGTCGCTGGTTCCTTACACCAGCTGCCCTCTTCTTCTCCGCATTGACCTCATCTGTCAGGAGCCAGGGAGGAAAGCGCGGATACCTTGAGCGAGACGAAACCTCCTCCCGTGTGCTCCCTCGCCTCTTTGCGTTCCTCTTCGGTTCACCTTGGCGAGGCCAACTACGCACACACACGCAAGTAAGGGGTGCGACAACCACAAGAAGAAGGGCTGGCAAAAAAACACACATCACCGCCACTTCGAGAGAGAGAGAGAGGAGCGTGAGGGGATGAGGTGAGGAAAGCGAGAGAAGCAGCCGTCTCCGATGACATCGAAGGCACCGAGGATGAGAGAAACCCACCAACCACAGAGAGAAAGAGGGAGAGAGAGAGAAAGGGGCAGGCAGAGCTAGAGAGGTTCAGGGCACAGCAACACTAGTATGGAGGACAATGAAGATTGACTGGAGAAAGAGCCACGGCTGTGCTGCGTACGGGCACACACACACACACACACACACACGGGCACGTCCATTGCGCACCGAGTGAAAGAACGGCAGCAAAAATAAAATAAAACACACGAGATGGGGCGTAGTACTGAGCACGACGAGAACCGCGTAAAACGACAACGATGACGATGGCGGGGACGCCACAGAGCAGCAGGGCCAAAAAAAAGAGAGGGAGAAGAAGAAAAGATGAAGGAGAGAAAAGAGGGGAGGGGGAGAGAGGGAGCGAGAGGGGAATCGCACGCGCACATCCGCCTTCCATAAGCGCGTCCTGCTGTTCTCGGAGCTACTCAAGTTGCGGTACTCAAGGGAGGTTGTGCAGAAGGAGCGGGCGTCGTCGAAGTTGTACACCGGCTGCACCTCTTCAAATGTCGAGAAGACGGGCACATTCCGCTTCTCCCAGAAGACGCGCTTCCAGAAAGTGGCGTTCGCTTGCAAAGCCCTTCTCCGCCTGCGGAACTCCTCCTCGAGCAGCGTCAAGTAGCGGCGCACAAAAGGCACGGTGGAGCCGGGCGCCATAAACGCCCACATCCCCTTCCTTTCTGGGAGGAGGTTGGCACTGTGGGAGGGCTGGGGCGGGTCGACAAGCCAGCGGTGCTTCGGGTGGAAGGCCTGGAGGTCTATCAACGTCAAGCCTCGCAGGAACACCGGCTCTGGAAGGTTCTTGTCGCCCCCGATGAGTGTTTGGAGCGAGTTGGTGACAAACGGAAACTCCAAAAAGCGCCGCCTGTGGTAGAGGTCATTGGACGAACAAGGGGACGGCTGCGTCTCCGCCGCTGAGGACTGCGATCCTGCCGACCAACTTCGCGCAGGTGGTAAGCCCGTTGTGAGAAGCTGCGGCTGCTGGAGGACGGGGCCCTTGCTGATGCTGTACTGAAAACTCGCAGTGGGGGAATAGACGGACGCGTGAGACTTTGATGGCGAAAGCCGCACGTCCATGCAGCGATCGCGCTCATAATCGAGCGGTGCCAGCGGCGCCACGTCCCACGACCCCACTGACAGCAGCTCACTTTCATCGGAGGGCGACTCGGACAACTCTCCCCAACGCTTCCTCCACAGCGCGTTGTTGTACTCCAGGCTAGACTTGAACAGCACCGTGAGGTTGTAGTCGGCCCGACGGTAGCGACTCTCGAGCGCCGCTCTCGTCCACTCCTCCCGTTCCTGTAGGAGAATCACCTTCAGCTTTACGGGGTCTTCCTCCTCCATGCGGTGCCTCTCCTCCCGTACCGCCAACAACGTTGCGTTTCGGTCCGCCACAACGCGCAGTTCTGCCCGCCGCTTCGCCTCGAGCTCTTCGGGCAGAGCACTCGCACGTGGCACGGCCAGCATCGCCTCGAGCTCCTCGTCCATCGTGCTAGGCTCGCCCTCGCCGGGGATTTGCGACACTGTCTCGTAGTCGAAGTCCGAGTCGTCCAGAAAGCTGTAGTACTTAGTGATGACGTCAGGTAAGTCGTCCATGCAGTTTGGCGTCCCATCCTGCGGTACCTCCACGCTCCCCGCGGTCACCCTCGAGCTCGAGAGCGGCATTGTAGGGGTGAGCCATTTCGCCGACGCCACTTCCTCGCCACCACCCCGCCCCGAGAGCATGACATCCTTGGCCGCGTTATCAAGCGGGTTCCACAGTGGTCCGAGCCGTTGCCGCTGCTCTCTAGCACTCGCCGTGTCAGCTGCATCACCGAAGGAGGGGCTCTCCTCATCGCTCTGCGTGTCGTTGTTTCTCTTCCTCGCACCGCACAAGCGCCACGCGAGCCACATAGCGCACACCAGCAGTGCGACACTGCTCGCTGTGCACGCCATCACGATGCCAGCCACCGCGCCGCTGCTCATTCTGGCGCCACGGCCTACCTTGCTCGGCGTGCAGTTCGTGGTCACCGTCACCCGACGCAGCGTCGCACAGGCGGAGCTATTGTCGAGGTTCCAGGCGCACACGCCAAAGCTCGTGTCGGTGGCGTACGCTGCCACTTTTGCCGCATCTAGCCGCAGGCGACACATGCCGCTGGCCATGCTGGCGCTGCCCACTGCCCGTGCCTGCGCCGTGCGATCGCAGCAGTCGCCGTGCACCACGGTTAGCACGTCAGCGGCCGTGCTGCCGGCGCTTCCGGGCGGGTAGCATTGGTTCACCAAGTAGTCAGTGCAAGTGTCCCAGCTGCCTGTCGGCAGCGCCATCGCCAGCTGCAGAAAGGTGATGGGGCCAGGCGACGCCGACGAGTGCGGCAACGCGACAACGGTGCCGTTCGCAGGCACCTGCGCACACAGGAACACGCCTGTGGTGCTCACCGCTGTCGCCTGCACCTCGATGGCAGTGCTGGACAGCGCTGCCCAGGTACCGTGGTCAGTGGTGATGGGGCTGCAGGCGGCGGTTGTGCTGAAGCCGGCGATGAGGTCGGCGGTGCGCAGATCCTGCTGCAGCTCCATGCGGCTGGGCACGCCAAGGACGAAGATGGTGCCGCGCACGTCGAAGTGCGCCGCCGGCACCACTTCAATGACCTCCAGCGCCGCTGCCGCACGAGTTGGCGTGCCAGCACACACAGCGTAGCAGCCCAGGGGCAGGGCGTCGCCGTTGGCCCTCAGCAGTGACAGAGTACCGTAGCCCTCAGCATCGGTGGAGAAGGTAGGCATGCCGCTGACGTCGGTGCAGCCAGTGGCGGTGGCGCTCAGCTGGAAGGTGGTGCGCGGTGACAGTGGCATGAAGATGGCGGCTCCGGTGGCGCCGACCGCGAACTGCGTGGGCCACATGCTACCGGACGCCACCGGCACGTTAGCGATTGCGGCACCGGTGCCGGCCGGGGTGCGCACGCACAGGCTCACTCTCTCCACCTTCTGTTCGATGCTCGCCGTGCCGAAAGACACCGACAGGACCGCGGCAGTCGACGCCCCAGTGGGTTGAAGCGGCAGAGACCCGACGCAGTGGTCGTGGGAGAGGAACGTGCTGGTTGTCTGCAGCGTGTAGCCTTTCGCCTGCAGCGTGGCGATATAGTTGGCACCCCGCACGATGGCGGGCGATGCTTGCAGCACCTGTGGCAGCAGCAGCGATGTAAAGCTCGCCACGGCCAGCGGTGCGCCGGTCTGCGGGTGACAGGTGCACACGTACACCGGCCCACTCACGCCCGTGGCACTGTAGACAGCGGCCTGCGTTGACGTGCCCATCTCCGCGGCGTCGCCGAGGCTATTGTCACAGCGCTGGGACTGGCTAAAGAAGGTGCAGCCGGGCGGTGTCGCGTCGTTAATGTGCAATAACGTGTGCGGCGCCGCGCCGACAGTGGCGTTGTAACGGCTGAGCGCGTACGCCGGCGTGACGGCCCAGTTGCGCACCCGCAGTGTCGCCGTGGCAGTTGTGAAGAGTGCGTGCGGGTCGCCAATAGGGTGTGCCCACACGTGGAAGGCGGCGTCCTCGCCCATAGCCGGCGCGTAGCCCGTGGACAACACGCCGATGCCCGGTAGCGACGCGCTGCTATTGCTGGTACCGATGCCGGCGACGGCCAGGAACCGCGTGTCAATGCCGGCATCGCTGATAGGAGTGCCTGGCGCAGCGTCGACGGTGCGGATGTTGACCGCTCCGGCGCCGCCTCTGCAGCTGCTTGTCCTTATCAGCAGCATGCGCCCACGTGGTGCCGACCAGGCGCCGTTGAATTCGTGGTAGAAGAGCTCTGTGATGTTTTCGTTCTCCCCGCAGCCATCGACAGTGAAGCTGACGCGGTTGCCACTCAAAGGCCTCCTGCTTCCGCCCTGCACGGGGAGAGGCAAGCTGCGCGAGGACGAGAGCAGCGCGGAGGTTCCTGCGCTCTGCGCTGGCAGGTCGATGGTGGTGAGCGTGTCGGCGAAAATATAGGCAGGGCTCATGTAGTGGTGCAGCGTGGCGCGCATCGCCTCGATGCGGCTGCTCGTGGTGGTGGGTCCGGCGCAGAAGTGGACGTCGATATGCGGCTCGATGTCACTGATGTTGATGATGATGGAGCTCTCGCTTGAGGTGAAGGTCTGCGATTCGTTGACTGCGATGCTGCAGGGTACACTCGCGGGCTGCACGACGACTGAGTAGAAGGTGGTGCCCATGGGACCGCCGTTGATGTTGGCACCGAAGGGCACGTAAGAGCGTATCCGTGTGAGGTCGGCGTCGGTGGTCATGGCGAAGGCATCCACGACGCCGACGGTAGCGTTGGCTGCGACGGTGCCCATGACGCCGTCAAGGGTGGCGCTCTGGCACAACAAGTAGCTGCCGCGTGGCGCGAACAGGTCACCTTGTGTGGTGCCACCGACGCTATAACGCGTGGCGGCTGTCGCGCACGCGGCGCTGGCGCCGGCTGGGGTGGCGAGACAGTCGTCCGTGGCTGTGCTGCAGCGCACAAGGAACTGCGCGGCTGCGGTGTGCACGGGCCAGCCGGTGACGTCGCTGGCGGGCCGCCGGAGCTGTGCGTAGGGGCTAAGAGGTGCGAAGGCAATGACGTCGAGCTCGCCGGCTGCAGCGTAGCCGATGGCGCCAGCGCCGTCGAGGCTGTGCCGCGGTGCCACGCATACGCGCAGCCGGGTGAGCAGCACCGCGTCTTGCGGTACTAGGCAGGGCGTGGTGACGCCGGTGTGAGGGTCAATGGAGCCGCGGGCGAGCACCGCTTTGGTATCAAGGTCGGTGGTACAGTCGACGTCGCCGCGGACAACAGCGTAGGTGTCGACCTGTGCGGCGCTTGCGTAGGTGCCGAGGAGGCGGATGGTGGCAGGGAGGCCAGCGACGAGCGGCGCGGGGTCGAATGCGAGGCGCGGTGCGGGCAACACGACGGTGACAGTGCCGGTAGCGACGAAGCTGCCGTTGATGTTAACACAGGCAAGGTAGCGCGTACCCACCATGGCGGCTCGGAGCTCGAGGGATGCGCGCGGCGTGTCACTGCCAGTAGCGACCTTCAGCGCAGGTAGCACGATGGCAGCGCCGGGGGTGGCAGTACCACTAGGGCAGGCTGACTTGCCGGGCAGCAGGTAGGCGGCGTGGCCGTCCAGCACGGCGGCGCCTGCTGCCACGAAGCTCAGCAGCTGCGTGCCGTCTGTCTGTGCTGTGAGTGACACGACAGCCGGCGCGACGCGCGGGCTGGCGCTGCGCACGCTCCCTGCAGCCTGCAACACCGGCTGCAGCGCTGTGCCGGGGTAGTCGCAGCACAGCAGCAGGGTGCCGACGCTGTCGCACCTCAGCGTGAGCGTGGCGGCGCCCTCGGCGCTGGTGGTGGCTCTGCCCAGCACACTGGCATCGCTGGCGCACTGAGGGGCACTGGTGGCAATCACGGCGGCTCCTGGCGGGAGGCCGCGCACGACAATGGCGCCTTCCACGCCGGCGACGACGCCGCGCGGCGTCACGGTCGCATTGCCGTACACAGTCACACGTTGCACGGCGAGGTAGTCTGCGCCGGGCTCGCGTACGCACACGTCCCAAGTGCCGGCCTCGGGGAACGTGATGGGGCCAAGCACGAAAGCAGCGCCGGCGACGTCAAGTATCGGCATGTCGGTGGCTTCGCACGGCGGTTTGCTGGCGTCTGCGCGCACCAGCGCCACCGTCGTGCCCTTCGCGAGGTGCACCGTGCTGTCCAGCGTGATGGTCGCCGGCGCGCCCACGCGCAGCGGCGCGTACTGCAGGGCGAACGGTTGTGGCGCAAGTGTCTCCAGCTTGTGGTAGCGCACGACTTCTTCTTGCACGGCTGGATCGCTGTTCAGCGGGTTCGACACGCAGTAGTGCAGGCTGTCTGGGGCGGTGAGCGGCACGGCAAGACTGGCGCTGGCGCTAGTGGCCGGGCTGGCGGTGCCCCTCACGAGCAGCGTTTTGCAGTCCGGCGAGGCGAACAGACCGACTATAAAGAAGGCTTTAGTCGCGTTGACGTGCGTGAGTGTGACGCGCAGCGACACGCCGCGCACCGGGGTGGCGGGAGCAAAAATGGTGGTGGGCGGATCCGTCGCGATGATGACACTCGCGTAGCCGACGGCGGCCGTGTTGTCCTTTCTGCGCACGCAGGCGTAGTGGACACCCAGCAGCTTCGCGCTCCACTGCATTGGGTTACCCCACGTGTTCTGCCAGCTACTGGCGGCAGTGCAGTCCTCGGACGTGGAGAGGACTGCTTCGAGCGCAGTCTGCACCGGGACAGCGTCGAGGGCAAAGGACATATCGGTCACCTTGCCGATGTACAGCGTGCGCGGCACCACATCGTACTCCAAGACGGTAAACGTATTGGTGGCGGGGATATACACCCCATTCTCCGAAACATCGCGTGAGCCGCAGAAGAGGTACTCACCACGGGGTACGTCGACTTTCATGATCATTTGGCCGGCAATAGAGCTTTGGAATACTGGGCGGGGGTCCGCGCAGTGTGCCCTGGTGGAGAGGTAGAACTGCGCATAGGGCTGCGTTGAACTCGAGACGGCTATGGTTTGGTGGCGCACACCCGTGGCGGGATTCACCGTGTAGGGGTTTGCCAGCAGCACTGTATTGACCAGGGTGACTCGTGTGCTGGATCCGTTCACAGTGAAGGTAGAGGCGCAGATAAAAAGTGGAGAAGAGGAAAGTTTCGTCGTCAACTTCACGGTGCGCTCTTTGGCTATCATAAAGGGACCGCCTCCCGTAGTTAAGAGCCTGCAGAGGTCGTCAGCGTAAAACCCCACCGTTGTCCCCACCGGCACTGCGCTGCCAAAGGTGAGCACAGATTCTTCGCTGTTGAAGACGTACTCGGGCGTGACCTCCATCTTGTGCATCTGCAGCGTGGCCACCTCCTTTGCGGAGCCGGGGCTCCCGACGCACCAGTAGGCCACTGGCACAGAGGTCCGGGGGGAAGTCAGCTTCACTTCAAGCGCCGCACTGCCCACTGTGAAGATGCAGGTGCCATTGCCGAAGCTGCTGCCGCTTACCTCGCTCTTCACGGAGCACGTAGTCGTGAGGCTCTTTGTGCAGGTCGCATCGGAGGAGATGAACAGCTTGCTGCCCCCACTCAGGGCGGTGCCGGTGGCGAAGAATGGAATGTCGAGCAGCGGCTGCACCGGGTTGGTCGTCACAGGGCCAGCGGCCGCCATGGAGCCTAGGGTGGAGAGGAGAAGAAGGGTGGTGGTGACGATACCCACCAGCAGTGCGAGCCGCTCACACGTGCGCATGGGTTCGCCACACATCGCTGGGGGTTGTATCGGGGGAGGGGGTGGGTGAAGAATCGAGAGCACTTTACTGGACCCACCGCTAACACAGAGTGGCGGACGGGCACCGTGGCGCAGCGGGCCGCTAAAGGGAGGAAAGAGGAAACAAAGCAGCCAAGAAAGTGACTGGGTAGAGAGAGAGAGGAGAGGAAGAGGAAGAATGATGGAGGGCACGTTTGATGTCTGTCTCTGTGTGTGTGTGCCTCCCTCACCTCTTGGACGCTACGATGCCTCGTTGACTGTAGTGGCGGTACGTGCAGGTGTGCGCAGGGAAGAGAAGAGCAGGGGAAGAAGGCGGTAAGCACGGGAGCATGGAAGATCAAGTGAGAGCTGCAACAGAAAGTTGTTGCGCTAGTCGGTGATGCAGGCGAAGGCGGGATGAAGGGCCGCAGGAGGAGCACAACAGGCGTGTCTGTATGGGATACCCCCAATACAGCTGCTTGACGATGCTTGGCTGCCAGTGATGAGGTAGGGACTCGCATGGCAGCGTTTCTTTCGCATCTCTTAGACAGCATGCTTGACCGCTGCACAGAGACAGCACGCGTTACTACGAGGCAGAGGCGAACCAAAGGCGAGCGGCATTTGCTAACCTGTTCCCTGCGTCGACTCGCCGCTTCGGATGAACGTGAGAGTGTATCGGCGCACGCCCTCTGTGTCACTCGTGCCATACTCTCGATTACGGTTCCTTTTCGCTTTTTTCTCTTCGTCGGCTTATGTGCCTCAGTCTCAGGCATTTGCCCCCCGCCGAAGGCTCAACAGCGATGTGCTTCACTCACCACGGCAGAGTCGCTGGTTCCTTACACCAGCTGCCCTCTTCTTCTCCGCATTGACCTCATCTGTCAGGAGCCAGGGAGGAAAGCGCGGATACCTTGAACGAGACGAAACCTCCTCCCGTGTGCTCCCTCGCCTCTTTGCGTTCCTCTTCGGTTCACCTTGGCAAGGCCAACTACGCACGCACAAACACACACACACACGCAAGTAAGGGGTGCGACAACCACAAGAAGAAGGGCTGGCAAAAAAAACACACACCACCGCCACTTCGAGAGAGAGAGAGAGGAGCGTGAGGGGATGAGGTGAGGAAAGCGAGAGAAGCAGCCGTCTCCGATGACATCGAAGGAGCCGAGGATGAGAACAACCCACCAACCACAGAGAGAAAGAGGGAGAGGGAGAGAGAGAGAAAGGGGCAGGCAGAGCTAGAGAGGTTCAGGGCACAGCAACACTAGTATGGAGGACAATGAAGATTGACTGGAGAAAGAGCCACGGCTGTGCTGCGTACGGGCACACACACACACACACACACACACACACACGGGCACGTCCATTGCGCACCGAGTGAAAGAACGGCAGCAAAAATAAAATAAAACACACGAGATGGGGCGTAGTACTGAGCACGACGAGAACCGCGTAAAACGACAACGATGACGATGGCGGGGACGCCACAGAGCAGCAGGGCCAAAAAAAAAAAAAGAGAGGGAGAAGAAGAAAAGATGAAGGAGAGAAGGGAGAGGAGGGGGTAGATACCAACTATAGGGAAATCGCTCTCCCACTTCCGCCTTCCATAATCGCGCCCACTGATAAAGATTTACATGTTCGCATACTTTGGGCGCATGCGAGCAAACCCTCCTCTTCGTCTCACACACACGAATATTGGCACAGCTGATCACTAAAGCCAACGCCATAGTATAGAGACGGAGAGGATGAGAGAGCACATCAGCAAGGGAGCACTGCGACGGGGGAGGCGGCGCCAAGTGGGGCAATGAAAAGCCCTCATATACACACACAGAGAGAGAAAGAGAGAGAGTGGCACGACTGAATACATGAAGGTGAGACGGCCACACGAATGCAGAGCCACGTCTGTGCGAGAGATGGGCCCTTATCGTATGCGCCGAATATTAGAGCGGCGAAAACTCTGCATGGAGAGCATCACCTCATCGCCGTCGTTGTTCTCCAAGTCTTCCACCACGACTGAGCAAGCATCCGAGTTGGCGCATGACATGACCGTGCTCGGCTGCCTCTCTGCCATGGGCTCAGCGCTTGCCGCCGGCTGAGCGAGACGGGAGATGAGCTGCATCCCTTCGTCAGCGCGACTGACCCCTACGTTGCGCTGCTCCCCTCGACAGACGAGTGAGGCGGTGCTCTGGCTGTTGGCGCGGCAAAGGGCAAAGAAGTTCTTGGGATGCTTGCAAGGGCAGCAGTGGCAGCACTCATCCTCCGCGTCTTTGTCGCCGTCGCTTTCTGGTGACCTGCGCTCCAGCAAAGTCACAGCGGAATTGGAGTGGTGATGCGAGGCATCATGTGAGTGTGTAGGCAAGAATGCAGGTGGTGCCGACGTCGAGGTGGCCAGCGGCGAGCAGGGTTCCAGCGGCTGCGTGGCATACAGAGACGGCATGTTGAGCGCGCTGCTCCTTCGCTGGTTGTTGCAGGCGAAGCGGCTCTCTTCGCTGCCGCTGCTTCTGCCGTGCAGGGGGTGTGCTGCACATCTCGCAGGGGCTGCTGCTCCCCTACGGCGCTGTGGCTGCGAGACAAGTCGTTCGCCAGCGCGCTTCTCTGCCGTGTTGCTGGAAAACTCGCCTACGTCCATGGGGCTCAACTGTGCGCTCCGGTGCGACAGGCCGACGCTAGAACGCCTCCGCGTTTCCACGCTAGACGTGCCGCTTGCATCGGTTTCCTCGTCGTCGCTGTCGAAAACCACGGCCATGACGATCTCCTCGCTCTTCATGCGGTTCTTATTCACGTTGCCCCACTTCTGCCCCTTACACTGCGCGTCAGCAGGGGCATTGAATTCCATGAAGGCTTTGGAGGTGTGCCAGGCTTCCGGCTCCCCCTCCGACCGCGGCGACTGCGCCGCGCCATTCTTTTCGTGAGTCGCGTCCGAGGAGCCGTCTCTGGAGTACAGGGCAGCGACATTGAGCTCGTCAGGTGAGCCCACAAAGGACGTCTCCACGCTCCCTCCGAGATCCACGGCGGCGCTTCTGCTGAGGCTGCAACGGGTGCGCGCTCGCAGTTTGGACAGGGCGCCGGCCAGCACCACGCTGCTCTTCATCTCTGGCCCAACATGCTCGCGGCCGCCGTTTCGAATCACCTCCATGTCGTGGTGGTGCTGCTGAAGGGTGCGCAGCCGCACCACCTCCTGTGCCTTGATTGTCTCCTTGGCTGCCTTGGAATGCTTCGGACAAGTCGTCCTCTTGATGTGCTGAAAATCCGCCGAGGACTTATCAGCGTCGACGGACTGCGGTGGAGCGGGGCGTAAGAGGACGGCGCGCTGCAATGTGCGGTACTGTCCGAGAATAAAGCTCTGCATCTCCCTTGACATTGACGGTGGTGGCCGCGCTGAGGTGGTGTCCTTTATCACTGCAGCACTGCTGGACCACTCGCTCGGATCACTCGGCGGCGGTGCGCCGCGGCTTGAAGTGGCTACAGACGGTGAGGCATTTGAGGCGCTGCGCTGGAAGGTCGTGCGACGGGCGCCAAGGTCCGGCTGCCGCGCTCCGTGCGAAGAGCATAAGACTCGCCCGTTGACGGAATGAGGGATGACGCCCGTTGGGCCACCGTTTTCGCCGCCGCCGCATGTCTGTGGCAGTCCTCCAGGGACCGTGATACTGCCATGATCGCTGCCGCCCTGTGTCGACGCTGCGCCGCTGGAGCGGGTTAAGCTTGGCGGTCGCATGAAGGAAGTGCGAGCACTGCTCCAGTTGCTGCTGAGTGGCGTGACGCTGTCCAGGCTTGTGGTGCCGCTTCCCAGCGGCGTTCCAAGAGGGCCCTGCAGCAAGGTCAGGGAGGCCCCGCTGACTACGTGTCGCGACGCGGGGCGCGAGGTGACCGGGGAGCCGAGCTCCTCGCTCACACAATGGGTGGAAAGCCGATTGCCCAGCAGCAGAGGGACAGCCTTGGCTTTGGCATTAGGTAGTTGGGCACTATGGGGGAGCGCAGACGAGGAGAACGATGGGTCAGCCGTGTGACTTCTAGCGGCGCCGGTACCACGAGTGGGACCAGCTGATGCGACGTGGAAGTTGCTCGACGCGCTGCTGTTGTGTGCCGTGCTCGCAGAGAAGTGAGGAGCGCAGGAAGCGGACGACAGCGACCCCAAGGCCTCGCCGCGTGGGCGAGCAGAATTGCTTGGTGTGGAGCAGGTGACGACATACCACTTATCTTGTTGGTCACGTGTGGCGCCACTGAAGGCCGTGGTGGTGTGATCTGAAAGGGGCTGCACTACTGGACATAGCACCCCGCTGGTGGTGCCGCCATTGCTGCTGCTGCTGCTGCTGTTGTTGCTGTGAACCACTCCGTCATTCTCCTTCGCCCCACCGCTCGCGGTGTCCTCAGCCGCGTCGTCGCTGCCCACAGCTGTCTCCGCCGCACCCTCCTGCCATTGCCGACGCTCTTGCTGACCTGCAGCAGCGCCGGGGCATCGACTACAGACGACGGTGTGCATGGAGCACTGCTCTTTCGTGGCTGGCATCTTTACGCCACTGTCCCCCTCTCGCTCGCTCTCGCAGCGAGTCGCCAACGAGTGGTTGAAGGTGCAGCTGGACTGCTGTGGTGGGCGCAGCGAACCATCAAAACTGCTATGGCTTCGCTGCCGTAAGACCGGCCGCAGAAGGCAGCGGCTAACTGTAGACGGCGGCGTACTCTTGGGGGTGAGTGGGGAGGTAAAGCATGCCGTAGCGCCGGCGACGTGGCCTGTTACTATGGAGGAGGAGCAAGAGCCGCCTGCCATGGCGACTGCGGCACGCGCGAGCGACTCCGTCTCTGACGGCGACGCCGATATCGTCAGCACATCCGTTGCGGCCCTCATGAGACGACACCTCAAGTGGATACTGCAAAAGACACGCTTTGCAAAGCACGCCAAGTCGACGGCTACTGTCCGTGAGGACGGTGCCAGCAGCCTGCCTGTCTCCCCCCCCCCTCCCCCCACAGAACTCTTCACAGAGTAAGAGAGAATGGGAGACGTCTTGGCGCCTTCCACAAATCGTCCAGCGGCGAGGAAGGAAAGGGAGTCGGAGGGCGGTGCGAGAGACGAAGGTGTGAAGAGGGAAGGGGTCGCCTCCCTTAAGAACATGCAGAGACACCCACAGACACGCACCCGGCGGGGAGCACTGAAGTAAAGCGGAAAAAAAAAGCGTCCAACGCAGAACGAATAGGGAATGACGCAAAATCATCAAACACTGACGACCACAGCACTAGAGAAGAGCGATGGACGCCGCGTAACACGTCGGCGGGTCCTAATGGACAAGCGGATGTACGTACACAATGGTGGTGGTGGCGGGGGGGGGGTGGCGTGTCTGGTGTCAGCGCGTCCGTTAAGTCACACACACACACACACACACACACACACAGACGAAGAGGTCCGCCCACTCCAGCGCCCCGGACCGCACACACGCAGAGCAAAGGAGAAAAAGGTACGCCCACAGGGTGAAATGGAAAGGCTGCTTGCCACTTCAGCGCTGGGTGCAGCGTGCTCAGTGCGAAGGAAGAACGGCAAGAGAGAGAGAGAGAAGACACAGACACGCAGACCAACGCATCAGTCAATCAAGCGAGAACAGTAGAGGGGCGTGTAAAGTACACTCAGGCACCCCAACAGAAACTGAGATGCCACTGAGAGATGCAGAAACTGAGAGAGAAAGAGAAGTCAGACAGGAATAAGAAGAACAGAGAGAGAGGGGGGAGAAGAGGGGAACGAGGACGCACAACACCGACAAGGACAGCAACAGCAGCCGATGAGTGCTGAACACCGCTTTTCTCCGCCGTGCCTCACACAGGCGTGTATGCGCCACTTGTGCCTGCGTGTGTGTGGGTGTGTGTTCTGTACCTCCCACGCCTCACCCTGCTCTCTTCTTCTTGTTGTTTCTCCCCTCTCTTTCTTTCGTATGTGTGTGTGGGGGTGTATGTATGTGCGTGGGTGAGCTGCGTCACCTCCTCCCTCCAGAGCCCAGCAGGAGAGGGACAAGGGTGGAGAAGGTGAAAGGAGCTGTGGCCGCAGGCGTCAAAGGATCGCCAGTCTGCATGAAAGAGTGACGATTCTCCTGTGTGTGTCTGTGTGTAGGCGTGAGCGTGAGCGTGAGCGTGTTGGGGCTTTGTGTCTGGGCGCTCTGGCACGCGTGCAAGGTAACAGGCTGCTGAGATGAGCGAAAGCACAGGGAAGCTTCTGTGCCACCAAGTGCGACGGTGTTCCACTCGCCGGTGTCACCCAGTTTTGTCCGTGATGGCTCTCGGGAACTCTTGGGAACAGTAAAGAGCTGAGGGAGAGGTATGGCGGAGGAGCCCCGCGACGCAAGCACCATCGACCAGTCAAGAGGAAGATGTGAGAGAGAAGGTACAAGACGGAGAGGAAGAAGAGAATTGGTAATCAGAGGCGAGCCATCAGTGATGCTGCGTGCCATGTACACACGACAAATCAGACTAAACACCATGAGAGCCAGTCAGAAAGTCGGTGTTCTTATGTTTCGATATGCGGAGCGGATGCCATTTAAGCCCTTCCAGAGATGCAGGTGGCAGTCCACCATGTGCCCCTGTGCCTGCAGGCACGCCTGGTTCCCGGTGAAACGAGCTGCAGACAGAGGTGGAGTGCCAGGGGCACGAAATGGTGTGGAAGTGGAAGGATGGTGTCCCCCTCAGCAGCTGACCTGCGCGTGTGTGCATATTCTTTCGCGTTTTCGCGTGTGTATGGCTTCTCATCTGAGGTGGACGTGGGCCTCGCAGATGTCTTCGACGCCAGACTTCTTCTCACTCACCTCTGCTCCCCACGCCTACCGTTGGGGAGAGGGGGCTAGAGGGGCAAGCCAAGGGGTAAAAGCCAGAGCAAGGGGGTGCAGCTCGAAGGGACAGAGAGAGAGAGAGAGACAGTAAGGGAAAGGAGAAACGAAAACTCAAAAGAAAGAGAGGGCACGCTGGCGGTGCCCCTTTCGCACCTCTCCGAACGCGTGCGTGGATGCAGGGCATGCCCCAGCGAGGCGCGAGAGGAAAGACGCCCATGGAGCGCTAGAGAAGAACCTCAGGTACGGTGGCGGTGGTAGAACGAAGGTGCGAGGAGGGTGTGGAAGCACTGGAGGGGGAGGAAAGCTGGCGAGGTGTGGTGGGGACGCGGTGGCTGGTCGGCGCCGTAGCAGCATACTACGTCATCACACACACACACACACTTCTCTCCGCCTCTACTCATCCCACACTTTTGCTGCACACTCGCCCATTCCCACTCATGCCCCAACACACGCTCGTTGACTTGCCCGCGTCGGTGTTTCCGTCTTACTCGGCAGCCGGAGCAGCGGTGGCCGCCTCAGCCGAAGCAGCCTGCACGATACGCGTGTACACGCGGGTCTTGCTGGAGCACGACACCAGACGGATGAGCTTTTCGCGGCACAACTGCTTGAGACCAGCGGCGGCGATGGAGACGGCGATCTTGAGGCGGTCAGAGATGATCGAGGGGGTGATGAGCTTGTACTTGGGTACCTCGCTGCGGAGCTTGTCGTACGTCTCCTTGTCGAACATCACGGCGTTCTGTAGAGCCTCGCGGGACTGGCCCTTGCTCCACTTCTTCGTGGTCTTCTTCGCGCCCTTGTTGGCGGCCTCCATCTTGGCCTTCTTCGTCTGACCAGCCTTCGGCGGCATTATTGCGTTGAGGTGGTGGTGGTGGTGAGTGAGTAAGGGACTAGAGGGAGGGGAGGTTCGCGTGAGCCCACTGTGCGTGTCGTTGAGCGGGTATGGGAGAACAACGGGTTGTGGTGCGTGGCGGCGTTGTTCAGATGCGATGATAGAGAGGCCGAAAGAAAGAGGCGCAGAGAGAGAAAGTGATGGTGGTAGACTGCAAGCAATGTGGGACGTAATCCGAGTCTAGCAAGTGACGTGCCGGTGCTCTTAAGACGACACACCATGCGCATACGTGAGCGGGTTCGCAGAATTGTTCGTGCGCATGGATGGGGTGAGGGGGGGGGGGGAGGGGGGGGGCTACGCGGCAACACTCTTGTCCATGCGAATAACATTTGCCATGAAAGGGACGCTCAAGGAGTGGGAGGCCAAAGAGGCGTCTGCACACCTTGCGTGGGTAGCGACGGCTGAGGGGGCTCGCTGGAAGGGCATGGGAGAAGCCGATGAAATTTGACACACAAAACGCACGTGGTACGTCGCAGTAAAGACGCGCGTGGGAGGAAACCGGAAGCAGAAGAAACGCGAAGAAGGAGGCATCAGAGAGGACACAGACGCGCTCGCAGAGAAGCGTGTGAGCGCGTCTGTGCATAGGAGCACTCGTGTGTAAGGGGGAAGAGGAAGTGGGGGTGGAGGTGCACACACGCTAAGGTGATCGTAACAGCAAGCGAAGGTCGATTACGGGAAAAAAAAGGAAACATGCGCCCGGGCACAGAGGAGGCAAAGAAGATGGATGCAGCCGTGCGGAAGCAAACAGAGACACAAAGCAGCGAATGCTGCCACCATCAAGTCCACCAATCAAGATGAACGCACAACGAAGTTTTGCGTACAGGGGAGAGCAACTGTGCGTGCCTGTGACTCGGGAGAAGGAGCGGAGAGAGAGAGACGGCCAAGACAACACCACCAAACAACAAGCGCGCGATACCATCCCCGAGAGGAGAACGCCATCCACCATCACACAGGTGGCACCCGCACAAGCACTTACACAGAGAAGTGCGCGGAAGTGAACGGGAGCAGTGAAGCCGCTGTGCAGCACACACGGCAGCGTGCAGTTGGGAAACCACTCAGATATAGAAAGGAGAGGGGGAGGTGCCACAGGAGCGGGCGAAACAATACGATGCCACAGACGATGCTCCAAGCCGCAGCGGACCCTCCGCCCTTCACGTCCTATCTACGCCTGCCCCACATGATCTTCTTGGGTCGCGCCGCCCTTTGCCTCTTCTTCTCCATCGGTGCCATTGCTTGAATAGCCATATACATCCTTGTTCGACAACCCAAGCAGCGCCTGCTCCACCTCTTCCACGTTGCCGCCCCACGCGGCCTCCAACTCCGTGCGCGAGAGCTGTGACGCCCAGCTGTACCGCTTGTGCAGCGCGCGGTACTTGCGAACGTGCACTACGTTGTGGATGCTGCGCAGCTCATAGCGGCCACGCGCGAGGCAGCGCTTCCACTCCGGGCTGCCTACGGGGACCAGTGCGTTTGCGTAGAAGAGGCGCTGCACACGCGCGCGGTATTCGGCCTCCGCGGCACCCTCCGCCGCAGGCGCAGGATGCCCTGCTGGTGATGGCAATGGCCTGATTGAATTGTTGTTGTCCCAGTTGGCGGGCATGAAGGGTGTCACGAGGACCTTCTCGCTGTCTCTCTGCAGCTTGAAAACCGTCATGTGGGATGCGGCATTGACAGCCGTGCTCACATCAACCAGAGTTGGCGGCGCCTTCGCGTCAGCAGCAGTCGTGTGAGACAGCGATGCGCCAGTGGACCGCTTGTCCTGCCGGTGGCTTTGCAGTTCGGTAGTGTGGGCACGGCGCAGTAGCGCACACGCAGGGTGGTCGTCTGATAAACGGAGGTAGCAGGGCTTCAAGATCGACACGCCCGACGCGGGATATGTTGAATTCGCAGCAGCCGCGCCTTGTGGCCTGTAGAAGCCCTTCAGCTGAGGGAGGAGATACATAAACTCCAGATAAAGCAAGCGAACCCGCAGCTGCATTGCACTACCACTCATTTAGGTCACCTGCCGAGTAGAGAGAGGATCGCAAGGCGTGGCAATGGTACGATAGGCGAGAGAGGAATAAGAAAGGAGGAAGCTCAAGACATACACGCTCTGTGTGTCCATGTGCTTGGGCGTCTCTTGATCAGCTTTGTGCGAGCGCCTGGAGCGGCGCTGAGGATGCCGCGGAACAACAGCGGGGTAGAGAGAAAGAGAGACGGTGAAGAGGGAGGGGTGTGTATAGCGACGAGTAATCTCTCTTAAAGCGAAGTGTGGGGAGCTGAAGGTAGTGGGGTGGGGGGAGAGAGTTGAGAAGAGGGACTGACCATGACTGACATATTGCAGCAGTGAGGACGCTGTACACCTACCGCTCGGCGTCCTCCGAAAGCGCAGCAGCGGCTCGCCGTCAGGGCGGGAAGGAGGGAAGAAAAAAAAAAAAACAGCGTGAGTTGGGTGGGTGAAGTGGGATAGAGATAGGCAGCAGGAGAAGCAGACAAAACAAAGCGAACAACATGACCGGCCGCAGTGCAGTTGTGCTGGCCCACACACAGAGAGAGAGGCAACAGCAAGCGACACGAGTCGTTAGCGCAGCAGACTTAGCAGAGGAGGGGGAAAGAGGGTGGCGCGAAGTGCATCAATGCCCGAAAGAAGAGTACAAAACGTAAGAAAAGAGAAAGAGGGGGTGGGGGAACCGCTGCCGCCGCTCTCCTCCTCCCCCCTCCCACCAACGTAGGTACGGGACGTTGTGCTGACACAGGGTGACAGGCAGCCATTCATGTGCGCGTCATGCGTATGCGGGAGTGCTGGCCTCAACTCTACAGGGATCCCTGTCAGGGGCGTATGACACTCAATAACCGTTCCTCAATGCGGCGCTGTATCTGGTCTGGCTGCCGCTGTAGGACACGCAGGCTCTCACCACTGCGCGTCGTAGCTGCAGTGGCCTCGGTGCCGTCGGTGTCTGCCTCACACCCCCAGAGCAATCGCACCACCTCCTCTACGAAGGCGGGGTGGGGGGAGAGGGAGGAGATCTGGGCAACGCTCGCCGCGATGCTGCGGCAGTGCATCTCGCGGGTAAAGTGCGTAGGCCCGCGAGACAGCTGGACCGTGGGCGCGCCCTCCACCGTTGCTGCGTCCTCGCGTGTAAAGGCAAACATGTCCGGGTGCAGAGAGACAAGCTGACCGATGGTGTCCTGCACTGCCTCTGCAAATTGAGCCGCCAGGCGGCGTCGCCACCGCTCCGCCTTGCCCTCCGCTGTGAAGAGGAGGGAGGACGAGCGCATCGACGGGATGGTGACGAGGAGTTTTTGGAGAGGGACAGAAAGGTCCAGCACTATCACGATGCTGCGCGCACGTGCAGAGCCTGCGGCTGCACTGTCCGAAGAGTACTGTACGACGTAGCTCCTTCCCAGCACTTGCCGCACCTTACAGACATCATCGAGCAGGTGCTCTGATGCCTCTGCACGCGCCCATCTGCCGTCGATCAGTCGGAGCGATACCCGTGGCATGACCTCACGTGACACGAAGTCACCTACAGTGTGAAAGAGGTCCTTTGGCCACGACAGCGAAGGGGAATCAGGGGGCGCGCTTCCTGTGAGAAGCGAGCCATCAAGCGCCACCAAGCACAGGACGCGCGTGCCGGGTGTCGAGCTGGAGGCGTCGTCCAAAGGCACATTTCCGTTCAGCACTGCCGCCACACGAAGGGGGACGTCTCTGTTGCGAAGAGTGGAGGTGCGGAAGGACGTTTCCGTTGCGGCGGGTGTGCCCTCCCAACGCGGCATCCGCATAGGTGGACTGACACTGGACGTCCGTTGCGCCGCGGTGGTGGTAGCAGCATCGACCGCCGCCTTGGAAGGTCTGCGGAGACCATCCCTTTCTTCCCACAGCTCACTTGGGTGCGCAGCACCGGCATCATCGTCGTCATTGCGCGGCTCACCGATGAGACACGTATAAGTGCTGCATACCGAGTGATGCGAGCCGAAGACGCCGTCCACGGCGCGACACCACTTCAGCAGGGGCACGTACGGGGAGAGCTGGACCTCGAAGAACGAGACTCCCGCCATGCCTTCTCGACTCAAGATGGTGCCGACGTCGCGCTTATGAAAGCCGTCAGCGTGCCACACAAGGCTGCGGGTCGGCGCTAAGAGAAGGGCAGTAACGCTCAGGGAGCGCTGCAGCTGCGCGCACCAGTGAAAGGAGATGTGCGATACGTGCCCAACCACCGTGTAGACAGCAACGGTCTCATCGCCGCTGCCGTTGTCACCTCGACGAAGAAGAACAGCGTAGAGGGTTATGAGATCAGCATCGCTGTCCGTCATGAGTGGAGGTGCCACTACAACTCCACTGCTGCCCTGGTCATTGCAGCACGCTCGCCGCGAGTGAGGTCCTGTCACAGGTGGGAGGAGCTGCAGCCGCAGGTAAGTCGCATTCGGGTGCCGCCCCAGGATAGCGGAGAGGTGGCTGGAGAGCTGCGTGTACGTGTACACGCCCGCGGGCATCGCGGGTCGTAGGCAGGGTGGCGGCGGGGATATGAAAGCGCTGCAGCTAACACAGGAGAGTCCAGGGCAGTGGGTGGGCGTCGTTGTAGTGCTGGCGCTGCCCACGACGGTGAATGCGGGCCGGAAAGGAAGGCCCGAAGGTAGAACAGAGCGGCAGAAAACTATCGCCCTCCGTTGCCTTCTCTTCACCTCTCCCCCCTCCCCTTGTCGTGACTGAGTAGATTGGCGTGCGTGTGCCTGTGGAGGAAGGGGAGGGAGAATTGACTCAATTGAGGTCACAGCGCGAAGGAGGGAAAGGGGGAGAAGGAGAGAGAGAAGAGGAGGCCGAAAAGGTGGGTGGGGATGGGAGGAACAGGAAGAGTGGGCGAATTGACACACCGGCACCCCATTGTTCCCTCCTCTCCGAAGACACACGTACGGGCGACACGGCACATCAACGGAGTTGCGAGAGAGAGGGGAGAGACGAGGGGGGGGGGGTGGGTGGGTGGCGACGGAGACATGGGAGAAGTGAATGGAGATGCAAAGATCTCCCCCTCCCGCTCCTTTCACACACACACACACACACACACACACACTTCTACACCGCTCTTGTACTCGACAACAACGGCAGCTCTTTCATGCTACCAAGGCTGAATATCTTCTCGCTTCCAAGAGAAATAATAAAAAAAAAAAACGTCTGTAGCGCACGAAGCGCACCACCCTCGTACAGGCATCACAAGGGAAGACAAGTGGGGGAGGGTGGGAGATGCTGCGATAGGGGGCGTGCTAACTAAGCATCGCATAAAACGCGCGTACGCTCCGCACGTCATAGTCATACATATATTACGCATATCGAACAGAAAGGAAAGGAGGTGCTGTACATCATTGAAGTATCCCTGTGTGCGTCCTCTCCAGCACGTGCAACGCGACGCGACGCAAGCGCAGGCGTATGAAGAGGAACAACGCCGGGGAGGGAGGAGAAGGAGGCAGAGGAGAAATGACGCTGTGAGAGGAGTTGATGCAGCGTGCGCAGAGTGGGAGAGAGAGAGGGCTCACTCGCTCCATCACTCTTCACCCTTCCGTTCCTGCGCCTCAACTCCAATCCACTGCAAATCGTTCCACTCGAACAGAAGAAAAGCGACAGCGCCGTGTGCGCCTCCACCTCCCGGCTCTCCCGTTCTGCATGTTGGCTTAGCGCTGTGGAGAGCTCCACACAGTGTGATAAGGAAAAGCAGGAGAGACCAGAATGGGCTGTAGAGGAAAAGATGCCCCACCCTGCGCTTACGGAGAGGTTGACTGTACAGGCTCAAGGCGTTCGCCTTCGTGGAGGCTCGACTTCCGTCTTTAGGCCTCCACAACACTCCAACCGGATCGCCCTGCAGACACGCGCGCAGTGATGTCGGTGTGCGCTGCAAGGCGACGGCGGCGAGTCAACGATGAATTTGATACCCTCGACCCCAGATACACACAGCGCAGCCCTACAGCCACAGCCACGCCTCCCTGCAGCAAGGAAAACCGCTACAGCACACATGACTAGAGGGTTGCAGCTACGGCAACAGCCGCATTGTCTGTGGTGTTCGCTGCCGTGGCGGCGGAGAGCGGAGAAGCGGCGGCAACGTCCCCTTTTCGCGTAAGGCGCTGCCCAAAGCATTCGGTCATCTCTTCGAGCTGATCCTCCAGCGGCACCATCGTCTCATCGTAGTTGCCTCGAACTTCCGCGAGCTTTTCTTGCAGCAGGCCCTCTATGGCGGTGCGCTCCGCCTCAGCCGCGCGTACGCTCTCGCGGAGTTTGTGGAGTTGGTGGCGCAGCTTCTGCACCGTGTCGGCCGTTACTGAGGCCGATTTGGTAGGGAGTAGAAGGCTTTCTCTTCCAGCTTCGCCCGCTGAAACGAGGGCGCCGAGCTCAGCGTTGTCTGTGCTCGCATCTTTGGCGACAGTCGTCTGCTGCTCTCGCTGCCGCTGCCTTTGATCGCCTTCCTCTTCACTGAGCGTAATCATACTCAGCCACGCCTGCGCCTGCTCCGTAATGCGACGTGTGTCAGCGTTTCGTGACAACAACACTGGTGCTGTCACCAGCTTCACTCGGTAGTAATTCCGAATGGCGTGCAGCCACTCTCCCATGCACCCGATCGGGGTGCTGATGCGATATAGTGAGCACACGCTGTGGTGAGGATCGGCGCAGAAGCGCTCTAACTCGCTCATGAGCTCGTTGGGGAGGAGGTCGCACCTCTTCAACAAACTCTCACTGCGCATAGCGAAGAATTCGTGAAAATAAGTGTAACTGAGAAGCACCTGTGAGGCCTTCCACGTACAGCTATCGGAGGCTTCGCCGCGCACCTTCATCACCAGCTCCATCGTTGCAATCGCCTCCTCCGGTGGGCACGCGTACTGGCTGATGATGTGTAGAGGCTCTTCTGGGCACTCGGAAATGTGCTCGTAGCAGCGCAGAAGCGACTGGTGCGCCTTCCTCAGGTATTCCTCCGCTGCCGGCTTCATGTCGCGGATTTCAATATACTGTCCACCTTGGGAACGGCGCTCCTGCTCCACGACCTTGCGCTCCAGCCATTCGATCTGAAGTTCGATGAGCGACTGCCTCTGAGCTGCCGCGTAAGTGACCACTCGCAGGGGTGCGAGGGTCGGCTCGTAGTGGTGGTAGATACGCGTCTTGTTGATCGTGTATTCTGTGTGCAGGTATCCAAGCTGAGCAGACTGGGACTCAACGTTGTCCTCCAGCGCAGCTAGGTCATTCTCTTCCCGCGCCAGCTCCTTGCGGAGACGCTCCAGCTCATCAGATGGCTGAGTCAACATCTCCTGACGCGACGAGTGAGCAAAGCCTTTCTGTGCTGCTGCGTCCTTTCGAGCCTGTTGCCCCTTCCAACCAGTGCAGCGTCGATGGGTAGTTCTGCGTGCCTGTGTGTGTGTGTCCCTCTGACCCTCACAGAGTGGGTTCGAGCAGAGGAAAGAGAGATCCACAGAGAGTGAGCAAAGCGGAAGGGGTGGGAGCCACTGGTGCAACTTCGTGAGGTGAAGATACGCCGCCCACCGCGTTCAAGGTAAGGCTCGAAGAAGAAACGAAAAGGGTGTGGTGGTAAGCAGAAAGTGGAGAGGTGGAGAACGACGCGGAACGCTACTGAAAATCGAGACATCGATCACAAGGCGGAGGGGTGGGGACAACAGCCCAATGCGTGGCACCCCAGGGGACAGCGACTCCCACTCTGGGTGTGGGAGAAAGCCGTGCTGCTCCTCCCCTCCCCCTCCCTACCAGATGGCGAGCCCCTCTGGCTCTTTCAGTGCCAAGTACCGGCGTCACAGGGGAGGCCAGAGCGATGCATCGCTGCTGATGTCGGCGGCTCGGGCCTGGATGGCGCTGCGTCGGAGAAACCTGTGACAAGGAAGGCGGCTGTGCCCATCCATACGTCGGGCAGAGTGTCAGCATGACCCGCACGCACCTCACCCGACCCTCACCGCCTACTGGTGTGGCGAGTCTTAAGCGTCGCGAGGGACACACCAGGTGACGACCAGCATGACGAGAGCGGCGGGGGGGGGGGGGGGGTAGGTAGAGTTTGCGTGTGAGCACGGCCTCAGACGACTGAGTCGGGGCACTGCGGTAACGCCTCTATCTCCCGCTGCGTTGCACCCCGCGATGGACCCCTGAGACTGGCAGGGGGGATCGAGTTTGCGTCTGCGCACGTGCTGGGTGGTCAAGAATCGACACGTTATAGGAAAAAGACATCACTCACCGGGAAGCTGGCGGTAGTGGAAGAGGGATGAATGGATGCAGCCGTAGTCATCCGCACAGCTGACCTGAAAGTTGTGGTGAGGAGAGCCTCTACAACACGGGATTTGGTTCTCAGCAGCTGCGGTAGCGATCTTCTTTAGTTTTGACTTGTGCATTTTTTTTTTTGCGACTGTGGCAGAGACAGTAGAACGGGGGAGACGCCAGAACTGCCTCGAGCCCATCAACGGACTACTGCATCAACCGAGCGCCAAGACGCAAGAGAAAGAGGGGCACCCGCGTGCACGCGCGTCTACTGGACGGCACAGAGAACATGGGCGTCACGATAATACCGTCACCGACGGACGGGCGCTGCTAGTTGCGGAGGTAGTTAGACCAGCGCGTACGGGAGAACTCCTTCCAATTCATATCCAGCTGCTCGTACACGTCGCCGGACACCTGCGGCGGCCAGTTGATCTCCTCCTCCAGCCGCGTGAAGGTGTCCAGTGGAAAGTAGGCAGCGGCGTTCTTCTGGTTGTGCTTCACCCCAGGCGGCCGCTCTAAGTTGTTGAGCCGTAGCGTGATGTTCACATCGGCGTGTTCGCGGATGATCTTCTCCACTTTGCTCATTTGCTCTTCGCCCAGGTCCACTTGCAGCGTGACGTAGCGCGCGTACGTGATGACAGTGTTGTCAGCATCACGGTAGCGGCTGTAGGGGCGCAGGATACCCTCGTTGGAGAACTTGCGGATTAGCCCGCCGTGGTTGTAGATGTTCACGGCGATCTCACGCAGCGCCTGCGACGTGTACTTTCGCGGACGTGGCTTCATCACGAGCACAAGGGAGTAGAAGACCATGGTGCTCCCCTGCGGCGGTGCTGAGTTGCAACTCGCAGATTGACTCTTAAGCCTCCGATGCCTTGGTCCCACCGCCAGGGAAGAGTGAAGTGAGGAGGTAGATGCGGCGGACGGCTTGCGTTACGCGCACTACCCACGTGTGATGATCGTAGCGGGAGGAAGGGGTGGGGGCGGAGACAAAGAGAGAGAGGAAGAGGGAAGGAGTGAAAAAGGGTGATGGGAGGGGGTAGGAGATGAAAGTGCGCTGCAGCGTAGAGGAAGGGGGTGCGAGGTGTCAGTGGCAGAGACCAACAGCGCCGCACGCCGCCTGTTCACTGCTGTGTGTCCATACAGGCGAGGTCCTGCATGCTTGTTTATTCTCTTTCGGTTTCGAGGGAGGGGAGAGGCTAAGGAGCACCGGTGCTCCAGTGGAGGCAGTCGTTGTTCGAGGTCAGCCAAGCGCGACGAGCAACAAAGTAAGGCGATTAGTGTGTTAGACGGGCAAAAAAAAAAATCCGTAAAAAACCCTTCTCCTCTTGCACGCTTGCCAGCGCACAGAGTCACCCAGGCATTCCAGACACCGGTGCAACAGGCTCAGTGCACTGCACAGGTGCCCCGCCGTCCCCCACCAGCTGTGCTGCTCAGCACTGGCGTAGAAAAGAGCCGTCGCAGAGGGAAAGGGAGAGAGGGAGAGAGAGATGAGGGGAACAGATCAAGCTCTCCAGAATGGCGGGGTGATGCGGGATGCGAGAGGAGGCTGTGTGGTGCGGACGGAGCGAGTCACGGCGGTCAACATGCAGTGAACATTGCCTGGCCTGATATGCCGCTCGATGTTACACATGTGACGGGCACGGTATCACATGCCAGGCAGCACCGTCTCCGCATTAAGGAAGTAGTTTAGCACAACCGCGCTCGCCGTCTCGATAGAGTACTGGTACGACGCCCTCGTATAGCGGTGGAACTCGTCGTCGCTGAGGTAGTGCTCCTTCTGGTCCCACGCAACGTACCAGTCGTTGTTCGACCGCTGGCCGCGCGTGACGGTGCGGTTGAGGCGGTAGACGTGGCGGGAGAGGGGAAACATGTCGTAGTTGGAGCCCCCGCGCACGATGGCAACAGGCAAAAAGGGGTACTCGGTCGTGAGGACGTGCAGCACACCCATCCCCTCCATTGCCTGCACGCACGAAAGGTCCTTCGCGGCGTACAGACCCTGAAACACTTCCTCCGTGTATTGCCGGCAAAGCACGTCGGAGCGCGGGCCGGCGAGAATCTGACTTGTCGACACCTCTGCACAGTTCAGCAGGATGGGGGTGCTGGGCGGTAGGCGGTTGTACGACAGCACCGCCTCCGAGGCGCTCGCTGGCGGGTCGCTACCGGCGGTGCTCACGCGCACACTCCTGCCCAGGCCCGTCTTCGTGTCCTCCACGGCAGCGACGTAGTCAGTGACCGCCTCGTTAGCCTTCCAGAACAACTGCATCGCCTTGAGTACCGTGGGGGAGGGGCTGGGGAACGGTTTCCCGTACATGGCGTTCTTCATCTGCATCGCAAAGGACGACATGGGGTGACGAAAGGCGCAGGAGCCAAAGAGGGTGGTGGAGTTCTGCATCCGGCAGCGCGGTCGCGAGCAGAGCGACGGGAGGTCATCCTCCTCGACGCACAGCCCGCACTCCTGTTGCAGCGACGCGTACGTGACACAAACAGAGCCAAGAGCCACCTTCTCCGAGTCTGGCGCCCAGTGCCGCTGGCAGGCAGGGTTTGCGGCGACCTCGCTTGCCTCCACCGACTCCCCCACAGGCGCCGCGGGCGGTACGTGCGGATTCCAGCCACCACCGCCTACCACAGGCGATACGCCTGCCGTGCCGATCAGTGTCACACTCTGCACGCTGAACATGGGGAGCTCCATCACGGCAGCTGTGCACGAGGCGGCACTCGTCACGTAGATGCCGGTGGTTACGGCCAGAACTGGAACCATGCGCAGCCCGCGCACCACACTCTCGTTCGCTGTGCGCCGCTGGCTATGCGTGCCCCACCTCACCGGGTTGCGTACAGGCTTCTCGAGAAAGCCGAAAACAGCTGAGCGGCAGCCCTCCACCTGCAGGTCGCTGCTGTAGCGCATGGCCGCCCTGATGTAGAAAAGCTCGTGCATGCCAGAGTAGGTGCCATTGTCTGCCGCCAGAAAGACGTGCGCGCGCACTGGCGCGCGATCGGAGGCCGCGAAAGGCGCTGGTTCCGCACGTACGTCACGCTGCTGATGACTGTCACCAACCAGCTGTCGGTACTGGTGCACATACTCAATAATGGCTGCAAGGCCCTCGTCGCCATCCTTCAGCGCCACGCCATACTGCATGAGTACGCCTGTGGTTGCTTGCCCACCCAGCTGCTGCGCCTCTGCCTGTGCCACCATCACGCGTGCTGCTTCCTTCTGTGCCTCGGCCAGCAGCTTCTGGGTCTCGTTGGTCACGTAGTGGTAGCCTTCCATGCGGTGCTGCAGCTCGATATTGTCGCGGCTGGTGTAGACGAAGAGAATGTAGGCAACGAGGAGAGCCGCGGCCGCGTTGAGCAGACTCTGCGCGCGCATGGTGAGGCGATGGGTGGAGGAGGGAAAGAGAGGCAGCACTGGTGGGTAGTGGTGGTGGAAGGTACATGAGGGGGGAAGGGTGCACTTAACGGAGACTGATTCACCCTTACTTGTTTGCTTGTGTTAGTGGGTCTGATGCACGCTGGCGGACCTTGATGGGTGATGATGAGAGGAGGAGAGCGAGATAGCGTAGCTCGTGGGCATAGGCGAGGATCATGGTGGTAGAGGAGAGGATGAAGGAGGAAGGAGCGTGGGGGTGGGGCGCACAGACGGGCAGCGGTAAGAGAGGGACTGCCTCCCCTCTCTCATTCGCGAGGCGGTGTGTTGTTGCCCGCAGGCCGTTGCGAAAATCGCATGCAGCGATGGTTGTGTTCATTTGTGCTGAGTATTAGCGCAGCAGGGAAGTGCTTGAGGAGAGTGGAGAGAATTAGATGAGCGCCTATGAGGTTCTGCTCAGGAACTTTAAAACAGTGGCAGGAGGGGAGCCGTCAATGGGAGTAAATGAACAGGTGAAGACAGTGCAAAGTAGCCAGAGATGCGCCAGCTGTGATCTACCGTTCTAAACGTCAGCTGTGGGGCTGGTGGTCACCTCGTGCGCAACCCGGCGCTCGTCATTCCCTCTGCTTATCTGGCAGGGCGTGGAGCTCATTCAGGCAAAGCTGCGGCCACCAAAGAAGTAGTTGGACAGTACGAAGGTTACCGTGTCAACGGCGTAGCGGAGGGACGCATTGAGAAAGGACTGGTAATCGGCCTCAGGCATGAAGTAGGGGTTCTGGTGCCACGTGTACGCAGCGATGGCGCTTTCACGCAGAGCTTCCTCGCCATCGGCAGCGGCGGCCTCCTCTAGCTTCAGCATGGCGGCCACGCGCGGGCTCACTGTCAGTTGGCCTGCATCCAGCGCCGATCGCCACACTGCCGGCGGCACGTACATCTTCTTCATGGGATACATAACGTAATTCGAGGCGCTGCGCACCACAGCCACAGGAATGTCGCGGGCGGTGATGTCGTCTGCCAGGGTGCGCAGGAATCCCATCGACTCCATCGCCCGCACACACGCCACATTCTGTGTGGTGAGCGGCGACCCCTGCGGAGCTGCTTCGCTGTGATCGCGCTTACTAAGATGGTTCTGCGCGATGCCGAGGGCGTGAGCAGTGTGCTCTCGGCAAAGGTATTCGCGTTCGGCTCCAGTGTTGATCGCGTTACTAGTGGCCTCAGCGCAGGTGACGAACGACGGGTGAGATGGGGCGACGCGGTGGCTTTCCTCCCCTTCGCCAACTGGCTGGACAGCCTCGTTGGTAGACCAAAAGCGCAGCTGACCCTTCTTGACCATCTCTGGCATCTCCGGCCACGTCTTGCCATGCGATGCCGCTTTGATCTTTCGAGCGAGGGCGTCGCTGGCGAAGTAAATTTTCGCTTCACTGGCGAGCTCACTGCGAAGGGAGGAGCAGTGCGGCCGACTACACTGCGTGTGACGCACACGCTCCGTGCAGGAGCCCGTTTCGATGAGATACGCCGTCGACGTCACGCACACACTGCCGAGAGACAGTGGAGTGATCGCGCTGGGCACGCGTGGCGAGCACCCGTCCCAGTCCATCTGCTCACCAGTGCGCGCGTCCTCGAAGTTGAGATGCGATGACGTGGGGAGCGTGAAGAGCTGGCCGCCGTCCTCGGCTGCCTGCCGAAGTCGCGCCTCCTCCGCCTGCTCTTCGCGCACCTGCTCCAGCGTCTTGAACAGCGGTGCGGGCGATGCCGTGTCCACGCTGCTGGTGGTGGCCTCTCCCTTTAGCGTCGCTTCCTCTTCGCTCGCCTTGAAGGCAGCGTAGGAGGACGTGTTGGTCGGATCCCAGCCGCCCACCATCGGCGAGAAGCCGGAGGTGCCAATGTACACCATGGCGTCGTAGGTGTAGCCGCGTTGACGACGTAGCCTCAGAACGCTCCGCGTGCAGAGTGTGGAGCTGATGTAGTTGAGGCCTGTTGTGACGGCAAGACTGCGCACCGCGTGTCCGTCGGCGTGAAGGATGTAGCCCAGGTGCGCTGCCTGGCAGTACTTGAGTGACAGCACCTGCGTGCCCTCCATAGCCGTAATAAGGCCGGAGAGCTCGTGCACACCTGAGAGATCGCCGCTACCAGCGCACATGAACACTGTCAGGTGCTCTTCTGCTGCCGCGCTCGCCGCAAGCGGGCTTCCGGTGCTGTGGACATCGGCGCCTGCGTCGTGATCGACAGCGTGCATGCTGAACGCGCGTGGCAGTGTCCATGCATACGTGAGCAGGATCAGCAGCATGACGGGCGGGAGTGGGAGCCGCACCGGCCATGACGGTGACTGGCGCATTATGACTCGTGAAGCAGGGTGAAGGGAGAGCGGCGAGTCCGCGTCCAGGCAAAGGAGGAAGGGGGGGCGGGGAAGCGCCGCTGGATTGGGGGCAATACAACTCCACTAAACGGTGAGGCGCTTCGTGGCTCAGGAGGTTAATGTCTGTGGTGGCACCTCGGTGGCTGTGGAAGAGGGGTGGCTATGGTGAGGGTCGTGGTGAAGTGGACAAAGCAAAGTTGAGAGCGACAGAAGAGGAAGTGACGTGGTCAGCGGTCACCATTGACGGTAGACCGCTGAAGGGCAGTGGTCCACCGTGCGTGTGAGATGAGCCACAGTCCTTTGCCAATGGGGCGGGCCACATAGCAGATCGAAGCGCCAATGTTCCCCTCCCCCTCCCCCTTTTCTACCACGTTAGCACGTGCATGAGGATAGCATACACACGGACGGGAGGCAATGAGCCCACGCCTGGAGCCCATCACGCATATCGGAGCGCCCCGTGCAGCCTTCTGTGCTTCGTATTTTGTCCGCCTGTGCTGTCACTTTGATCGAAGGAGCATGCCAACAAAGCACACACACACACACGCACACAAGTTGCATAAGGGTAAAGAGGAACGTGTGTCAGCGCGCCCAAGTTCGAGACAGGGTAGAGGATAACAGAGATGAAAGGATGAGGGGGTCCAGAGGCAGTGGTGTGAATGTTGGCCACACACAGGACCGCATACGTACCCCCCCCCCCCCCTCCCCCTTCACCACCTCTTAAGGCAGTCGCCAAAACGAAAGAGCACAGGACCAAGACGCAGGCAGGAACAATACAGTGTCAACAGGCGATATCAATCCTTCTTCCGTGCCTGCTGCTGCCATCCGGTGCTACGACAGACAAATACACACCCGCCCACTCACACCCGCCCTCTTCTGTGCCGCTAAAAATGTCGCATGATGAAGAAAGGGGCTACACTGCTGTGGCGAGTGCGGGAGAGCTGAAGTCGACCAGCTTGAGCAAATTTTGCGGTGCCATTTCGGTTTGCACCTCCACCACCTCTTCGATGGGCGGAAAAGAAGACAACATCATGAACTCTGCCGGATACACGTCTTCCACGATGTTCAGCGTGACTTTCCGGCGCACTTCTTCGCACATATCTTCACCACCAGCGAGGGCCTGCAGGAGGGGCACAGGTTCTGGCAAGTGGCCCAAGGAGGCGACGGTATTGTACACATTTATGAACTGCTTCAGCACGCGGCGCACATCCTTCTTGATTGTGGCGAAACGTTTCTCATCCGCTTCCACGGCTGCAAGACTCGACATCGCCGCGACGATGGTCCTAGTCGACACAGGAAAATAGAAGAGCTTGATGGCGTTTGCCCACGCGGACAAGAGGCGCTGGCGCAGAGCGATCATGGTGGTGACGCACTCTTCCTGAATGGAGTTCAAAGTCTGCTTAGCCTCTTGGCACTGTGCGTCTGACCCGTTGAATAGCACCCCGAGCACCGTCGCGTGCTGCTCAAGCACGTTGCGCAGCTGATGAAGTACGTTATACTCGACAATAGCGAGACACGCATCATCGAGATTAGTCCGCAACGGCCCTTCCGCACCCACCGAGTGCGCGGTCTTCAGCAGCGACTGCAGCAGTTCCTGCACAAACCACTTCACTTCAGTATCCGTAGCCAGCGCCGCGGCACCAGGGTCCAAGGCGGACTGCTGGTCGCTAGAGCTGCGCCCAGGCGCCGCCGCAGCGCGTTGCTGCTCGGTAATCGCACCAAGCAGCTCGATTTGACGCGCAGTGTCCTGAAGAACCGAGTGCACGACGGCGCAGTACTCCGCCACTTCGGGGGATGGGGGCAGGATGAGCTGCGATAGGACGCGCCGGAGGTCGTGCGCGCTGTGACGCTGCAGTTGGCCGTCATTTGCCTCTCTGAACCGAATCGCCGAGGTGGCAACGGAAAGGGTGGAGACGGGTGTAGAGATGGCACTCTCGCTGTCGTTCAGCAGTGCACTCTCCGAGAGATTGGCCACGCCACCGATGACGTTCGCGTCGCTGCCGTACGTAAAGGCGACGAGGAAGTCGAGTACAAACGCAGCAGAGCCGCCCTTCGTGGCGGTGCGGTGCTCTGCTGCAAGTGGCGGGGTGCCTGCGGCGTCGTCACAGTCAGTCGCCTGCGTCAGCGCATTAGACGACGCTAACCTCCGCAACGTCGCGGTGCGGCCGATGATACCCGCCGTACTGTCCAGCAAGTGTGCCTCCAATACATGGAGTAGGCGTTGGAACAGCCCCCGCGCTTGCTCCGGGGCAGTTTTGCGAATCAGCCGGGTGAGCGATGAGCCACCCCCCAGCAGCGGCACAAACGTCGTGGCCGTGTAGTACTCAAAGAGCTGGACAAGCGTCACGCATATCTGGATTCCTTCCAAAAGGGGGCGCAACATAGATGAAGCGACGGCTTCCTGCTGCGCGCGCGTGGTGACGCCGGCGTATCGCTGAAGAAGCGCGTTGGACTCGTCATGTCCAGCACCGCGGAAGGCTCCGGAGGGTGCGCGGCCAGTGGCGGCCATGAACAGGCGTGTCAGGCCACCAGTCAGGCCACGTGGGCCTTTGTGGGGAGCGACGGCTCCTGTACTGTCTGCACGGGCGGTGCTGCTGCGCCCGGCAGCTCTGCCTTCACTCTCCAAATCGCCCGTGGCCGCGCCGAGTGCTGCCGCTGTTCGCCCCAGTCGCTCCAGAACATTGTCGAGCGCAGCCCGGATGTGCTTGCACACACCTCCAAACACGCTGTCGAGCAACGCCTGCTGCCGCGCTGCGTCGTGCGCCGCTCGTGCAGCGTCACCTCCAGCCTGTGGAAGCGACGACGATAGCGCCGCTGTGGTAGAGTGGCTGCGCCGTCCTCCCACACCGACTTCTCGCTCATCGCCTACGAAAAAGCTCTGGAGAAAGTCCTGCTCCTCGACGATGGTCTGGTGCAGCCATGCACAAAGTGAACTGAAGAAGTAGGTGGGGTTGTTCAGCTCCGCCTCGAGAGGGCGGGCCCCCCTCCCTGCCTCGTCGCTACCGTGCCTACTCTCACCGCCGTCGTCGCACGCGGAGGGCTGACCGCCGGACTGGTAAAGCCCAGTGGACGTGTTCGCAGAGCCCGTGGTAAGGAGGTGGAAGTAGCGCCGCAGCACTGACGCCCGACGCATCCGCGCGACCTCATCGAGAAACTTCTCGTGCAGCGTTGGACTTTCCTCGTACAGGAGTCGCACACATCGCAACTGGAAGCCCGTGACCTCCGGCATATCCGCCGCGATCGACCCAACACCGCCAGCGGCGAGGGTCGCGGTGCTGCGGTCGCCACTGGCGGTAGTGGAGAGAAGATGGCGTGCAATCTTCTCAGTAGCGCGAGCTATAGCCCCATACGTGGCCTCCATAACTGCCACTGCGCCTTGGTGGTATTCCTGGGAGTGCATCAGCTCGCTACTGCGTCGGTGCACCTGCCGCGCCCGCTCCAGCACGTTGAGGAAGGTCATATCGACTGGCCCGTCCTCGAGTACTTGCTGCTCAGCGGCGCCGAAGTGGTGCTGCTTGCGGAACTCATCAACCTCCTTGTCGTGGGTTTGCACCAGCTGCAGCTCCGCTTGGTACGCCTGAATCTGGTAAAAGAAGTCCTCCACCTCCCTGCTGGGGTCGCCCGTGGTGGTGTTCAGCGTGTTTTCTAAGCTGGAGCACTTCGACTGTAGCTCGTTGACTAGCGCGGCCACACGCTGGTAGCTCTGGTAGACGGCCGTAAATTCGTGCAGGAAGCTCTTGTGTACGTTGATAGTGCGATGGTCGAGGGCGCTGCGAAGTGCTGTTGAGGTGATGGCCTTGTTGCTGTTATTGCTGTTGCTGGATGCCGTGCTCGACAGTGCCGATGGGGAGCTGTGGCTGGTGGTGATCACAACCTCAGCACTGCTGGGTTCCTGCTTGTCATTGTCACCCAAGGAATAGAAGTAGCCTGGCAATATGCTGTCCACATAACTCGCCAGGTCCTTGATCTCGCTGCTGGTTGAGATGTCCAGCAGCTTCGCCACCTTGCGCTGCGTGGCGTTGCTCTTTGCCGGAGCCGAAAAGGTTAGCGCAGGTGCGGAGGATGAGGGAAGCGAGACGCCTGTCGGGCGGAGTGCAGCTGCGGGTGGTTGTGATTGAGCAAGCACGGGGGGTGTAGGGAGTGACGGAGACTCGTGCGAGTTCGTTGCCGCTGCCACCGGTGCAAGACCATCTGTCACACCTGGCGCAGCGGGCTGCTTCTCTGGCAAGGCAAGTGAGGACGCTATAGTGGTGGATTGCAGCGACGCCACCTTTGAGTCGCCCCAAGACGGCGGCTGGGGAGGTGGCGCCGCTGTATTTGCATCGATCACAGGCGCACTCATTCACGTTCCCTCCAAAGCCGCGGCTGAACGTACACCACCCGAGTGGAGGAGGAAGAGGGAGGTAGAGGAGGACGCCTGGAGGGATCCTAAGGTGTGTACGCGACGTAAGGGGGGGGGGAAGAGGCATCCAGCTGAATGGTGGACAATGCGGTGCACCGTGACACGGGCACAAATACACAAGGGAAGGCGGAGGAAATAGAGTTGACACTCTCGGCTGAGAAGACGCGCACTCACTGATCAGCGAGAGATGGGGGGGGGGGGGGGGGCATACGGGTAGAGAGCAGGGAGAAGGGGGGAGGAAAGCAGAGAGAGAGAGAGAGAGAGCGAAGAGAGAAGGCCGCATTGGCGGATATCCTTTTCCGCTGCTCCCATACCCCTTTTTCTTTCCACTCCTGCTGCCCCTATCCGATAAGTGGCAACGGCAACTACACACACTACACCAAGTGCAGGCGTCTGCAGCCGATGCCCGTGTCAGCATTCACGCAGTCGCCGGTCGATGAGGCGAGGTGTTGGCCAACACCGCAAAGACAGCAGTCACACACCATCCACAGCTATGAAGCTGGACGAAGACTTGCACAGAGCACAGGCCGACGTGAGCAAGCGCAGTACTACAGCAACACACACACACACACACAGTCACCGCCACCGCCACCGCCATCGCCACGCAGCCATCCATTATATGAACGCAGGTCAGAGAGAATTGTGAGAGGTGCAGTCTGCGTTGCTTTATTCGAAAGTTAAGGAAGAGCATCACTCAGTGACCGTCGCCACCGTCCGCCTTCACACAGTCGCCAGGCACACGAGGGGGAAGTGCGGGTGTGGTTGTAGTGTGTGTGTGTGTCGAAGAGGCCAGTGACTGGGAGAGACTGCAGCGGTGATGGAGTAGCACAGATGCTCCCTGGACACGTCACAACGTGAAAAGGTCCAGCTGGAAGACGCCCTCGGCAGAGAGCGGCCGACTCGAAAAGCCGCCGCGAAGAGGTCGATGTCTCCCCGCCCCGTGCGCAGAGGCGTAAGCCATGAATGAGCTCCGCAAGAATACCTCCTTCGGCGTCAGCTCCACCTTCTTACTATGCGTGCCGGCCGCCGTGGCCTTGCCGGGCGACGGTGACGCTGTGGCTACTGCATTGGCACTGGCCTGAGACGATGGCATTCGTCCTGTATTGGAGCCGAATGGCGCAATGCTGCCCTTGTCGAGCAGGATGTTGAAGCTGCTGGTGCCGAGAGGAATCGGCTTGCCAATAATGATGCACTCAGAGACGCTGAGGTTGACGTCCTCCCTCTCCGTCATCGCCGCATTGTACAGGTGCTCCGTGGTGCGCTCAAAAGACGCCATGGTGAGGACATTGTTGTTCATCTTCTGAATGCCGTACCGAGTAATGCCGAGCACCACGCCGCGGCTCGTCATGACGTCGGCCAGGAGGTAGATGTGCCGGATATCAATGCTGAGCGAGTAGGCCTGTAAGATGCTCGTAATTTCCTTCACTATGGTCTCGCGGGCAGCCTCGATGCCGAGAACACGTTCAACAACAGCGACGTGGTTGCACGTGGTGCGAACACCATCCACGTACGGCAGAGACATGACCGACAAGAGCTCCGCTCCTTCCGCCAGCAGCTTCTCAGAGCGGTCGGCAATCATAACGCGGTTGACGCCTGGGATGCCACCGACCACGAGCTCCGGCAAGAGCGTTAGCAGGTGCTGAATGTTGAAGTGTACACGCGCCGGGTCCTTCTCGTAGGGCTTGACAATGAGGGAGTCGCGGCTGACCATGTCGACACACGCCTCGGAGAGATGGCGCAGCGGTGACATTGGTCGCGCAGCCGCCGCGTAGAGACGCTGGCACACCACCGCCGCATCGATCGGCAGCAGCAGGCGCTCGATCAGCCCTATGTCAAGGAAGATCTGAATGTAATACTGCCGCGGCGTCACGACCTCCACCATTTCGCGTGTGATTTCCTTCAACAGCACCCGCTCCATCAGGCCTTTCACAGCGCGTGCGGCTTGGTACTGCGTACGCCTCGCTGAGGCGAGGTCTATCGACGTGAACTCGTCCTCTAACAGAATGGGGGCCGTGATGACCGGAGTGGCGATGTTCTTGTTTGCATTGATGATTTCCACAAGGCGCGGCACACCCTGCGTGATGCTCATGCTGGCCACGCCTGCAAAGTGGAACGTGCGGAGCGTCATCTGCGTGCTCGGCTCACCCACAGACTGAGCGGCAATGGCGCCGCACGGCGTGCCGGGCTCGCAAAGCTTGCGGTGCACCTTGCGAGCTGAATCCTCGAAAAAGCGGAGCAGCATCCCCCTTGTGAGCGGCAGCAGCTCGACTTGCAGTGACTCTGCAAACGCCTGCACTGCACCTGCGGTGGTTGACGGCAACACGTCGTCGGACGGGCTCGATCTGCGCTTTGCACCGCCGCGAACTGCTTTGGCGCTCGGCGACGCAGCTGCAGCGGCCACGGTGGCATGGGTATCGAGGGGTAGCTTCAGCTCCTGTCGCAGCTGTACCAGCTCGTCGCGCTTCCTGCGGAAGAATGCCTGAATGTCGCTGCGCAGGCGGTCGCTTCCGTGCTGCTGCGCTAGCTCTTTTAGCAGCTTCAGACCAGCGGCCGCGGACGACGGCGCGCCACCACAGATCGCCGCCTCCACCTCCATTAGGCGCGCGCAAGAGGTGAGCGTCCCCTCATCCGCGTGCAGAAGATGATGCACGAACGTTTCCAGCTCCGCAGGGAGCATCGACACATTGTGCCATTCTTCGTAGAGCTTGTTGTAATTCTGGAGCAGCGGGTCCGTTGATGCGGCCAGCTCGCCCCTGCGGCTCCTCTCGTTCATGACGGAGTGAATTTGATTTCGAAACCGGGCGTAGGCAGCACGGCTACTCAGCCATTCCTGAGCGAGGTTGAGCGGCGTGCCGTGCGACCCCTCCATCAGCCACGGGTCCATGCCGTCCTCGCCGTATCGCAGCTGTACAATGCTGCCTTGTACGCTACGCACTGAGGTGTCGTAACCAACGCTTAGGTTCTCCATAGCCTTGCTGAGACGGCGGTAGATATAGCCTGTCTCTGCGGTCTTGACGGCTGTATCGACGATCCCCTCGCGGCCGGCCATGCCATGGAAGAAAAACTCCGTCGGCGACAGGCCAGAGTAAAAGGAGCTGGCTACGAAGCCGCGGGACGCGGGGTCCTCGGCGAACCGCGGGAAGTGTGGCAGGGCTCGGTCCTGGAAGGCGTTCATGATGCGTTTACCGCTGACCGTCTGCTGGCCCACGCACGCCATCATCTGTGCAGTGTTGAGGGCACTGCCTTTGCTGCCGGAGTTCACCATGATAAGAGGTGCGTTTGACTTGGCATCCAGCGCTTGCACGGCGGCCGAGCCGCACGCATCACGCACCTGCGACAGCTCAGCGTTCAGCATTGCCTCTAGACTCTGCTTCACACTCATTCCAGGCTTGGGGATGAGCCGGCCCATCTTGGCAAGAGAGATGAGACGGTCACACTTGTCGAAAGACACAGCTAGCACGGCAGCCTTCTTCTCGCTGAGCGACGGCGTCGGTGACACATCACCGAGCCCAAGAGAGAAGCCGTAGTTCTGAAGGTAGCGGGCGGTGAACTGCGCGATGCGCGACATGCACGTCGCCGTCTGCTCCCCGCCGCCCAGGGCGTAGAGGCGGGCAAAGAGGCCGTCCTTGGCGCCACCACCCAGGAGCTTCTTGTCGAGTCGACCAGAGAGAAAGATGGAATCGAGGAATGCCACGTACCCCTCTGCCGGGTCGTCGTGCCTGCCAGCGCCAGAGTAGAAGCGAGTTTTCGCCTCCAAGTTCAGCAGCAGCTGTGTCTCTGGCGTCGGCCGAAGGATGAGCTCGAAGAGTTGCTTGCCGGTCCACAGCTCCGCCGGCTTCAGGATGGCTGGTATCGGAAGCGCAAACTGTGTCTCGGCGTCCAGCCAGTGGGACACCATCTGCGTGAAGGTGGCGCGATCGAAAAGGGCGTCGCGGGCGGTCACGAGGTAGGCAGCGGTGAGAAAGTCCTGCGTGCAGGCGATGATGGGCTCGCCGTTCTTGGCGGTGATAATGTGGTGCGACGACAGCAGCAGCTCCTTTGCCTCGGCGCGGGCCTCCTCTGTCTGCACAACGTGGATGTTCATCTCGTCGCCGTCGAAGTCGGCGTTGTAGGGCGCGCAGCAGCACTCGTTGAACCGAAATGTACGGAACGGCAAGACGCGCGCTCGGTGTGCCATGAGTGAGATGCGGTGAAGCGACGGTTGACGGTTGAAGAGGACATAGTCGCCGTTCATCACATGCCGCTCCACAACGTCGCCTATGCTGAGGCGCGCTGCAATGGCCTCGCGGTCGCGTGCGTTGCGCAGGGATTTGCGCGAACATTCCTTCGAGAGATAAACCGTGAGGGCGCCAGGGTGTACGTGCGGGCCGTTGCGCACGAGCCGGCGCATGAGCTGGATGTTACCAGCAAAGACGCGCTGCGGGTACGTCAGCACACGCGCGACGCGCAGAGGCACGGCGAGCTCGTCAATACGAAGGTTTGGGTCAGGCGAAATGACCGACCGTCCAGAAAAATCGACACGTTTGCCGCTGAGGTTTCCCCGAAAACGGCCCTGCTTGCCTTTCATGCGCTGTGCATAGGACTTGCACTCGGTGGTGCGGAGGTGCGAAGGAAACCCCGGCAGCGCCGCATCCAGCAACCGCGCCACACGCGTCTGCAGAAGCTCCCATGTCTCTACGCTACGTGCGGCATCGTTTGTGCCGTCGTTCATCATGTCAGAGCAGATGAGAATCTCGTTGTACTGCGTCGTCAAGTCATCCTCTCGAATGTGACTCGTCGTCGACATACCGCGCGGCCGCACACACACGGGCGGGACGAGCAAAGTGCTAATGAGAAGGCTGCTTGGGCTAGTACCGGGTTGCAGGCCTAGCAGCGGTACCTGCTCCAGTGGAATCGCCTCGAACAGCGCTTTAACACGCTGCGGGTGCAAAAACTCGTGCACGAACTCCTTGTGCGAGCCCACCTCCGAATTGTGCAGCGCAGCGGAGCGCAACGCCTCCTGAAAAAACGCCGTCGGGTCCTCATTCGCCTGCTCGCCGCGACGCAACTCCACGAGGTACTTCTCGTGGATGACACGCATTGGGCGCACCCGTCGCACCGTGCCGTTCAGCCCGCCACACATAAGGCACACGCGCGTCTTGTAGGCATCCTCCTGAATGGCTTTAATAAGGGCGGCGCGCTGCTGCGGCTCATGGGACGTGGACCGCAGGCGGTGCAGATAGTACTCCATCTCCTCTCGCGTGAGGAGCACGTTGGAGCAGCGCTTGCATATTGTCCGGCACACTCGAATGACAGCAGAGAAGTAGCCGAGGTGGAAGACGGGCACCTCGAGGTTGATGTGACCGGCGTGGCCCGTGCATTCTATGCTGCATTGGCCACAGGTGTTGCACACCGACAAGCGGTCGCTCGGGCCAAGGCGGGGATCGTTGACACCGAAGTTCTTTTCGGTCCCAATCACGCGGTGGCAGGGCATGACTGAGAGGCGGTGGATCATATCTTCAGAGAGAAGGCTGTACTTGATCGAGGTCACCTCCACCGGCTTATCCAGCAGCGGTTGCACAAACTGCGCCGCCGTGGTGACAGCGTGTGACATTCTACCTGCGGGTGTGTATGCGGTGTATGCGCTTTAATACTTTTTCTTTTTTTTTTTTGGCTGTTGGGACGGGGGCACACCAGGAGAGCGAGAGAGAGGACAGAAAGATGCACGTACACGGATGACAAAGAAGTCAGCTCCCTCTCGAGAGACACAGTCACGCAAGCCGAAGAGCAGAGTTAAGTCGTTACGGGTCACCTATCGACGTTTCTCCGCCTGAATGACAACCTAACGACGTTGGGTATTTTTCTGTTGTCAGCTTTGCATAGACGAATACAGACAATCACGCGCTGTGACGCGCACAAGTGCACAACGGTGTCTCTAGGTGGAGTGGCAAACCCTATGAGAGCGGCAATGTGGTGAGTGAAGGTCAGAGGTGAGCACAAGGCCTGAAGAGAGAACGAGGAAACATGTAGGCTCGCATGAAGGGTGTCAGGTCAGAATAAGTAAGGAGAGAGAGCGTGCAGTGAGGAGTGTGCGAGATGAACGTGTCAAGTGCGATTGAGCCATACACGAGTGGCTTCGGGCAGGAGCGATGAGCTAATGATGCCATGCACATATTGCACCCACACACACACACATACCCCCGCTCACCATTTTTTTTTTGGGGGGTGGGGTGTGGGGGGAGGAAAAGTGATGTATGTGTGGGCGGGTGGGTGTGGATGTGTGTGGGGGGAGGAGTGCAATATGTGTGTTGATGGCATTCAGTCTACAGGGCCGCGTCACGCCTGCGCGGGAAGAGAGAGCAGCGCGTGAACATGTAAAAATACCACCGCGTATCAGCACAGAGAGTAAAGAGAAATACTTCACTCTTCTCCTCGCCGTCTCTCCCACCAGGCGCACACAAATTGGGGTGGCAGCGGTGTAAGCCGCCTGGGCCTCCGAGGCGCCCCAACGTAGACTCCTCCTTCGCGTTGTCGTCTTTGGCTTGTTAAACCACCAACTCTCTTAGGTGCGACCTTAAATGGGCAAGTAAACGGGAAAAGAATGTCAGCACGAGCACACGAGCACACGCCCCATGCCACCCCCTAGCGTGGCTCGGAGACAGAGGGGACCCATCCGCACACCAGACACACTCGGGAGGTGCAGACAACACATGCCTTTCTTTTGGCCTTTATTGCGCTGTGTTGGTGGACTTTTCCTAAGCGTCCTCCTTAGCGTCCATACCGAGCCAGGAGACGATGGGCGCAACCTTCTGCCGCATCTCCTCCTGCACCTTCAGGTCCACGTCGCTGAACGGCTTCGTATCCTTGGACCAGTCGGCGATGCTGCGATCACGCAAAACGCCCTCGACGAAGAGCATGAAGATCAGAACAGCGAACTTGTCTGGGGTGTAGTTGATGGCAAACTCCTTGGCGCACTCGCGCAGGAACGTCTTCTGAATTTTTTTCTCGCGCTTGTAGAACTCCGTCAGCTCCTTCTCGTCATAGCCCTCGGAGCGGGAGAAGAGCTCCGGCACGGTGCAGAGTCGCTTCAGCAGACGCGCGTGTGTCTTCATGGTCGACAGAAGGTCATCGCGATGCTCTAGCTTCATTGCCGACAGCGCCATCGGCGGCCCGTAGTGCTCTGGCAGGTTGTACTGGCTCAGTAGACGCACAGTGCGACCAACGAGCTCGTCGTTCTTGCCCCAGGACTCTTTCAGCACCCGCGCAAAGACCACCTTAGGGTCCTCGCGATCGTCAGTGAGGTCTGACTTGCCGACCAGCTTGCCCGACTCCTTCTCCTGTTTGGCCGGCGCTGCCGCCTCCTCAGCCGCCGGGGCGTCCTCCTTCTTACGCGCCTCTGCGGCGCCCTTGGCCGCCTTCGCCTCCACCGGATGCTTCTCGTAGTACTGCGTCATGAAGGTCTTGGTGCGGTGCTCATCGAAGTTTGACCGCTTACCACACGCACCGCACACCATGCTGATGGAGGCGGAGCCCTTCTTACCAGCGTCGAGGTGGATAGCCGTCTCAGGATTGCGACAGTACTTGCACAGCACGAACTTCCGAATGAAGTCGTACAGCTTGTCCTGCATGCGCTCCGTGGGGTGCGCACCCATCAACAGGAACTTGTCGTCCTTCGTCGACACCGTACGCTGCGCACCGAGCTCAAACTGGAAGTACTTCATGAGCACCTCCTCTGGGCGGTTGATCACGAGGCAGATATCGTGAATGTTCGGCAGCACCGTCTTGATACCGTTACCGCTACCCTCCACCTTGGTCTGCACGGCGGGCATCTTGTACCGGTAGTAGACATCATCCTTCTTGTCCGGATCAATCGGCACCATCTGAGTCGCCATCTTGCCTGCGGAAAAAAAAAGACACTGGGGAGAAGCGTGAGACAAGTAGGAGACACGTGGTCGTGATGGAGAGGACAACCAACCAACCAAACAAAGCAAAACAGAGAGTAGATGAACGACTACAACGCGACCCCGACTGCGGTGTGCGTCTCGCTGCGTGTGTGTGTGTGTGTGTGTGTGTGTGTGTGTGGGTGGGTGTGGGTGAGTGGGTGTGCTGCTTGGCTAACGAGACGTGCGCTGGACCTTTCCCAGAGTTAGAACAGCACCAGTAGCGGGAGAAGAGAAGAGAGAGAACTCAGAGAGATTTTACTAGGTGGCCGAGGAACGATGGCTGGCGTAGAGACGTGTTGCTGCATTGTGCAGGCGTGAATATGAGTGCGCAGATGAAAGCAAGCAAAAGGAAGAGAGTCGAAAGGCCGATGGCACACGGGGGGGGGGGGGGGGGGGGGGAACGAGGCAACCAATGGACGCAGCAGTGGCGTACAAAACGTGTGGGAGAGAGGGCTTGCCATTGCGCCAATCCAGCACATTTCCTCCTAACCACATACACGCGCGCCTGTGCAGCCGCCCGTCTGCCATGGCTGCAAGCAGACAGTAATGGCTCGTAGATATGCAGAGGTGCGGTCTCGTATGGTATGGGCGAGAAACGTTCGGCTCGTACGTCGAGCGGATCGCTTCGCATCTTCAGCCTACGCTGGGCGAGCCGTTGTATGATGGATGAGTTTGGCGAAGGGGGTGGGCCACGCACGCGCTAGAACCCTCGCTCTGCATCCCCACACATGTCTCTGTCCCCAGTCCCACTGGACCAGCATCCGCAGCAGCAGCACCAACGGTGGAAAGAGCGAGTGAGTGGGAGAGAGCGGGCATGGAGTGCATAGGTAGAGCGAACGAGGGGAGAGAAGGCGTAGGCTGCCTCGCCGCCTCAGAGGCCGCCGACAAAAACAAACGTGGGGGAAAGAGGGGGGGGAAGAAGAAAAAGGAGCCAATCAGCGAAACCGGTGCGGTGCTGCACGTGAACCAGAGGTCTGCTCAGATGTAAACAGAGAGCGAAAAAAAAAAAAACAGTGACCACCAGGGACTCTTCGTCTCCTTCGCCCATCCACCCGCCTCACGTCACACGTCGGCGCTGGTGCGGGCAACCACACCCAACAGGAGGCGGTAGAACAGGGCGAGAAGTGCACGAGTTGGAGACGGAGATGCAGCAGCAAACGTGCGAGCACGCTCAGGTGTAGTGAGAGTGTCTGCACTACTGCAGGAAGAGAGAGAAGGGGCAATAAGCAGATGCACAACCACACGACTGTAGAGGGCACGTTAAAGCTGCACAACGCCTCTCTCCGCACACCCAGTCGCCCAGGCTCGGAATTAGCTCACAACAGAGGGCCTCAAAGCTCCGAGTCGCTTTCCATACCCACACACCAACAAAGAACAACGCGGGTGCGAACGCAACACTCAGAGCGGAAAAAGGAACAGCAAAATAGCATAATTAAGCCAGACAGAGACAATCGGGGAGAGCGGAGGAAACAATAACGAAGGGGAGGCCCTCCACAAACGTGCGTGCGCAGGCAGAGAGGGAGAAAGAGGGACCGGTCGTCTGCCGTGCCGCACATTGTTTCAGCTGCGCAGACGAGCACCTGCGGAGCGGCGCGTCTAAAAGACGTCCGCCGCGTCCAGCAAGTTCACTGAGCTCAGCCGCGCCGTCAAGCCCGCGATGGTCTCGCACTCAATACACATCTTCTCCAAGAGCGCCCCGCTCAGTTTATTCGAGCCGGCGTTAAACGCTCGAAGCGCCGCAAGCAGGGCCGTACGCTGTGGAGTGGAGAGATGCCGTCGACTGCCACCATCCACCGTTTCATCAGCGAGCTCGATAGCGTAGTAATGTTCGACCATCTGGGTTGCACACTCTTCATCGAGCATGCCCATGTCCAACGTCACATCCATCATGGTTGAGGACCTGATGAACGGATGGATCCTCTCTGGATGATTCGTGGTGAAGACGGCAATGAAGGAGTCTGGCAGATTGAAGCCGTTGAAGAGGTCCATGAAGCGCTCTATCGTAAGATGGTCTCGGGCGAGCTGCTCGTACACGTCATTGTTTAGGAGAAACATGTCACGGCCGTCTGAGCCGCTGTCGTCATCAAAGTCCTCGTGACTGTTGAGCGCATCGCCAGTTCTTGAGCCTGCAGAGGAAGAGGGTGAGGCCACCTGCGATTTCTCGTCATCACTGTCATCGCTGCCTGTAACCTCATCGCCAGAGAGCTTCTCCGTCTTCAACAGACTACACTCCTCCGCCAGTTTCTTCCTCTGGTCTTGCACCTTCATCAGCACCTCCCAGGCGTCACCGATCGCGTCAAAGTCTTCGAAAACGTACACGGACTGATGTGGGGAGACACTGAGAAAGGCTGTGCCCCTGCTGCAGGTTTGTCCGCCTTGTTTGACTTCCATAGTGAAGGGCTTCAATATTTTCTGCAGCTCGTCCGTGGTGAGGATCTCGCTCATGGAGACTACCACGAGGTTGCGACGCAGATGCCGCGCTAGAGCCTTCACAAACGACGTCTTACCGGTGCCAGGCGCTCCGTGCAAGAAGAAAGTAAGGCGAGGCACCACTCCCGGCACACCGAAGCAGCCGCGCTCCTCCACAAAGTCGTCGATAATCGACAACACGCGTGCCTTTTCACGAAAGAAGAGCGAGTTGAACGTTTTGCCGCGCGACCCGCTTGACGGTGCAGCGCTGCGGAGGCCCACGTGACCACCTGCCAGCGTTGTCATCAGTCTCGGCACAGTGGCGCTCTCGCTTGCTGTTGTTCTCACCTCCGCCGCCGACGATGCGGAACTGACAACCGCCGTGCTCGTCGCTTCCTCGCTGGCCGGTGCCGCGCTGTCCAGAACGTAATACTTTCCCGAGAAGTCAACATCTGAGTCTGAAATGTTCGTTTTCAGTGCTTTGGCACCAATCTTGGCGAAGTTAGCCATCCGCGTCGACGGATAGATCGCCATGAGCGCCGTTCTCTTGGTATGCGCCATGTGCCCCAGGTACCACGCGTGAACACGACCCAGGAAGGCCTCGATCACGTCATCGGCCGACCTCGATACGTCATACTCGCGAACACCGCCTGGTGTATTGTTGCTGTTACACAGAGCACGTGAATGCTCGTGCGGGAGCGGACGACGATACTCGAGAACAATGATGCGCTCCTCAGGCGCATGCTGGGAGTCATTAAAACAAGTCGAATCCGACTGTCTGCCGTAGTCATCACTACCGTTCTTCCCGCGGACTTGATTGTTCTGCGCAGCGGGGCCAAAGGGTCCCTCCTCGGAGGTGACCTCATCTGCTCTACCATCCACACACGGCTCAGGATGCTCATCCATATGCTCTGTGTACTTGCGCATGCTGTAGAATAGGTACTGGTTCAGCTTGTCTACTTGGTTGAGTGCGCCTGCCACGGCGCTGGGCCGTCTACCACTTTTTGCACGCTCAGAGTTCGGCTCGCGCTCATCTGCAGGCCACCCATTTTCGCTGCTGTCGCCGCCTGTGACGTATTTGTTAGGGAGAGACCGCACGAACAGTCCCGGCTCCACTTGGATGGAATGCCCAGAGCTCGGGACAACGGAGAGTTCCATGCAAGAGGCGATGACGCGTCCGAAGAGCGAGTGGAAACGTGTCGAATAGGGCACCCAGTCCTCCTCGAACATGTCCGACTTGTCAAAGAGAAAACAGTACTCGTAGTCTGCGGCGGCGACGGCATCGCACGCGTCGGCGCTGCACTGCATGGCGCGCACGTAGCAGTAGGAGACGTATCCCATGATGCTGCGAATCATAATGTCATCTTGTATCAAGCGATTAGGATGCACCCGCTCCATCACCGCGGCCACTTGCCTATCAAAGCACGAGGTGAGCCGCCGATAGAGAACGTTAGGCCAGGTACGGTGGAGGAAGGCGAAGGCCCGCAGGCAGAGAAATGGTACGACGACGGCAAGGAACACGCTCGCGAGGGAGGTGCTGCTCCCTGTAGCGAAGGGAGCCTCCACTCGCTCGGAAATCTCCATGTGTTATGCAGCGTGTGTGGTCGTAAATGAATCTCCGTCCTCGTGAGGTGTGCGTGGTCCTTTACAGCGAATAGGCAGGCTTGCGTCCCCCGGGGGAGGGAGCCAGGGGGGACTTGAGAGGCCTCCTGCCTCAGTGGAAAAAAAAAGAGAGAGAAGGTGAGGAAGGAAGGAAGGAAACGGAGGCAAACACAAATGAAATGGCGTGCCGTGGCGGGCATTGCGAGTGCGAGGCTTGAGCTTCGAGGGGCAGCCCAGGGAAGTATCCGAAAACAGGAGGAGGAAAGAGGAAAAGAAATAGAAGACGAGGGTGCGTGAAGGCGGCAGCCCTTTTCAGCGTTGTGCGCGGGCCGATGTTCTTCCACGTTTACGACATCCTCCCTCCTACTTCTTCCCCACCCTTTTCTCCGCACAAGAGCCCCTTCCCAAACAACAGCCCCGTGAATGCCGCCGGCGTGAGGCAGCTCTGGATGTGCCACAATCTCGGAACAAGTGATGCGCCTTGCCATCTACCGGATGAATCGAACTTGTCCTTCAAGTTCATGTGCGTCGTTCTTTTCCTGTTGCGTACTTGTTAGTTTCCCCGTGATGATATGCGTTTCAAACTTCCCGTGCGGGCAGCAGTGCTGCTGGTGCGCCGGTCTGTTGAGATGACCAACAGAGGTTTATGAACGAACAGCGGAGAAGGCGGTGGCGGGGCCCTCTTGTCGCCCATCGAGCGCGAGGGCGCAGTAGATTTTCCTTTGACGTGATATGCTGCTCACACGCGCTTGCTCGAAGTTCTGCCCCACTCCCTCCACTCATCCTGGTACGTCTACTGGTGCCGTGCCTGGGCCCTCGAGCACTGTTGATGAAGGGGTGGGCTCTGAGTTGGAACACACGAGGGCAGAGATGGGTGTGTGTGGGGGGGGTGGCGAGGGGAGGAAGAGAGGAAATGGTACGGAGGATCTGCGGAGGTGCGTGTAAAAGGGGGCACGGGTAGAGCGATGGAGCGAAACGTGACCCTGTGCTTCATGTTCCCCCGTCCGCACCCCCCCCCCCCCGCCCCCCCCCTGTTTCCTCGTAACACCCACATACGTACGACTACATTCCACACGTGCGCCAGCACACTCCGCCCATTTGCTTCTAAACGCCCTTCACCACACTGGTGAAAGTACTCTGGCGCGGTTTGCGGCGGCGCGGGCCTTGTGAAACTCCCTTCTTGCGCTGTTGCACGTCATCCTCGGCTCTGCGCTGCCGCACCGCGGGCACGAAGACCTCCGCCAACAGCAGCGGCAGGTACGTGCTGACCTCTCCATACACCTTCACGAACTCCCCCTCCATCCGCACTTTTCCCCACGAAAGTGCCTCCTCTGGTTTAGCACCGGCATCAGAACCGTCGAACTCCTGCCCATTGTTCAGGATGATAGTGAAGTCGGCGCCGTTCCGCATGAGGTTGGCATTACACACGTGATGCTTCACGACACCACCGCCGCAGATGAGAATGCCAGTCTTCTTGCTGAGCATGGCGAGTTTGTTGATCAAGTGCACGTCGCGGACGAGGTCCACCTGTAGTCGATCCACAGACAGAGGCCCGCCAACCGCCGTGTCGATTTCCGTGGTTAAAGACGAGGAGGCGTTGCGAGGTCCCTTCCACTCCGAGCTGCTGGTATTCTCGTCCACCACTACATCGCCCTTTCTGTGCTCAGGATGGGCGGCTGAGAGAGGTGGGGGCAGCAGGTAGCTCGCTATGTCTCCATCGACAAAGGAGGGACTGAACACGGGGACTTGCTGCAGGGCTGCCCAGTAGATCATCGTGGTACGCGCCCTGGCGAGTGCTTCCGCACGGTGAGGCGCCGATGCCTCACTGGTAGTATATCGCTGCGTCTCCTGCCCCTCCCCATTCGCATTTGGGGATTCTGCGGCGCCAACCGACGAGCCGCTTGTCCTGTGACATGTGCAACTCTGCAGAGCCTCTAGAGCTTCAGTAAGCATGTCAACCAGCCACAATCCGCACAACGCCCACACCTCACTGGGTGTGACGGACCACTTGCACACGTCGTTGTACTTGTCAGGAATCGGCTTCGACTCCGCAGCCGCGCGCAATCGTGCCTGGCGGACGCAAAGGCGCTGAACGAAAATATGCATGAGAGAGTCGAACAACCGAGAGTCGGGGCTCCCTTGACACGCGTACTCGACGTTGCCAAAGCGCGCCAGCTTTGCTCTCCCGGCCACCGTGCGAGTGCCGAAGGGCTTCGTCGACTTCTTGGGACTCTTGAACAGCGTAGGAGCCGCAGAGGAGACGCCGCTGCTCGACTGCCCTCGTGTTTCGCTGGCGTAGTGCTGCAAAGTGTACACCGCGCACGCGCGACGCAGGTCGTGCTCCACACCACCACCGCTCACGACAATGGCGGAGAGGAAACTGTGAGCACAAGGCATCACCTCGTCCGGGTGTGGAGGCCCACCGTACATGTCAACGTACTCCTCCTTGAGTCGTGCAAACATTAGCTGGTCGTCTGGGCAGTCTGCTGACACCGTAGCCGACGCTTCTGGCGAGCGACGAACAACGCCCTCCTGAACAAGAAACCGAACCGCCTCGCGGCAGCCAGTGCCCATGAGGTTAGCGGTCACACCCATGAACAGGTTCGGGTAGAACTGCTCTTGCCGCAACGCCCCACCGTCTTCGCCAACATCGCGCGGCACCAGCACGTACTTCCCGTCCTTCAGTTGATACACCTTGGAAGGAGGCTGCTTCCGGATCATGCGCCGGGCAATGGAGCAGGCGAGGCCGTAGTTGGTCGCCTGGAATCCCATTGTCGGGTATGACCCAATGATGTGTTGTGCCTTGTCGAAGTTCGACGTGGGGCCCTGAACGTGTGTCAGCCTCGCGACAGCCTCCGCCGAGGCAGCCGACGACACAAGCACAGCAGACTCCGCAATGCTCGCCATGCGTTCTTTCATCTCGTTTCTGTTGCCCCTGTCACCCCCTAGTTGCGTGAATGTGCGAGTGTCAGTGTGATTCGGCGTGCGAATACACGTGTGTGACTGTCCCTCGTGGGCGTCTCTGCAGAGTAAAGGGAGGGGAGAGAGTCAGGAAGGAAAATGGCAGCGTCCAAAGGCGTCGCCGACGCACAGAGAGCGAAGAGTCGACAGGGAAAACAAGAGGGGTGTACAATAGCAATGCAAGAAGAGACTCGAATGATGGTCGCCTACCGCTTGTCCGCCTGCGTTCTGGGGATCCATTCAGCTTCCTTCGTTGTCCCTATGCGCACGTGGCACGTATGTACACAAGGAGAGCAGCGGTAGGAGAGCGGAAGCGTAGATTTTACCCTGGAACCTCCACACCAATTGAGAGCTGCAAATCCACCTTTTGTTTAACAGGGTAAGGGCTAGCGCTGTACGCGCATGTGCTTCGCTTCGCTGACTCGCTCCCCCCTCTCTCCATTGAGGTTCGCCTGCCCATCGCGACTTCCTCATCCACCTCCTCAGCGCCTTCCCCTGTCCATCCTCACATGTTGCCCTTACGCTCGCCGAGCTCACCGCCCTCGATGGGTGCGGAGGAAATCGTACACGAGTCGGCCTCACATCTTTATAGAGTAAAAGAGAGAGGGGAGGGAGAACGCTCCAGGGGAGGGAGGGGGGGGGGCAGGAGGAAGGAAAGAAGAAGTCCCTTGCACAGAGCCTTGTGTTGCTGCTAGTGTTCTTCGTTTTTTTTTGGGGGGGAGGGGCTCTGGTACTGCTGCGTCCTCATCGCGTGGATGAGGACAACTCACAAGACGCAAAGAGGCTACACTAAGAATGACACAGCATGCAAACAAGCAAGCCCGATCCGCTTTCTCCTTTTCTCGCCTCTGCCGTGCACTCCACCGAGTGATATGGCTGAGCAGCACACAACGTTCAGGAACAGGAGCGTCATAGACGCGGTGATCAGGAGCCTGAAGACTCACAGACAAAACAAATAATGAAAGAGAGAACGATAGAGCAACAAAGAAAGAGCGCACCCTCTCTGCACACAGGCGTCCGCTGGCGGTGCTACGCAGAGAAACGAGGAAGAGAAGAGGCGGTAGCAGACACGAAGTGATGACTAGAAGCAAGGCACATCACCGTCTCACTCCCCTCCCAACGTGGTGTGACGCCACCGCCTGAGTTGCCCAGATACTTCGCCTTGAGGTACACAAACTCGTATGCACATCTGGGTAGGGCCATGTGCATGTACGTATGCATGGGTGAGTCTGCGGTCATCCATGGTTGGTGCGAAGGGGAAAGAGGAGAAGCACCAGTCGCCATCGTTGTGCGCTACACATACACACATGCATCAACGAGCGGACAGGACTCCGCAGCGACGCAACTTAACGTGGGCGCGCCCCTGACTGAAGAAAGAGCGGCCCGCGGGAAGAGAGACTCCGTGAAGGCGCATATCGGATGCACACGTGCGGTGGAAGAAAGAGAGGGGGAGGGGGAGGGGGAGATGAACACAAAACATAACAATACGGATGTACACACAGGCACTCACACTCGCACACCAGCGCGGTAGTTGTGTGCAGGTCTGAGCCTATCGGTCAGGGAGCACCTCTGTCAAGTGGGCAAGACCGGCAGGGAACGCGTCACACACACGAGCTCGTAGCTCTTGAACGAACGAAGAAAATCAAGCCACACGTGCACTCGACAGGGGAGTCGAAGAGAAGAGGACCTCATGCAAGCATCTGAAGAGGGGAGAGAGGCAACGTTGTCAACGAAAGAGCGAGAGGGCAAACGGAGAGAGATGCCAAGATCAAAATATTCGCACACCTGAGCCTACACGCCTACGCATGTCACGCTGTGAGGCGCCTCCCCCCCCCTCCCTGTCTTGCACCAGTGTTGCCGGCAAGGCCTCCTAACCCTTCACACAAAGAGAGACCTTCGCCCCTCCCTCCTCCTCCCCCCGCTCTTCCATCATGTCGCCGCGCATTACACACGCCTTTTACACCTATTTTCGCCAAACATCCACCCCGAAAAGAAGGTACACCCAAACCGCCTCATGGCGGCGTCGTGACTCACGCGCTCGGTGCTTGCAATAGACTGCTCGCAATGCATCTGTACCCGCCCTACTTGCGTGCTGCTCCTTCCGTCAGCTGAATCTCTCGTCGGAATCAGCTCCACGACTCTCCCTGGTACGCTGAGGGTGATGTCAAAGTCCGTCATGCTTTGGTCCTCCGTCACAACGCCACGCTTCTTTTCTGGCTTCGCCGCCGCACCGTCGGATACGGGATTAAAGCAAGGGATGATGATGTAGTCCCCCTCCGGCAGCGGCGGCAGGGACAGCACCGGCGGCTGCGCCCCCGGCGACTCCAGGCTCTGGTGCCATCGAACCCACGCCTCAATGGAGCCACCCAGCCCCATCAGAAATGCGCGGTGATTTTCATTGGTGACATTACGGCGGATAAACATCATAGTGCAGAAGATGGTGCGCAGCAGTCGCAGTCGCTGTGCTGGGCTCGACGTCAGTGCGGTACGCACGACGGCGCGCAGCCGATTAGTCGCGTGGCCAGCGTTGGACTCGGGTGAGAACGAGGTGCTCTTCGCCGGGGCCGTGTTCTGCAGGTCCACATCGATGAATAGGTCGAGCTGCGGCACCGGCGTCGCCAGCGATCGCAGCGCGCTCTCTTCAGTGAAGGGTACGGCGTGGCCCTCATCGCTGTGCACCTCGTAGCAGAAGTTCGAGGACGTGAGAACGGCGCGCACCTCCGTGTCGTGTGGGATGAGGTTGCCTTTGATGCCGATGTTGCACGCGTGCGGTGAGATCAAAAAACCGTCCGCAAACGCCTGCAGAATGACGCCGCGCATTTGATCGTTGGGGTTTGGACGAGATATGAGGAAGAAGTTCATGTTTGACTTGTCCTTGTTTTCGCGGTCAGAAAGGGCGACGTTAAAGGAAGTGTGGTAGAACTGCCGTAGACGCCGCGGGTGCCGTACAAGGATGCCGTCGCGATCCAGTAGCACCGTGTGCGGCGATACGCTGTCGATCACCGCACCGTCCAGGGACCAGGGGCCGCTGCAGAGCACGATGTTGCTGCCCTTCATAATGTTCCCCTGCACAGAGTGTGGCACATACGCCTTGTTCCCTTTCGCCACCGCGCCGCCGCAGGTTCGCACGTTGCGCTCGACCAGCGGGTCCTTCGCTTTCGTGTCCACGTCATCTCTGCTTGCTCGCCGCACCAAGAGTACTTTCATCTCAACCGTGGAGCGCGCGGGCCCAATCCTCTTCGACTGGCACATGCGCAAGGAGAAGTGCTCTGGAGTGCCAAGATGGAAGTAGTACTGCGTTCCCGTGTACAAGAGCTCATGTATGGCATCATGTTGTAGCAGCGCTATTCGTGCGCGCGACTCGGGCAGGGACCACATCCCCTGCACCGTGTGGGAGTGAATGTTGGGGTGCTCTGGGATGTCGTGCATCGTGATCGTCCGTTCCGGTGGCTTGCGTTGTGCCTCCTCCTCGAGGATATCGCTCACGTTCAGCTCTGCTGAGCTCACTTCTAGGGTTGAGAAGCCGCCGCCCATCGCCGCCTGCTTCGCCTGCTCCAGTGTGGCGTGCTGCGCGTGTATGGCGGAGATAGGGAATTTGTTTGGATTGCGCTCCAGCAGCGGGTCAAGGCAGGTGAAAAGAGTTAAGGTGTACGGGAACGCGCCCTTGCAACTGGGCGACCAGTGGCGGTCGTGCACGTCCATAACGACCACGTACTCTCGCGTGCCAGGCAGGCAGTCGAAACCGAGTGTGATGAACTCGCTGCGGTTACCCTGTGCGACTGCCAGTGGCTGCAGCCCGCGCGGCCCCTCCGTTTCGCTGACGATACGCCGCCCTTGGCAGTCTCCGAAGCAGCACGACACCCGACGACCGCGACGGTCGCGCATCGTGCACCGCATCAGCGACGGTAGCGTCGTTATCTCGTACACGCGCAACCGCACGACTGCCTCACCGCCAGAGAACTCGTCCACAGCTCTCCTGTCAAGTACGTTGATGTCGTGCGGTAGTGGGGGCTGGTCACCTGTGTGGGGGCAGAAGACCAGGAACAAGTGCGTGCATCGGTCTACAAGGTGGGAGCAGATGTGAAACTGCGGCTGCCGCACCATGTGCTGCCCAGCGTTACGCATGTCATAGACCCCGTGACAACAAAGCCGTGTGCAGTCCTCTGGCGGCTCCGACCCGCTCGGAAGGTCCCAGTACGTGAAAGGACTCCAGTTGATGCTGCAGTGATCAAAATGGGCAATTGCCTCCTCCCACGTGACGCAGAAGATACCGGCTTCGCGATGGGTGTTCATGTAGCCCAGGTCGAGCAGCTGCTCCGCCGTGAGGGAGGTCGTGAATGGTGGCTCAAACATGCGCGTCGACGGATCCTTCGTCGTGTCTCGCAGCATGATGGCACGAATAGTAGGCTCCCCGGTGCTGCTCAGTCGCTGCGTGATCATGTCGATCACGGGATACACGACTGGCGTCACAAACCGCTGCGTGCTCTGCCTCACTCGCTCCCCTGGGGTGAGGGGCAGCCGGCCAGCACACCAGTGCGCCGTGAGAGTCATCATGAGCCGACCAACGTTGTAGCCCTCCATCAGCACCGACCACATTTCGGATGGCCGCATCAGGCCATCCACGGTAGGCTCTTCGACGCCACCGGCGCGGCGGAAGCGGATCACCTCGGGTATCCATCCGCACAGCTGGAACAGCACCGCGGCGCTCTCCATAAGGGCGAGGTTGACACCGCATCCGTTAGCCTTGAGGAGCCCCTTCTCCAGCAGCGCCGGGTACAGCTCGAATGTGGCGGACGTGAGGCAACGGAAGAGTCCGCTCTCCGGCTCCACCGGCACCCGGTCGTCCACCTTCACCATCCGCACCGCCCCATTCACTATCATGGAGAGGCAGTACATGCCGCCCGCCGGGTTCACCACCGGACGGCCGAGACAGTCCTGCGGGTGGATAATGCTGCGCAGCGGACCCCAGTGGGGGAAGAGATGGTTATAATGGGCGAGGGCCTGCACACTCGCGTGGATGCCGGTGCGCCGGTAATCCACCTCCCTGAGACTGAGCGGAATGTCGCACACACGGCCGTCAAAGATGTCCAAGACGCTGGCAGCACGAATCACCGTGTGCCCGCGAATCAGCTTGCCCTCCTCGGGGAAGTGCTTGCGTGCCCCCGGCGCCAAGTGCTGCCGCATCAGTACCAGATTTCCAAACCGCGTGCCCCAGTCGTGGCCCATTTCTACGCCATAAATCGCGTAGGTACAGGAGTCCTTGAACTGCTTTGGGAAACCAGGTTTGCGGTCGAAGACGCTGGTGACGAGGTAGCCCTTCTCCTCATCATCCCATAGGTGAAGCACGTACGAGTAGTTGCCCAGCTTGATGGTGCCGCGCTTTTTGAGGAAACGCATCATTGGCACCGGGATAGCGTTGTGGTGCAGAAAGGCCGGCGTCGTCCTCACCCGCATCTGGTTCAGCAGAATCTCGTAGAGGCTCGACAATTTCGCGGATCGCCTGCTGCACGCAGTCGACTTCGTCCGTTTTGGTTTTCCAACGAACACCACTTCCCTCGGTGCCTCCATGGCCTCGCCATCGGATGGAGCGGATAAGTTCTCGCCGAGGTCATCGTCTTTTTCCATTTCGTGCACCCGCGGCTGCCGGCTTCCGTTCAGCACCTCCTTCATGAAGAGCGTATCGAGATAGGCCTTTTCCACCCCAGCCGCCCGGTAGCACATCGTCAGTTGCTCATACAATTCATCCACTGTGGCACACGTCATCTGCGCCCGTCGCGTGCGGGCAGAGATGGTCCCTTTTGACTTTAGCTTTGACCTCTCCGCCTCCTCGCGTGGGGTTGTCTCTGCCACCACGCGCGCCACACGCTCGCGCTTTCGTCGCTGGCTGCTGTCTGGGGTGGTCACATCAAGGCTGTCGTCGCACTCCCTGCTCTCATCGTAGTAAAAGGCCAAGATGTACTCGTACGCAGTGAAGCAACGCAAGTCTGCATCAGTCTCTTGTTTCGACATAGTTCTCTTCCAGAAGGCCCCGTTGTCCGTTGACTTGTCCCAGCCGAGCCCGCGCCGCAGCTCAGAGTCGCAGTGCTGGTTGCCATTCGAGTCCTCGCCCCGCTGCAGCTCAGCCGCATCTGCCTTCACAAGAATGGAGGATAGGGGTCGCCGCACCCTGCCGCAGGTCCGGATTCCCTGCTCACTTTGAAGCTGCAGTGTCTTGCGCACGTATTCCCGCACGGAGCCTTTCAGGTGCGTGGAGGTGCCGACGTGGCCAGAGGTCCTTCTAGCAGTCTCATTTGAGCTGTTCAAGCCGTTCTCGTACGCGTCATGGGTGCCTTGGCGCACCGGAGGTAGGAAAGCCTCTTTGGGGAGCCCGGGGCGCTGTACCACAACAGGAACTCCGGTATATTCAGGTCGGTCTCCCCGGACGTCGCCGTGACTGACGTCGGGCACGTTCAGCTCAGGTTCATATTTGTTGTCGCCACCGCTCATTACAGAGGAAAGCGCGCGTAGCCCACCTGTGGAGTACATACGCTCTTGGGCCTCGCTATCAGTAGTCATGGCGGGGCTACCGCCGCTGTCCGTCTGCTCTGCTACGGGGCACGCCTTTTTAGCGTTGCTCATCCTGCGGGCCCATGACACTGGTTGCCTTGCCGCCTCATGTGGGTTCTCCTCCGCGCTGCTGCTGTTGCTCCTGCGCCCATTCAGGAAATCAGAAGACGACATCATGTAGTCCGGTCTTCCACAAGCCCCAGACGACAGAGAAGGCAGAATCGTGTGCTTGGAACCGCCATCGTGTACCGACGCCATTCTGAACAAGGAGCGCTCCAGTGATGGAAAGCGGGACCCCTTCCTCAATGTCGCACACGCTCCCTCTCCGGTGTTGGTGAGCTTACCGAAGAACAGGAGCAGCAGCGACCACACGCCCCTACCAAGACTACCACCAATTTATGTCAGAAGAAACACACACACACAGCGAGAAGAAAGGAAGGAAGGGAGACAACGCAGAGACGGGTGCGCTTACACAAGTACAAGGGACGAGGAGTCCACACACACAGAGAGAGACACGGGGTGGAGCAGAAGCGGCTCAACGGCTCAAGCCAGGGAAGAGAGGAGGAGCACTGTGGCGCAGGCTCCGTCGATGGTGCGCACTTCAGACAGACAGACAGACAGAGAGAGAGGGAGACAGACACACAGACACACGCAACAACAACAACAACCCGCAAGGAAGGTACGATACAAGAGATGGTTGAAAGAGAAAAAGTGAAGAGAGAAACGAAAGGCTGAACAAAGCAGCAGTGCTCGCCTATAGGAGTACGTAGGATGAATCGATGCGTAGATGTGCATGTATGCACGGTGCTATGGGCGTGCGTGGGTGTGCGCGCCTGTCGCGGCAGCTGGCCAGGAAGGTGCGTGGCGGGTGCCAAGGATAGGTGGGGGCAATGGATGAAAAAAGAGATGAGGAGTGGGGGAGGGGGGAATAAGGATTCAAATATGATCAATCGAAGGGAGAACAGAAAAGGCGACGAATCAACACCACCCGGAACCCACGAACGGCGGCACCAAAGCAAACACACTGGCTGGCACACAGGCTGAGTTCAAACGGGAAGAGGGACGACCACCATAACTGTGGGGCCTAAGTGCAGGGGGGGGAGAGGGGAGGCTTGTAAAAATCAGCTTTACACAAGAAATGAAAGTGGACGAGAAAATAGAGAAGACGGTAGACAACAGAAAAAGCGCATCAGAGGCGCAAGGGCGCAGGCGGTGGTGACGAAGAAGAGGGCAAAGCAGAGGCCTGAACGAAGGTGCGACCGAGACTGAACAAACGCAAAGAGAAGCACCAAAACCTGCGCAGGCGCACCACACAGCCACCAGAGAAGAGCAGACGATGGGGGGGGGGGGGGGAGAAGAAAGAAAAGGAAGGGGGATGGGCGGACGGAGGAGGAAAGGCGCAACAGTGCAGACCTGTTGTACCTCCACAGCAGACGAAGGAGCAAAACAGCAAAGACGAAACGGAGTAAAAAAGAGGGGGGCAACACTGCACGCCACGCCAAAGGGGAATTTCTCTTCGAATTTCCTCCCTCTACGCGAGTGTGTGCCTGTGCGGGTGCGAACACACAAAGTGCTCGGTGAGTGTGCGCGCCGGGCCAAATCAACCGTTACGACTCCCTCCCCTCTCTCTCTCTGAGACTGCAATCAGAGACAGCGCTCCACCTGATCGACAGTGTGGCCGTTCTTCTTTGTCGTTGTTGCCTATTGGCTGGTGTGCTCTCCTATCATGGGACAGTGAACGTGCGGCTGGACTTGCTGCCCCTGACGACGACGTAGACAGATGCACACACACACACACACACAACAGGGCGTATACGCTGGTGCAAGGAGAGAGACAGCAACGGCTAGGGAGTGCGGCGAGGGTGGAGATTGGGAGAGGGTTGTGAAGAGCAGCGGCGCGATTTCCGCAGTGAGGCGCAGCCACAGCTGAGGCCAAAAGATGAAAGACCGAATGCGTGGGCAGAGGAGCGGGAACGGAGAGGGAGGCGAGAGGAGAACGATCGACACGGAAGATTTGAAAGAGGGTGAAAAGAGCGGGTGTGAGGAGGAAAGCACATGAGTGCCAAGGGGGTGTATGGGGAGGGGCGGTCCTGCGAAAAATGTTGACACCCATCGCGCGCCTCGCGCGAAACGCCGCGACGACAGTTTGATGCCCAGACGCATTTCCAAATATTCCGCAACTCGATAAGGGAGAGGGGCGACCTCAGGCGACACCCGTACAGCCCACTCAGAAGCGGCACCCTGTGGTGCACCGCGACATGCATGTGCCTACGGAAGAAAGAGAGAGGGTGCATCATACAGACCATTAGGAGGAGAGATGCGAGGGGCGGGGCACTTTACCCGCGTCTGCTAGACGTATGGAGGTCAGCCTGGGAAAAACAGCCCGCACACTCCCGGGGGTGCGAGCAGAAGTGCATCGCCTCGGAAAGCAGATAACAACACACCAGACATGTGAATATAAGGCAAAAGAAGAAGACAACTACCTCATTAACTATCAGCCTTCCGTGCCAGTCGTAATGACATACACGATGACCACATCAGTCCGCCGGTCGCTGTCTCTTTCTCTCCTTTCGCTTCCCATGAAACTCGCACTACTCAAAGGAGGTCCCTCCACGTCGGAACGTGCGGCGTGCCGTCGATCGGGGAGTACGTCGGCACGTAAAACCACGACGGCGAGTGCCACAGACCACGGCTGAAGATGAAAAAGTACATAAGTTCATAGAGGGCGAGCTCATGGAAGAGGCCATTCAGGAAACCACGTAGGTCCCGCCACGCAAGACTGTTCCACAGGTGGTGATCGCAGTGCGCGAGAGGGGCGACCACGTCCAGCTCCCGCTTGGTAGCTGCCTCTGCCAAGTCGGCCGGCGACGACGGCGGTGAGAGGCACCTCAGCTCCGTCTGTGGCGCATCATAGCACATCTCCGGCCACATCGCTCTCCAGGTGGTCATCACCACATGAAACGAGGAGTAACCCGTGTACTTAGCACTCGCTTTTGGCAGCGCCGGCGCCTGCGTCACCGCAGCAGAAGTCTCGGTGCGTGACACCTCCGTCAAGGCACTCTCCAGCTGAGCTTGCATTCTCTGATTGGCCAGCGCCTGCCGAATGTTGTGTGCCACGACAGGGACCTGAGCGTACACGGCGCCGTAACTCTTCGAAGAAGGAACACCAGCCACGTCGCCAAGCGCAAAGATGTCTGCGTAACGGCGGTGCTGCAGCGTCTCATGGTTCACGTCCATGAACGATGCCTCGTCGGCGAAGAACGCCTCCAGTTCCTTCTTTGTTTTACCCAGAAACGGATGCTTACGCAGCTGCGGCGCCGCGGCGGCCTCACCTGTACCGCGCTGCAAGGCGGGCATCACGCACTCCTCCACGTAGCGCGTGCGGTGCAGCCCGCTCTGGCGCACAAAAGACGGCGCACAGAGCGGGAGGTCCAGTACCAGTAGGCTGTATGGCACGCGCACCTCTGCGTTGTTCAGGTAATCGTAAAGCGTCGCTACGTTGGCTACGGTGTCCACAGCGGCCAAGTAGCTGTGGAAGAGAAGATGAAAGCGCTCTGGAAAGTCGCCGTTGGGCTGCTGGCACGCCAACTGCCGCTCTCGCCAGAACCTCTCGATAACCGTGTTCACCGCCCGCGGTGCCGGTCCTATCGGTTGGGGGTCAGCCGTCACCGCCGTGTACTGGCACAAGCCCAGTTTGTTGTAGTAGTGGAGAAACTTCCAAATTGTGTTGACGCTGGACACAAAGGTGCTATCATGCTGGCGGCTGCTGTAGTGCATGCACCACTTCGCTAGTGTATTCAATGGAGAAACAGTGACGGTCAAGCCGGACACACCCCGCAGCCGCTCAGCCACTTCGTCCGGGATGAGAGCGGCGCCCGCCGTTTCAGGCGAGGTGGCCGCGGCGCGCGACGTGCCATACCAGCGGGCGAGCGGCGCCGGCATAGAAAGTGGGGCTCTCGCTGCAGAAGAAGACGGCGTTGAAGGTGCTGCCGTCGGCAGCGGCGTGCACAGCGCTGGGCTGACGGTCACACCGAGTTCAAGGCTCGGCACACCGCTGCCTGACGCCGCGCGCAGTGGTGTTGTCAGCGCACGTGCCGCCTCCATCTGCAGCACAAATGAGGCAGGCGGGACCTTCACGTGCACTACGTTGCCTGAGAAGAGGTTCACGAGGCTGTCTCGCGTTGTGCCAGGGTTGACAGCGATGCGGTAGGTATCCAGCTGAGCAGGTTGGACCTGACCTACCAAACTCCCTAACGAGCGGTTCGCGCCGGCGGCGACCACCAACGCATCGTATGAAAAGACCGTTGTGCCATCCGAGAGATTGGCGCTGCCGTCTTCGTTGACCGAGACGGTCGACACCTGCGGATGGCGACTGGGCCAGTAGCGGGACAGGAGGTCGGCCCCCCAACTTGGGCGGCGCTCGCCTGCATCGTCTTCGTTAGGGGCGGCTGCAGCGATGAGCATCGCTTTGGTGCTGCGCACGTACACCTTTTTTGCATTGGGGTCGACGCGCAGCACCTCTGCAGCAACGAGGTTGGCGTCCCGGGTCACGTTCCACGCCGCAGGGGAGCGGACAACGTCCACGCCTGTCGACGTCGCGATGTCGTAGCTGCGATGACCAACATGGGCGAGGGGGACATGTCCCAAGAAGACCTGTTGCTTATCCTTCTCGATGACCGTGATTCTCAAGTCCGGCGCGGAATTGGCGAGGAGCGCCGCCAACGCGGACCCACCAGCGCCACCTCCCACGATAACAACGTGCTGCCCTTGTCGCTTGCGTAGCAGTTCCTTCTCCGACAAGCGACTACGCTGCTGCGTTTTGCGGAGAGCCAAGAAGGCTGACAAGAGCACCGCCAGCACTGCCCCGGCACCGGCCGTGCGCAGAAAACGCTGTGCGCTCTGCACCTGTAGTGGGTGCGCGTTCGGGTCCTTCTTTGGCACCCTCGGCAGGTACATCCGATGGAGTCGCGTTCGCCGCATCCGGCCGGCACCTTACCAACAGCAAAGTGCGCTGTGCGTATGTGCGTTGAGAGGGTGTGAAAAGGTGCACGTGTGCGTGCTTGCGGGAGTGTGGCGTGGAAGAGGAGGGGGAGGGTCCGAGGGCGGGGCAACTTTACCGGGCTGTCCAGCACTGCGCACGTCCGCTTCCGCCTTCGTCCCTGAGAACGAGTCGCACAGCAAAGAGGAAAGGGCAGAAATACGGAATTATGAATCGAGAGCGACTGCGATGGCGGCGTGGTCATGGGAGGGCGTGTGGGGGGGAGGGGAGGGGATGGCAGTAGCGGCGGCCCCGAGAAGGACAACGAAGAGAAACTGCTAAAAGAAGCGGTGGGGGGAGGTATACCATGGGTGCGTGGTCATGTAGCTGCGGCGAACAGAGGGGGGGGGGTCGTCCCGTCATCAACCGTTCCCCACGCACACATATACACTCGGCAGCGCCTCCCCCTTTTCCGAACCTCAGTGGAGTAGAAGCCTTGGCCCGGGCGTCACTGAAGGTGGCAAGAGAAGAATGCCAGAGAGGTGGAGGAGGAAGAGAGAGGACGTCTCCAAGCGACGCAGCCGTGAAGCAATCCCCTGACCGTTCGATGGCGTGCGCTTGCGGATGTGGTGTTTGTCACCATTTTCTGTTTGGTGGGGTGGAGGCGAGCAGATGCCTCTCACATGGCGGAACAGTGCGGAAGGGGGCTACAGTACATTCCACAGAAAAACAGAGACCAAAGGGCAGGCAGCCACCGCAAACAGGGAAACAATGCAGAGTAAGAAGGGAGGAGAAGGGAGGGGGTGAGGGGGCACCACTGTCAGAGCTGGAGAGCAGCTGTCGAAGAGGGCGAGCGTGAGCGGGGGGGGGGGGGGGTTGGAGAGGAAAAGACGGTGCGCCATCGTCACGGCTGTCGCTGGTGCAGGAACTCTTCACTCAGAAAGTACTGAGTCAGAAAGGTCACTGGGTCCTCCGGCTGGGACTGCAGTACCCTTGCTAGTCCCTCCTGCACGGCTTTGTGGATCTCTGGGTGAGCGCGCAGATACTTGGCCTGTGCTATCTGCTCAGCCCGTAGATTGGCCTTTAAGGCAGTGCACTCCTCTTCGTTGAAGACAGCTGCTGCTGCCTCCTTCAACGTCGGCTCCGCCATGAGAGCGGCAGTCGCGTGGTCAGCCATTTTGTGTGTATATGTGTGTGTGTGTGTTGGGGCGCACGCGTGGCTTTTGATAGGCGCGTATTCGCTAATCGGCTGCTCAGAGCAGAGCTGCCGTTAGGAGCAGGTGGGCACGTGCGCGCAGTGGGAAGAAGAGGTAAAATGAGGGAGAGAGAACGTAGGGAGGGGGCGATGACTGTGGAGACAGAAATAGAGAGGTGGGGACATCGGCCGCGTTGTCTGCCAGCAGCGAAGCTGCGCCCCCCCCCCCCTAGTAAATCCTCTTTCCTACATCTTTTTCGTGTTGTTTTGCGTGTGGCTCACCGTGTTGGTGCTGCCTCGCCGTCATAGGCGCTCAGAACAGAAGGCGTCTCTCACCGTGCTTAGCTCTTGTCAGTCCTCCCCCGCCTCGTCCTCTCCCTGGAGGAGACTCAAAACGTGGGCGGCTACAGAGAGTCCGGCTCGGGGGAAAAAAGAGAAGCAGCGACGGGCTGACGGAGGTGGAAAAGCGAGGAAGGCGGAGAGAGCGGAAACGGTGGCGCGAAAGCACGCCTGCCCACCGTTTGCACGCTTTGTTGTTGTTGGTTGGCTTCACTGTTACTCGTTTGTGTTGTTTTTGTTGCGCTGGTGAGCGGCAAAGGGGCGGTGAAGAAGGAGGTGGGAGTCTATAAGGGGTGGAGATACAAAGACCACAACACACATCCGTACAGTTCTGCGGGAGAGAAGGGAGGCATCGGCGCGCCCCTCAGTGCGGTTTCCATCACCCTTCATTCACACCTGCGTCTGTGTTGCTCCGCACCCTTTGGTTGAGTGACGCGTCGAAATTCTCCCCAGCCTCTGCCTTCACCTTGCGTCTCTCTCCCTCTGCTAACAAAATGAGCACATCGTTCGGCCGGGGAACAAGGGGGGAAGGGCGGCCGTGGCAGCATCAGCACAGGGAAAGGAAGGCAGACGCGACAGACTATGAGTGGGTGATGGAGGAACAGACACGATGAGTGAGGTGGGGGGTGCCGCTGTCGCGACACCAGCGCAGTAGCGAAGCGCCCCCAAAAAAAAATACGCGCATGGTGTGTACGGTGAGGAAGCGGAGAAGGCAAAGGAAAATGAGGAAATGAAGGAGGAAGGTGAGTGATTCACAACGATACAAGATCTCGGCCGGGGAGAAGCGAAGAACGGCGGTGGGAGTGAGGAGGAGAGGGGGGCCGTTGAAGAACCCGAATCTACGATGGAGGTGGTTAGTCCGTACGAAGACACGTACGGCAAAGGACAACAGTAGCAGAGGAGAGCCTTTGCCTCCCCCCTCCCCTCCCTCCCTCTCACCCTCTCACCCTCTCTCCCACCATCGACTCCGAGAAGAAGCCAAACAAAACAGCAACTGTGCACATGAACCCACGCACACACACAGCCCGAGCAGCTGCAATACAGTACAGCACACATGGCACAGTCATCCAAGAACCAAATCATCAATGGCCATAGAGAAGAAGGGCGGCACAGCCGTGGGCTATCGCGGCACCAATTCAGCCGCGCGGCCACACGCTCTACCATAGAGCAGTTGACTTGAAGGACTGAGGATAGAGTGCGCGGCCAGTGCGCCGCTCTTCAACACTGCGCTCCTGAGCCTTCCAGCGCGCTTCGGTGCGGTAACGTAGTGACGGCTTGCAAGCGTGCGGCGCGGGGCCGGGGCCGAAAATGAAATCCGACCGTTCCTGAGAAGCGCTGGTGCCGCTGCGCGCGCGCGCCCGCTTCATGGCCAGGGAGTCCAGGTCTTCCACGCAGTTGCGGTGACGGCGATCGTCTATGTGAACCAGGGTGGGCTTCGCGTAGATGTTACGTCTCTCGCCAACCGCGGGCGGCGACGGGTAGGCCTGGCCCGAGACAGCGGTGGAATCATACGGGGCCGATCCGTCGTGCAGGTGGCGGTCGCATGGTTTCACGGGTGTTTCTGGGGGAGAGGAGCTGCGGCCACGACCTGGATACAGGCGGACGTGCGAAGCACACGACAGCTGCGTGTCGGCGCGTGGCGGGCACGCCTCGCTGAGTGCGTACGGAATGGAGTTCTGGATGGCCGGGGATGGGGTGCCCAGGTCCGGCGTGCTGCGGTACTTGTTGGAGGCCTCAATGTGCGCCATCCGCGCGTCGCTGCCGTCGGCATACTCCTCTACAGCAACCCGGCGCGATATTTTCTGCTCGGTCGACACAATGCTGTAGTCGCCGTGCTGGTCCTGCAGGGCACGCATCACCTCCTCCTTATATCGTGGATGCTCACTCTTGATCTTGCGCAGTCGGGCCTCGGAGAGCTGGAAGGAGGTGTTCTGTGCGTCCGCCCGGAAGCCTGTCCTCTGCCTGGGTAGAGGCGATGGACTGTCCTGCTTCGACAGAGGCGTGTAGTAATACGATTTGAGAAACAGGTTGCACTCCGTGCCTGGTGGCTGAGCAACCGACGGCTGCTTCGTGGCATAGTAGACGTCGGCGCGCTTCTGCTGCTCGGTTGAGGTCACGTGCGCCCGACCGAGCCGCCCCTCCGCCCTCTTCGCGTCATCGCTGATGTTCGTGAATTGGTGGGGATCCAGGTGCCGCCGGCCCTGGGGGTGATGAGATGTATTCGGTAGGCCAGCTCGCATGCTGTACCGGTGCTCCGACGACAGCCGAGGGTTGACATCCGCGAGTCCGCTGTGATCCTCGCTAGGCATGATCCCTGTGCTTCCAGTCGTGAGACCGCCTCGAACTCTCGACTGCACACGCGTTTTGCACAACGTGTGCGGACGATCGTCGGAAGAGTCGAAGAACATTATCTAAGAAGAAAGCCTCAGAGTTGGGTAGTGTTGGTTGAACGTCCGTGCCGTCACATGCGGGTGTATGGTGCTCACTAGGAAGGTCTGCCTTGTCCAATAGGGAGCGCAGAAGCGGCAAAGGGGGTGTCGATGACTGCCGTACCCGAGAGGTGGCCTCGGCCGAAGAGAGAGAATAAACACAGCGCAAAGCGGAAGAATGGCGCAGAATACTGCGAGGAGGTGCACAGCGACTGGAGCATCCGCATTACCCTTCGCTGAGACACACATGGCACACATACATGCAAGCAAGCACGACGGTGAGGAGGCACAGCACCCATTACGAGAGTCGAGTAGATGAGTGAAAGATAGGGACACATAGGCACAGAAACACACACACTCACATAGGAAGAGACGTAGAAAGCATGTCGCCGACATGCTGTGCAAGTCGTTGCCTCGCATCGCACGGGGGTATGAGTGAGAGAGAGGGGGGGAGGGAGGGAGCACTCTGTGATTAACCAAGGGAGCGAGCTCACCACCACACATGTACACGCAGACAAGCAAGGAAAGAAATCATAGAAACACATAATCGTACTGTACACGCCAGCCGCCACTGCCGCCCGTTTGCCCTACCCGCGAGGTGACATGATGCGTTCACCTGCGCACTAGCAGCCGCAGGAATTCAGTCCCGTTGAATAGACCTACCATTGTTGAAAAACTCTGTCTCCTCAGCTTCCACGGAAGATAAACGAGGCGGTGTGTGCGCCAGAGGCAAAGGTGTGGGAAGAGAAAAAGAGAGAGCGAGAGTGAGAGCACCACTACGGACGCACACGCACATCTGCTACTCCGTAAAGGAGAGAAGACTGTGCAACTGCTCTCGCAGAGGGGCTCGGTCACCCTCCACCTCAGCGAGGCGCGTTTCCAGTGAAGTATTCACCTTTCGCAACGCAGCCATCTCCGCCCTCTCCGCAGCGTGCAGCGCCTCCTGCATCTCGTGGTCGCGCTGGCTGGACAGGAGTTGCGCCTGGAGGGAGGCCACCTGCTCCGTGAGAGTGCGCTGCTCAAACGCGTTGGCCGCCGCACCGTCCGCACGACGCTGCAGCTGCGCTTGCTTCAGCTCCTGCATCGACGCCACTGCTATTTTCAGCTCTGTCTCTCGAGACCTCAGAGTCTCCTCGGTACTGCTGAGACGCTCCTCGAGCTGCGCAACGACACTCTTCAGCCGACGCAGTCCCCGTTCAGAGTCCTCTTTGCCACGGCTCAGTTGAGTGACCTGTTGTCGCAGCTGCACCTCCATTGCTGAGGATGACTCTAGCAAAGCCTGCAGCTGCGTGTGGAGCTGCTGCTGCGCACCCGCCGACTCCTGCACTGCTCTTTGAGTAGAATGATGGGCCGCCTCCTCCGTGGCCATCACCTGCGCACGCAGACGAGCATGTTCAGCCTCTGCTTCCTTCTTCTCTGCCTCACGATGCCGCTGTACCTCTTGCCACTTGGACACCCACTCTGCCCGCTCTGCCTGCACCTCGGCCTGGCACACATCGAGGCGGTGCTCCATCTCTCTCACGCAAATGTCGCGCGCGGCGACATCGTGGCGCAGTGCCTCCGCACGACTCTCCTGTGCCTCTGCCCGCTTGACAACCTCCGAGTACTTCGCCGTCATCTCTTCTAGTGCGACTTGCAGAGCGCCACACTGCTCTTCAGCGGTGCGAGTCGCTAACGTCAGCTGCTTCAGCTGCGTCCGCTGCGCCGCCTCCGTACTCGCCAGATGCGCTGCCTTCGCAACCTGGGCGACATGCTCAGCCAGATGATCCTGAGTCTGCCGCAAGGCTTGCGCCCACATCCGTAGAGCTGAGGCGAGGTCGGCACAGAGCTTCTCCGAGGATGCCGCTGCCGGGCCCTCTATGGCCGGAGGGCCGGCGCCAGCCGATGCCGTCTCCTCACTTGCCGCCTCAGTGACGACGAGCGCAGCCATTACCTTGTTTATCACGCAGCTCCAACGGTGCAGATCGGCGTCATGCAGGTACCGCAGAAGGTTGTTTGTGGCGCGCAACACCCCAGCAGCCGCACGCTGAATGGCGTCGATCGGCAAGGACGCAGCATCTGCCGTTTGCTTGTCGTCAGACACCGGGCTCACCTCGTTTTGGCTCACCTGCCAGGCTTGCGCCTGCATAGCGGAGGTGCTGCGTGAGCGGAGCTCCTGCTCACCGTGGCTCAGCAGGTCCAACAGCGTATCCCACACTTTGTCTGTGTCGGCCTTCACGGCGCCACTTGCATCGATCGGTATCAAGCATCCCAGCACCGTGCACTGCACCAGCTGTCGCGAACGCTCAGCTGCGCATAAGGCCGCTTCACACTCAGCGAGCTGCACTTGCATCTGCGCGAGACGCGCCGCCGCCGAAGCGTCGCATTCACCAGAAGGTTGAAGAGCAGGGGTGGCGCTAGAGTCCCGCTCCCGCTCTCCTGCGACACGCTGCAACTCGCGCTGTGCGGTGCGGTGCGCCTCCCTGGTGCACGCCAGCTCCTCCTCCAGCGCCTGTATGCGGCCTTTGTGACCGGCCGCGGTGGCAAGAGAGTCGGAGAGGGCTGCCTGCAGTTGTTGCCGCTGTCCCTGCAACTGCGCCACACAGTCCTCGTTCTCCGCAAGAGACATCTGAAGCTCCTGCTGCTGTCGCTGAAGGTCTGCGATATGCGCCTCCTTGATGGCGATGAGTCTCTCTCGCTCAAGGCTGCTTTGCGCGTACTGTTGGCGCCAGCGTTCGCGCAAACTTTCGTCACGGTTCGCTTGATCGGCACGTAACTGTTCAATCTCGGCGACAAGTACCTCTTGAGCCTCAGCGCGCTTGCGCAGCGCCTCCTCCTTACGAGACAGCTCCTGCTGGCACTCCTCCATCCGTCGGGAGAGATCGCGTTGCTGGGTGTGCGCGCGCTCCAGATGCTGTTGAACCTCCGCCAAGCGGGCAGCAGAGGTCTGTCGCTGAAGCGTAAGCTGATTAGCGGCAAAACTTGCCCGGTCCTCCGCGGCCTTGGCACCGCGCTGTGCCTCCCACACGAGCGCTTGCGACACACGCTGTGCATCCTTTAGGGCATCTACGGCCTCCTCTGCATCCCCGAGGCGGCACTGCAACGCAGCGCGTTCAGTCCTCAGTTCCTCCGCCTCATGCGCCAAGAGCACGCACCGGTCTTGCAGTCGGGACACGGTAGCTTCATGGGCCGCGGTGCTCTCCGACTGCTCGGCCGTGACAGTGGTGAGGGCGGTCTCGATGTCCGCCGCTTGCGCCTGAAACGTCCGCAACGCGGTGAGTAGCTGGCTCTTCTCCCGCTGCAGCTGCGCCACGAGCTGGTCCTTTTCCTGTGCTGCTACGCTGGCACCTTGCAGCTCCTGATTCAGTGCGTCCTGCCGCTCCTGCGCTGCTTTGAGTTCTTGCCACAGCCGCTCCGTCGTCTCCTTCTCGGCTCGAAGCGCGTCGGTCAGCGTTGCCTTCTCTTCCTGCAGAGCGGCCGTCTGCACCTTCAGCTCCGCAGCAGCCCTCTGCACTGTCGCGCCGTGGGCCTGGCTCACCTCGACCTGGTCTCGGGCCTGTTGAAGCTCTTGCTGTATACGGCCTACCACCTCCGTGCGCAGGATGTGAGACTGAGCCTCCACCGTGTGCAGATGCTGCTGCAGGGACAGCCGCGCCGCGTGCTCTTCATCCACCTCGTCTTGCCCTCGACGAGCCACCTCCTGCAGCTTCTGCCGCAATCGTGCGTTCTCCTCGCGCAACCGTACCTGCACCGCGGCTAAACCAGCCACATCGGCGACATCGTTCATGGACTCTCGTCGGGGATCGACAAGAGAGTTGGCAAGTGCGCTGTCACACACACCTGCACCTCGATTGGCGCTTGCAGGCGAGCGCTGGCTATCATCTCGCCTCGCGCTGGTACTGCTCTCTGCACGAAGGAGCTGTGTCTCCGCCTCTCGTCGCTGCAGGCGTTGTAGGAGGTCATGATTAGCCTCCTCAAGGGTACGTATCTGACGCTGCAGGCTCGCCTGCTCGGCGGCGGCAGTACTGGCCAGCTCCGCCTGCAGCGCTTGAGCATCGCCGGAGGCCTGTTGCAGCTCTACCAGCTCTTTTTGGGTCCGCACGAGCGCGCGCTGCAACCGCTCCAGTTCGACCATAGCCTCGGCAAGAACGGTTTCGCGGTCCACTTCTGCTTGCTGCCGTACCTCAGCCAGTTGCCTTGCCAATGCGGCTCTGTGTCGCTCAATCTCCTTCTCATGCTGGGTGGCGCAGCGCGCTTCACAATCGACCGCGGTGTCCTGCGCGGTGCGCAGTTGCTTCTCGGTTTCCCTTAGCTGTGCTGCTGTGCGCTCCAGGGCAAGCTCCAGCTCTCGTTTCTGCGCCTGCGCCGCAGCTGCGCCTTGCAGGACCTTTTGCATCCCAGTGCGATAGCGCTCGCACTCCACTTCATGCGACCTCAGTAGAGTGCGCTTTTCCTCTGCCCATGAGCTGGAGCTCGAGGCGGTAGCACCTGTTGGATGTGTGTGCTCTACCGTTGATGCAGCCGCCAAGCCCAAAGTGGCAATCGCCTTGTCACGCTCCTGCGCCAGCACCTCACACCGCTGCTTCAGAACGTCCATCTGGCCAAGCAGCTCTTCGCCGACGCTGATGCAGCGCCGCAGCTCGGTCTCCTTGGCTTCGTACTTGTCCTTGAGGTGGCGCACCGCCTTCTTATACACGTGTAGTGCTTCATAGACGGTGGGGTAGTCGTGCTGCAGTCGACTCAAGAGATCGCTGGAGAGCGCGCGTGCGGCGCTCGTGGCGGTGTTCATAGTTATCGTACTGTCATCCCAATAGGAGTCGACTGCTGCTCTAGCGCGGTGCTCGAGAATGGGGCGGTCCACATGGGCAGACCGCTGCGATTCTTTCTGGCTGTGGAAGACGCTGTCATTCGGGCGCACCACGCGTCTGGCTGCCGCCATTTGATGAGGCGCCACGGCGCGCACCGTTCGAGGCTACAATGGGACGCCGTCCAGTCAAACCAGTGAGGGCGACACACCGGTAGTGACACTGCTGTCTGACAGCATGTATACGGGCTTCGTCGAAAAATGTGCCGCAGCACACACGCAGATGAGCACGAAGAGAACCGCAGGACAGGGACAGAGAGAGAGAGAGAGTGGGAGAACAGATGCAAAGGTGAGAGAGGGAGGGGTAGGGGAGAAGAGTTAAAGAGTGGCGCAGACGGAGACAGGAGAAATACGCTGTCCCACTCTCTCCCCCGCGCGCACGCCTTGGCGGGAGGGCGACACGGGCGAGCAGAGAAGAGTAGATGGGTAACAGTGCCGACGGTACACCACACCAGTGCCGTCCACAGCTCTACTTCTCCAGAGACGCATGAAAGGCCAGAAGACTGGGGAATAGGGGGGCAGCAGAGCGAGGGTGGTGAGAATAACGAACAAGACGTGAGGGCATTTCGTTGAGCTGCAGAGTTGCGCGACGGTGATGGGGCACGGTAGGATAACGACGTATGACCTACCAAATGCGGTACCGCGCATGCAACGCGACATCATCGACCTACACTGCCTTCTTCTTTCGCCGCCCCGTCTTCCCTACCTCCTCGATTCCCTGCACCACGGCGAATGGCGCCACATCACCGCCCCACCCTACGCCGTCGTCGCTTTTGCAAACGCACTGGACTTAACACCGGCGATTTGCACTCGCACAGACTGCAGAAACATGCGAGTAACAAGACGACGATCGTCAGCACAAACCGTAAGAGAGGGAGGGGGAGAGAAAACAACAACGAAAAAGACAGCGAAGACGCACGCACATGCCCATATTCCTCGCGGAGCTTCACCCAGACCTCTGCAACGTCCACGCGATGCCGAGCACGCGGCACCTGAATGAAGAGGGTGAGGACTCTGCGCACCACTGGATGCACGGACGCACGTCACTCAGAACTTTTACAGTGCATGCCTATCTACACCTCTTGTCGTCCACACGCCGCCATCCAGCACTGAGGCGGCATCTGGTCAGCACTTCCTTTGGCCATCTCTCGTGCTCTCTAAGGCAGGCCACGCACCGCCCCTCCCCCTCGCCCCTGGTGCGCACGCGCGCGCTTTTTTGCTGTGTTTGATAGTGTACATCTAAGCGGGCTCTGTGGGCACCAGGGGAGAGGGGGTCAGATGCGGGGAGGGCCGTGCCACCAGCCTAGTTGCTGTTCAGCACGAGCATGTCGGCCCCACCAGCACGCCCCATGACTTGCCGAATGTCATCATCGATGCTGTGGCCGCGATCCCTCGCGCCTGCAGGGGGTGCCTCTGCCTGAATGCTCTTCAGCTTGGCATGCAGGATCGTTCGGAGTGCGCTAAACCACTCCACCTGCCGCACGCCGGTGTCGTGCGTCTCTTCCAGGTCGCGCTGCTTGCCTTGCATCTCTTTCGTCCGTGCCTCCAGCGTGCGTGTCACATCAGCTAGGTAGTCAGCATACGTCTTGTGCTGCGGGTCTAGTGAGGCAGCGGGGTCAGTCCGGAACGCCCGCTCCTCCTCTGCCCGCTTCGCCTGTGCGGCAAGAAGGATGCCCTGGATGCGTACGCGGTGGTAGAGGGACTCGCTCATCGTCGTCTCCTCCTTGAGGTGCGTGACGTCCTCGTCGATCTTCTGAATGTCCTCCGTCAAGAGGCTCTCCTGGTACTCGTACTGAGACTTCTTCTCCGCCCACTCTTGATCAACCTCTGCCGCCGTCTGCCGAACAGCACGCAGCTCGTTGATGAGTGGTGCCAGGCGCGTGCGACCCTCACGAATGGCGAGCGTGAACTCTTGCACGACGCGCGAGAGCTCCTCAAGCGTTTTGCCCTTCACCTCCTCTATGGCGTCCTTCTCGTGTGCCAGCTTGGAAAGAGCCTCTACCGTACGACTGTATCCCTGCAGGCCTAGCTTGCTTTCTAGATTACCAATGGCAGCGTCTAGGGCATTGTACTGCTCCTGCAGCGTCGCCTCGGTGAAGGTCAGCGTACCCCACTCAGTGCGCAGCTCCGCGAGGCGGGTGCGCATACCCTCCGTTGCCGCCTTCTTCGCGCGCACCTGGTTGGAAAAGTCTCGAAAGTCATCGCTGCGTAGCATGTTTGTAGCGGACTGCAGCTGAGTGATGCGTAGCTGGCGTTCTCGAATGTCGTTGAGGGCCTTGTTGTTGTCGGCCTGCAGCGAGCTCAGCTCGTTCAGCACCTCCTCCTTACGTGCCATGACGCGCTGCACCTGGTCTCGAAAGCGCGGGATGGAGGCCCCGTCGGCGCCGGGCTGTTGCCGCTGCTCAACTTTTGCACGTAACACCTTTAGTTCGTCGTCCAACTTGCGATCCTTTCCAATGAGCGCTGCCATGTCCAGCGGCTCCGAGACGAGCTTCTGCAGCTCGGCATTCTCGTTCGTGATGGACTCAAGCTCTTGCGGTAGCTGATCCTGCAGCTTCATCCGGTTTGTGTCCATCTCGTCTTTCATGCGCCGGATCATCATCTCGACGCGGCCGTCCGCTGCGTCGCGGCGGAGATTCTGCAGACGTGTGTTGATTTCTGTGCGGCGGGCCTCAGAAGACACCGTGGCCTGCTGCTGCTCCACCTCTCGCTCAGCCAGCTTGGCGCTCTCCTCACGTGCCATGCGGAGGGACTTGCTGAATGCCAGGAGCATCTCCTTCTCCGGCACAGCCACCAACTTTTTGAGGGCGACTTCGATGTACCCCTGCAGGCGGTCTCGCTCATCCTCCAAGGCAGCGACCTTTCGGCGTGCCTCCACTGGATCTGCGAAGGCAGAGCGAAGCTTGTCGACCCTCTGATGGGTCTGAATGAAGGCGCCACGTAGCGCTTGATACTGCATGAAGAGGGTGCGCACATCCTCATCCTGGGCACGGATGTTGTCTGGGATGTCCAGTGGTTGCAGGAAGCGGGCAAGATAGACGCGCTTCTCGTTCAGCTCCATGTGTGTGAGAATCCAATACATGGTTGGGTAGACCACAAGAGGCTCGCCGTCGGCGAAGCTCTGCGGGAAACTGCCTTGGAAGAAGACTGGTACGCGGTAGCCAAGAATCTTCAAGAGGAAGTCCAGCATGCGTGGCATGGCCTCATCGGGTGGAGTCGCTTGCATGTCCATCTGCATGCTGGGCTGCAGCTTTGCAAAGATGTCGTTCACTACCTGCAGGAGCCCGATGCGGCTGAGAGCGTCGAACTCGACGAGGGAGTAGTGACGCTCTAGCACCTTATTCACAAGCTCAACGATCTGCTGCAGGAGGTCATCAGCTGACAGTTGCGACGCGTCCTCTGGCTGCACCGCAACGGCGGAGCTGACAATGCCTCCCTGCGGCGGTGGGGACGAAGTAGACATTTTAGCAACGTGGGGGCACACGCCTACAGTGAAGCAAGACGACAGCAGGATCGATGTACAAGAGCGGTGCTGCGGTCGAGAAGGACGAGGAGGAGAGAGACACACCGCCTGGGCCACACACGAGTTTGCGAAGACGCGTCCTTTTGGGGGGGCTCTACAGTGTACACGGTGACGCACGTAAATAGGCTCTTTGATGCGCAGCAAGAGGTTGGGGCCACGAGGCAGACGGAGGGGAGGGGGGTGGGCAAACAAGAAGAGCGGGGGTCTGCATACAGAGACTCCGGATATAAAAGAGCGCACTCGCAGCAGCTACGCACGTTGCGACCTAGTCCCCACGAAGGTATGACTTCGGGAGAGACAGGGAAGGAGGGATGGGGACCAGCCCCTCCGCGGGCTAGATTAATTTCCTCTTTATAATCAAGCCCTTCGTGTAGTGGAAGGTGAACCAAGTCGTGCCGCCCATGACTGTCAATATGACAACCATGCAAATCCAGATGCGGTTGAACGTTGCCTCGGCGGTGGCGCGCATTCGCTGGAAGCGATTCTCCAGGTACTCGAAGCCGTGGTAGAGCCCGAAGAGCTGCTTCTGCAGAGCTTTCATGTCCTCTAGGCGGCTCTTCAACTCCTCTGACGTCACCAGATCATCCTGGTTAAGAAGGGTACGCAGATCGGTGGTGCTGCTCGCACGGAAGAGCGACCGGATCATTTTTGCATACTCGCGGTCCATCTCAGCCATGGCGCCCCCTGCCGTCTCATCACCATTCTGCAAGTTTGCGGCGTTGTCATTAAGTCTTGCGATGTAGAGAGAGGTGGAGTGGCGCGTGGAGACCACCTCGATAAGTTGCACCTTCACCTGCTCGTACTGCATCGACGGTGGCTTTTGCGCCACCGCCTTGGAGCGAAGGAGGTGAAAGCATACAGCGTAGTGACCATCGATAAACTTCGCTGCAGGACCGGTGCCGTCCTGCGCCGGTCGAACGCTCACCGTGGTGCTCTGAGACTGCTGCTTCACCTTAGCGCTGGCATTCGCAATTTCCTGTCGCTCGGTGCCGCGACCCACCACCTCATTCGGCCTGTGCAGTCTCGCCAACTCCACAGCGTTGAAGAGCTTCGTTTGAATGACGGCGTCGACCTTGTCGAGAACCGCCATGGAGAACTGCGAGACGCTTGGCTTGTGGACCGACACCACCACGTCGGAGCGCCAGTGCACGTTCGACACGTTCGACGCATAGGTAAAGCGTACGACACCGCCCAGTCCGTTGTCCAGCGACAACAGTAGGCATGCGCCGCTGCCTCCTGGCAGCACTGCGTACTCGTTCATAGACATCTTCTCGTCAGCGTAGGCAGGATAGTCGATGCTGTTGAGTTTGAAGGAGATGGCGGCCTGCGCGCCTGCTGCGAACAGCAGAAGGTTCGCAAGAAGCGCCAGGCACTGCGCTCTTTGGTTCCTCATTTTCGCTTCCTTTATAAGGGCTGCATCAACACCCCTCCCTCTCTAGGAATGCCTGTGTCTCGGTCTGCCACCGAGCCTCCAAGGCTACGTACGACAGTACCGCTTTCAGAGTGAGGCGATTGGTTTGAACCTGAAATTATGCAGTTCGACTCTTTCGCTCGCCGTGATGAGATAGCCTCCTCCGAGTTTTTCGGTCACAGCAAACGTAGAAGAGGGAGGGGGTCACGCGTGCAGCTGACCGAGAAGAAAAATAAGCGAGCGAGCGAGAGAGGCAGCAGAGAGTCAAAGGGAGTGAGGGCAAAGACAACATTAGAGGGCACACACACACTACAGGCGCTTGAGTTTCAAAGGCGACAAGGGATGCGGCTAATGAGAGGGGTGTGGGAGGAGGTCACCTCCCCACTGTGGTGGCCACGTTGGGGAAGAGGGAGGGGGGAGGGAGAAGCAAAACTCGCGAGGTGCTCCAGGCGGAGATAGCAGGACAATGGAAACGCGTTGGCTTTTGCCTTTTCTCGACTAGTTCTGTGCAGAGCAACATGCAAGGTGGGCAGGCCATCGTTTCCGCGCCTATTCATCGTATTGGCTTGGTTGTATGGGAGAGATCGGATGGTAATAGGGGAAAGACACATGAAGGGAGGAGGTTTTCTGCCGCTTAACTTATGAGCAGTGCACCTCGCGCAGCCTGCGCCGCGTCCCACGTCACGAGACGCAGATCGAAAGAGTGTGTGACAAAGAGAAAAGACCCGGTATGGGGTTGCATGGCTGCAGCGGCAGAGCGGCGCCACAGGTCAATTGAGCAGTTTGTCTCGCATCCCCTCACATATCGTCCTCGAGCGGCGGCATCTCGCTGTCATCATCTCCGGCTGCCGCAGATGCGCCGTGAGTGGCCTCTTGCCTTTGCGCCGAGCCAAATTCAGGAATCGTGCCGGGTGGAAGGCCGGCTAATTCCTCCGCGTCCTTCTTTCCCTGCGTCTGCATGAGCTGACTGAGCATCTCCGAGTACTGCCCGTCCATCGCGTCGCCGCCGCCGAGGCCGAAGTCCCCCAAGTCGTCTGTAGCACCTTCGTCATCCTCGTCTTTCCACTTAGACCAGTCGATGGTAATGTTAGGGTATTTGACCTTCTCCTTGGTCAGCCGCGGCCACTCCACCTCGTCGTCGGCGTCTTCAAGTGACCTTGTTAGCTTTTTCCGCAGCTTCAGCTCGATCTGACGCGGCCGCACCACGTGCTGACTCTCCTCAGAGGATATCGCGCCGTAAAAGTGGATCGTGCATGCGTACTGCTTGCCTTCGGGGGCGCAGCAGGCGAACAGTAGCTCCCTCCCTTCATCCTTGATCTCCACAGTTACACCCGTGGTGTCCTGCAGCGGAATCGTGACGAGGACATACTCGGGGCGCTGTGCCCAGCTGATCGGCGGCACCAATGAACCGCTGGCCGACATGTTTGCCAGGTAACACGTCGAGCGTGGAGCGTCAGTGTCAGAGGCAAGCTGCACTCAACTGAGCAGGTGTGGGCGGGTGGGGGTGGGGACCAAGTGGACGAGGATTGCGCGGGAGGGGAGGGCGGTGAAGGGAGGGAAAGAGGGAGAGCAACGGGGAAAGAGATACCTCGCGACTACGCGAGAAACGAAAGAGTGGGAGTAGTACTCTGCCTATGGCGGCAATGGTTTTGAGGATCAGTCCAGCGCCTCTTAGTAGCGTCTGCCCATGCGGAAGATGGAGAGAAGAACAAGACACAGGAGAGAGACAGAGAGCGAATCGCACACTGAAACCGCGAGGGGGTGACGGGAGAGAGAACTGAAACGAGTCGACTCAACATGAATGGCCGCGGACGGTTTCCCGCAGGGAAGCACCAGAAAATGAACCCTTTCCATACGTGTCTATCGTGCCAACGTGGCACGTCACGTTCTCTTTGCCGCTCCCTACCGACACTGGAGCACACGCCGTCGTGGTTTGCACAGAAGGGAAGAGGAAGTGGCGCAGTCTTGGAGGAGCCTGTTCGCAGGCAGAGGGCACCCTCTACAGTGTGGGGGCAAAGATGCACGCCGGTGCACACGCGTACGCGGCGAGGTGGAAATCCCTGCATATTGCGGGGCTTTGACGGCTTGAGATGCAAAACAAAAGAGAGAATAGCGGCACCCACAGTGTATTTACCGCTGCCTTGAAGAAGGGGGGTACGAGTAACAACGTGACCAAGCGAGAGTAGAAGACAACATCACCCGCGTCAAAGCGTCTGCGACGGACTCATCGCAGCTGTGGAGGAAGGCATGGGCTCATTGACAAGGCAATAAAGGAAGGGGGGGGGGGAGCAGCGCAAAGAATCCAAGCGGGAACCTCCACAGCCTCAACAACGGGAGTGTACATCACCTCAGCCCGCTGCACGGAACGGGAAATTTTCTACACAAGCGCTGCACATTACACGACTGCGTTGGCAGCGTAGCCGCCTTTGCTGTCTGTGCCCTCGCAGCAATCACCGACACGTACATCAGCTTTCCCTCCCCCTGAAACCCACTCCGCTGCCACCACCAGCCGCTCGCACGTCGCTCCACCCTCTCTCCAGTCGAAGCAAGAGAGGCAGCATCAGCAGAGCTTTTACAGAACAAACAGAAGCAAAGCATAGCCTAACAGAGAATGCGAGAGGAGCGACGAGGCCGAAAACACGCATCGTCACACGAGATGCACAGATAGCCTGGCTGGTGTCGGTAGTGGCGACGCGTATCGTTGCACAGAAACACCCAAAGTGGCAGCCCGGCTACAGAAGCACGCAAGGCACAAAATTATAGGGATATGAGAAACGAAAAGAACGACCACCGACTGAGAGTCCTGATCATGAGGAGGAGCACAGGGGTTGGAGATAAATCCAACTCCTGCTCAGCGGCACAGGCTAAAGAGCGAGTTTCGGCGCCTACGTGAGATATTCAATACGTGCAGAGAAAAAAAGGAAAGGAAACAAAGCTGCTGCAGGGGGTGAAGCCATCCACGGAAAGAGCGAGACGTCCGTGAGACACAGGTAGGCTTTGCCGCCAGAGACTTACACCCTGCACACGCGTGCATACAGCAGCGCGAAGGAAGAATAAAAGCGGAAGGAATTGATGGTGCTAACAAGTAAGCAAGACAAGCACAGCGGACGTCTTTGCGCATGTGCGTGCGGTCACTCTCCCCCTTCCACAGTTTCGTTTTTACATTTTCTTCGTCGCAAAAAAAAAAAAATGGCCGGTATTCCTCTCAGCTACGCGCCCCGCTGCACACACCTCACCTCCCCCGCCACCTCCCACTCACACTACCAATCAATACCCTGCCGTAGCGTTGCCACACAAGCGAGTGAGCCCCAGCCGATGGCAAAGTAGAGGGTGTGACCTGCGCGATGTTGCGTTACTTCGTGTATGCCTCAGCGGTACAGCATGACCACCTCCAACTTAATAAGAGAACACGAGAGAGGGAGAGGTAGTGCTGAGGTGACATCAGACGTCGCGTGAAGAGAGAAGCCTCCCAAACCACAAACCACCACATCCGCGTCCAAGTGGACGTGAAGGGGAAAAAGGGTGCACAAGAAAGAGCAGCGCAAATTGTCAGCACAGGAGTCTGACACCGTCCGTGCGTGCGTTCGACAGGTATATAACATGGTTGCACAGCGCGTAGAGCAATACCTCCCATCGCCTCTACCTCAACAATGCAGCTCCGAGGAGCGATGCTTTCTCCCTCTCTCGACGCCTCGCCGCATCGGAAGATGCAGTTCGAGATCGTCATGTCTGAATTTGCTCCGCCACAAACTTTGTGGCGAAGATGTCCACCTCCCCTTCCACAAAGAGCGCTGTCTCGAGGGGATTCACGCGCAGCTCGTAAAGGACGCTACCGGTCTCTGGATCGCGGCCCAGAACTGTATGCCCCAACGGTTGAATGTAAGCGCCGGGAGGAAACTCGACCCTCACCAACGCGACAACGTCAGAAGTATCGTTGTAGAAGGCCCAGCGGCGTTGCGTCCTGTCCACGAGGCGGAATACGAGCCCGTTCCCGTAGTCCTTGAAGCACTTGTAGACCTCATCAAAGTGTGGCATTACGGCGAGATCCGGTCCGCGGTGGCAGTAGACGGGTGCCTCTTCGGGAACCGGCAGCACCGGGGGCGGCACCGCAGCCGGGCCCGTTGCGTCGGCGGGGAGGGGTGAGGGATTCGGCTCCACTTGGGTGGTCAGCGATGGCGTCACAGTGGTAACAGGGGTGGCTGTGAAAGTCAACTCGTATTGCTCCGGGACACCAACGAGAAACGGCACTGTGGCGAGGGGCATCACCTCGACAGCTGCAATGACACCGCCCTCGCGCTCGCTGTCGGTAATCACCTGCACCCCCGGAGCAAGGCGTATGTCGCTCGTTTGCGGGTAGCGCATATTCGCAGTCATCACGTAGTCCGGCGTGTCGTTGTAGAAGGCCCAAATTGTATTTACATCATCAACGACACGGAACAGCAGCCCGTTGCCGTGCTCCTTGAAGCACTTGAACACGTGCATCTGGTGGGGAATGATGGCGCGGTCGGGGCTGCCGTACAGATACTCCACCGGCTCCTCTGTGGTGGGCGTGATCGAAGTATTTACTGGCTCGGCAGAAAACTCCAGCGTGTACGTCACCGGATTCCCCTCAATGAACGGCTCGGTGCACCCGGGCGCGATAAGGAGGGTGTAGACGACGCTCTCCGGGGCGGCGTTGGCGGGGGGTGGCGGACCAGGAACTGTGCATTCCAGCGGGCGCACCTCTGCGCGGTTCGCAAACGTCACGGTCACCTTCATCATCATGTCGCGAGTATCGTTGCAGAAGAACCACCGATGTGCGTGCTCGTCCACCAGGCGAAACAGCAGTCCGTTGCCATCCTTGAAGCAGCGGTAGATCTTGTCGTATTGCACGGTCGGCCGGTGGTGCTCAAAGACGACATCTTTTGCTGGCGCGGTTTCTGTGCGAAAGTTTAGGTGAAAGCCCTTGGGCTCTCCCTCGATGAACGACTCCGTGAACCCGGGGTCGACGTCCAGCATCACCTCGATGGAGCACGTCTCGTCTGTTACGCCAGTGGGGCCAGGGATTACGCGCATATCTGCTCGCTGCAGCGGTCGGATGACACTACCGGGGAGAAACACCGCTCGCACATGCACAAGCACGTCAGTGGTGTCGTTGTAGAAGAACCACTGATTCTTCTCGACGTTCACCAGGCGGAAAAGAATGTCACGGCCGTCAAAGCACCGGTAGCACTCCTGGTACGTGCAGAGGGGTTCTCCGTTGGCGAAGCGCACCGCCTCGGATGGCACGAGTTCCGTCATGGCTCAGTCTGCAGCTCGAATTGAGCACTGCTCAGCCGTAGAGGTGCAGCCCTCCTTTGGAGAAGCGAAAAGAGGAAAAAAGAAAAACACTAAAAAAGGCGGAGCGGCTGAAGTTTTGGTACCTCGTCCTTCGCTCCCTTCAAGCCGTCGAGTGCGTTGGTGTATGCGCGGCGTACCAACAGCAGCCAGTGTGGTGCCTGCTCCCCCCTCCCTGTACGAGATCTGCAACTGATTGGAGCGAGGTGTGACTACAACGACGCTGCTCCCAGTCTACTCTGCTGTTGTAGATACTGTATTTCGCGTCTATGTGCAACCTCTCAAGAGAGAGAGAGAAAGGAGAGAAACAAGTAGGAGGGGGAGGGAATGTTTGACTTCTGGCGTCGTTTTGTGGGTTGCGGCGCCGTAACTGGGAGCGCGTGTAGGACAGAGTGTAGGAGAGCGTGCGGGCGTCTTTGAGGTGACTCGCCTCTCCTTTTAGTCGTTCTTGTCGGGTCTTGCGTCTCTAGAAAAGTGAGGTCTCGGCTAGTGCTGAGGAGACACACACACACACAGAGGCGCGCAATCTCTGGACTGAAGCAGGCGAATTCGTGTGCTGCTCTTTCACCTCTGTTGCAGTTGTGTGTACGCGCCTCTCGTACTTCACTACTGCACAGCAGCGGAGCCTAATGGGAACAAGAAGGAGAAAAAAACGTTCGGAGGTGATTGGGGTTTGGCCATCGAAGCAGTTGACTGATGGTTTCGCTTCTTGTGCGCGTGTGATTCTATGCTTTGTCGCGCACCCGTGTAAATGACTCTCTTTTCCGTCGGTTCGATTCTCACGAGTCAACAGCAGACGTCAAAGGTACGCATGATGAGCGTCAGTGGGCACGGACCAGCGCAGTGATGAGAGAACGAGAGACGAGCATGCAGAAATGAAGAGAGAGAGGGGGGGTATGGGAAAAGATGAGACACCTGAACCCTGTAGGTGCTAGTGCATGCAGGAGGCAGCCCAGTGCACAAAGGAGGAGTGAGAACGGTGTTGGGGAAGAGAGGACGGGAATGGCAAGGGCAACCAGGCGGAACACTGACGAGCCCGTAAAAGGTGCGTCATACAGCCCCATAAGAATATTTTCGACAGGCCACCGCCTCCCTCTTGGTGTCCACCACGACGCCTCAGGCTGTCCCCGCCGCTCTCCTCACCACGCGTTCACTTGGTCCTGGACTTTTCGCTATGCCTCACGCTTCTCTGTGTCTTCTGCATTTGCACGTGTGTTGCGGTGAGAGGGTGTGTGGGCGTGCTGATTGCTCATCCGCGATCCTATCCTTCCATCATTGGTTTCTCGGCGAGACGTCCCGCTGTGATGACATCAGTCAGACACACAGACGGAGAAGAGGGAGAGGAGGTAGACGACGGGGGGAGGAAGAAGGATAGCACCCCGACACACGTGCACTCACCCCCCTCCACGCACAGACGCCCGCACACGCACACGCACGCGACATCATAACAAGGAAGGCCGAATACGGTGAAAGTAATACGAAGGAAAAGGGATAGGGTCAGCCATGGCTGTGTGTCTGTCTGTGGGTGTGTATACACGATGAGGCGAGGAATTAGGGGAGGGAGAAGGAGCGTAGCCACGCCTTTATTGGCCCAATCTACCAGACAAGCTGCACACGCACGTTACGTGAGTCGAGAAGAACACGAGGAACGTCGACGACACGAGAAGCAGAGTGCGAGAGGCTGACTAACAAGGGCGACCCCACATTCGAAAGAAAACCTGCACGCACACGCAGGCAAAAACACGGCCAGGAGGAAAGACAGAGAGGAATAGTGCCCACATGAGGAGAGAGAGAGAGAGCCGAGGCGGGTGAATCGATGAAGGAAAAGATGGGAGAGAAAGAGACAGAGCGAGAGCGAGAGAGAGCGAAATCACATCGGGGTGAGACGGGTAGGGGACGAAAAAAAAAAAAAAACAAGAAAGCGCATGAAACGTAAGAAGAGAGAGAAGAAGAGCGGGAGGAAGTGGAGAGACGAGGCCAGAGATACACGGGAATAGAGGAAGAAACATGTGCACTGGTGTTTTCGGTGTAGGTGTACGTGGGTACGTGCTCCGCTGTGTGGAGGTGCGCGGGAAAGGGGAAGGCGGAGATGAACGCGGTGAGGTGCAATCCTGAAACGTAACAACGATGAGGAAGAAGAGAGAGGCAAAGCACAAACAAAAAACTAAAAAGAGAAATGAATAAGAATGATGTCGTGTTGGATGGAGTGAGTGAGCGCGTAAGACATGTCTACGTGTACAAGCGCATGCTGACCTGTCGATACTTGCGGTCAATTTCCCCCTGCACGGGCGTGCGTGAATGCATGAACGAGATGCAGGTACTAATCTGAGAGAGAAAGCAGCAAGCAAAACAGGAAGAAGCGAGGAGATGCCCCCACGGCTACAGCCACAGCCACATACACACACACATGGAGTACTGAACGGCACTTTGATAACAGTGGAAGCGGCACATGGGAGTAAAAATCTATGGAGGTGATGCAAGGGAGGGAAAGCGGGGGGGCAGAAGAGGCTAGAGGTTCGTCTGACATCAGTATGTATGTCGTCCGTCGTCCTCCTCAGTCCTACCGGTACAGCTTTATCCTTGACGTGGCGGTAAAGTAAAGCTCCAAGTCTGCAGGCATCGATTTCAAAAGGCCTACGCACTGTCACAGCAACACGCTTTCTCGCCGTCGAGCTCCTGTCATGCCGCGTTTCACCTCCACACTGACCGCGTTCATGAGAAAGCGCGTGGGTGTTCCTCTGCGCATTTGGTTCGCACGTGGAGTCTTTGTTCTGTTGGCTCGCTAGAGACCTCGTCGAATTCGCACAGAGGAAGGAGGGGCGAATGCACAGGTCTGTCAGCTAAGGCGCGATAACAAGACGACCGAAGGCAGAGTGAAGGGCTGAACAAGAAACAAAGCGGAAGTGGAAGGAGCAACACACGTGCACATGGGCATGTGTCAGCGCGGCAGGGAGTGTGAGAGAGGAAAGGCTTGACGGGAAAAAAGCTGAGGCCGGAGATGTGGGAGAAACGCCACATCCATGACCTATACGCCGCCCCCCCCCCATCGCCTGCTCACCCTCCTCTCTTACACTCTTCTTTTCACCAACGCTCACTCACTATCCATACAACACCGCGACTGCGCCCTCTTCCCTCACGTGTATTGGAGGCGGAGAGGACAACAGGATGTGCTGTACATGAGTTTGCCTGAATGGCAAGTGCACGTCCCTACGCAGATGCCTGCAAGGACACCTTACGCTTGCCTGTGAACTGCGACTTGAAGCCCCTCACGTCACCCTGCACGAACTCCACCGTCGTCAGAGGTGGAATGGAGACAACGTACTGGGTCTCGTTGTCACTGTTCTGCTCCTTCTCCGTGTCTCCCAAGGTGCGGACCTTACCCTCGGCGTCGAAGGTGAAGCGAGCGGTGAAGAAAACATCTGTCGTGTCATTGTAGAAGCCCCATTGCTGGCGGCTGGAATCAACGATGCGGAAGAGGCGGGCATCCGGCTTGTCCTTGAAGCATTGATAGACAGCGTCATAGTTCATCACTTTGCGGTCTGGCTCACCATGAGCGAACTCCGGGCTGTCCTCCGGCACGCTCTTGTGGATGCTGTCGGCGACCACAGAGACCTCGTACTTTGCAGGGCGGCCCTCGATGAACAGGCGTGTCTCGCACGGGGGAACCTCGATAGTGACCACAGTCGTATCCTCCTCCTCTGGGTCGGGCGCCATATGCGCATCCGGTCCGGGCACCACGAGCGCTCCGCCAAAGAAGCGCACCTTGGGCTTCATCACGTACTCCTGTGTATCGTTGTAGAACGCCCAGCGACCGGCCTTCTCGTCCACGAGGCGGAAAAGTAGTCCGTTGCCGTTTTCCTTGAAGCATTTAAACACCTTACACTGACTAACGTCGATGATGCTGCTGTCCGGCTCGCTGTTGACGTACTGCGCTTCCTTCGGGTTCACGCAGCTCTCGTCGATCGGGTCCGCGTTGAATGCTTGGTGGTAGGAGGTGGGTCTTCCCTCAATGAACGGCTCCGCCTTGCCTGGATCCACCGTGATTTGGTAGACCACCGCGCTGTCGTCGTCCTGGACCGGCACCGTCTCCGTGTTGCCGAGCGGCTTCACATCGTCCTCGTTGGGGAAGTTGACCGTGGCTGTCATGCGGAACTCGCGTGTGTCGTTGTAGTAGTACCACTTACCCTCCTTTTCGTCCACAAGGCGAAAGAGCAGACCGTTGCCCTCGTTCTTGAAGCACTTGTACACCTTGTCGTAGTGCGGCAAGAGGCAGTGGCGGTTCATGAACTTTACGTCGTTCACCGGAATCTGCTCTGTATGGAACTCCAGCTGGAACCCATTCACGTCACCCTTGATGAACGGCTCGGTCACCAAGGGGTACACCTCCAGGGTCACAACCGTCTCGCACAGGTCTGGGTTCTCCTCTGTGCCGACAGGCACCTTTGTTGCGCGGGCTCGGTTAAGCTTCTCAACCTTGCAGTCCGGGCTGAAGCGAGCCTTGACCTGCATGATGGTGTCCGCTGTGTCGTTGTAGAAGGCCCACTTCTTCTGCTGTGAGTTGACCATCCGGAAGAGCAAACCATTACCCTTCTCCTTGAAGCAACGGAAGATGTGGTCGTATTCAAAACTGGGTTGTCCGTTCTCGAACTGCGGCATGGCAGGGGCGACAATTTCCTCCGTCATGGCGGCGATGTGCACACGTGACAGAGAGGAGAGAATGATGAATGTGGGTAGGCGTAAGAGAACGGAGAGCGGAGACCTGTGGGGGGGGGGGGGGCGTGTACCGACAAGAAGACTCGAAAGGAGGTTTTGATGCGTGACTGAGCAGTGGTGCTGGGCTTGATGAAAACGCGTAAGGGGAGGGGGAGGGGAGCGGGGGGGGCACAGATTTACAGGCGGCGCTACTCTGCTGCTGAAAGAGAACAAGAGGAGGAAGCAATGACACCCACGAGGAGAAGAGAGGGAAAGAGAGAAAAAGAGTGCATGAGGAGCAGCGCACTCTACCCAGACATGGGTAGAGTGCGAACGTAGAAGCGGAGGGGAAAAGGGGGAGAGGGCAAAGGAGGAGGAGGAGGAGCGCAGAGAGAGGCCCACCGCGGCGGCACAGATGTCAGCAGATGTGCTCTCGTGTTGCACAACACGCCACGCCAGCGCCCTCCTCTGCCTTTGCTGAGCCTCTGTACTTGTATTTGGGGTGCGGGGGGTTTAGAGCAGACACACAAAGAACAGCGGATGGTGTGGTAGAGGCGGAGGAAAGGAAGGAACGAAAGAGGGTGGGTACACCGCTGCAGTGCCTCCCTCCTCGCCTATCTGCATCTGCTTTCCGCAGCTTCGATGTGGCAGGCTTGCCAGCATGCAGTCCATGGACACACAGACGCACACGCATGAAAAGCGAAAAGTTACCTGAGCTCTGTGAAAAAAGACGCGCAGGCGTGGGATTAGGAATGCCACGTATGATGCCATCAAGCGATGCACACGCAGAGACACACAAGCAGAGTAACATCCAAGGGAACCACCCAACCTGCTCCTGTGTAACACATCACTCGTGCAGCTCACCTGTAACCATTTTCCCCTCAGTTGTCGTAGTCCTTCAGGTCCCACTTGGAGAGTTCGTTGAGCAGCTCTAGCTTGGCAGCACTCGACTTCACCAGCTTCTCATCGATATACCACTCCTGCCGCTGTAGTGGGCTCAGGGCCAACTTGCGCAGCTTCGAGCGGCGCCGCGTGCGCAGCTCCTGTGAAAAGACGGCGTTAAAGTTCGCAGACGCCAACTGCGTAGCATCTGTGACACCATCGGTTGCTTGATTGGGCTCCCTTGCTGCTGGGGCGCTCAGGGTCGCGCTGCCAGGCACGTCATATCCGGTAGGCACTGCCGAGTTGGCGGAGACGGGGTGACCCACCGCCAAGAAGTTTTGCGCGGCATTCGGAGATTCGTAGAAGTCCTTTTCGAGATACGAGTAGGTGGGCACCAGGGCGGTCCAGTGGTGGCTTGTGTGTGGAACCGCCCCGCGCGGACAATACTCGTTGTACTCGAACGAGTCTTCCCACTGCACCGCGCTGGTGGCGGCCGCCCGATCCTGCCCCAAACTCTCCGTACGCCAAGCGGTACACCGACGACTCATTGTCCGGCTCTTGCGCAACACCAGCACGTCGTGCCACATGTCCTCCCGAGAAATGCGCTGCAACTCCGCGGCCCACTTTACTGACACGTCACTCGCAGCTCCCGCGACTCTGCGTTGTACATCACGGAAGACACCCAGCAGCGTGCTCTCCATCGCTTTCGACGACTGCGCGGTGTTGCTCGTCGAGGGGGAAGCGTACGTGCCGCAGCGCCGGCGGAGAATCAGATCGTAGTAACCGTCCAGCTGCGCCACCACCCAGTCCGCCAACGAACATTCTCCGGGCATCTCTCGGCGCAGGAGGTCAGTGCCGTGTGTTCGAGGCAGAACGAACATTACGTACCCTTCATCGGTGAGGAGGGCGCCGCCACGCGGTGCCTCGTCACCAGACGGAGACGGAGCAGTGCTGCGCCCCGTCACATCCGCACGAAGCGCGTCAAGTGCCCGCTCAAGGCCGGAGCGCGTGGCGAGAGGGTTGTGGCGTGTGAGTGCTGGTGCCGCCGAACACGGGAGATACGGAAGCAGAAGGCCCGCGTCCAGCCCCTCAGCGTCGGCACTGTGAGTCAGCCTGTGCCACCACATCGTTTTGCGCAGGTTAAACTGCTCCGCCGCTACGACCGGCCAGGTGGATACTGCGGTAGGGGGATGAATGTACAGCACATCGAACGGACCAGTGGCAGCCGCCGCGTCAGCGCTCTCGACGCCGGAGGAAGATCCCTCCTCTTTGAGCCACGTCACTCCGCTATAGCCGCGTCCCTCTTCTCTGGCCCGCCGGCGCCGACGCTCAGCCGCCGATGCGCTCGTCGACTGCACTTCAGCTCCAACGTTAGCACCGGCACCACCTCTCTGTGGTATAGACGGGGTGTTGCTGCTGCTATTGCCCGCCCGCATCGCTGTTGGGAGAGGTAGCCCTTCACAGCGGCAAGTGTACAGCACGGCATTCCGGCGTCTCCCTCCACCTTCACGGATATATTCATGATAGGTAGATTCTGTGTTGGCGAGTGCAGCAGGGTCGGCGTCGACTGCCACCACGACGCCGGCCCCAGCGCGGATGAGCAAGTCCAACACATAGCCGCTCTGGCAGCACACATCGAGGGCTTTGAAAGAAGACGAGGATGGCTGAAAAGGTTCAATGGCGCGGTAACGCTCCCACAGCTCCGCCGCGGCTGGCGACGCCTCTCCACTGCTTCCCTTCCGCGCCAACATCCACTGAAGAAGATGCACGTAAGGCATCTGCTGGGCCGTGCCGACAGGGCAGTGCATACCGTGCCACGGGTGGAGGAAGTAGCGCCGGCGGTAGTAGGCAGCGGCGGCGGCAGCGCCTCCCTGCGACACCCAGTCGCCACCGTTGCGGGACGCACCCCAGCGAACGCCCCGGCGATAACGGTCGTAAGAGTACAGAAGATCGGCAAACTGCGTGAAGGAGAGGATGTCGGTAGGGGAAAGGGGCGGAGTATCGTCACTTCGAGCGGCCTCAAGTGCGGCAGGGGTGGGTACCGTGCGAGGAACACTAGACCAGACCCATTCTTCCCATTGCGCAATGACCTTTTCTTCGAGCTCCGCCCGGCTATGATCACGCTGAAACTCTTCGGCGTGCGTGGTCTCCACCAGCAGCTGGCCCACATCGGAAGCGACCACCGGCACTTGCACCAGCCGATCAACTAGCCCCCACCACTCCTCTGTCAACGATACAAACGCTTCCAGAGAACATGGTATCCGATTGCTCAAGAGCTGTCTCAGGAGGCAGCTGGCATGCATGTGAGCAGAGCCAACGCTATGGTGCAGAATTGGCGCGTCCGCGACTGTGACGGAGAGAGGTGAAAATGCGGAGGTAGACGCGCAGGGACGACGAGGCATCACATGCGTGCTCCTGACTGACAGCGGCGTGCGTCGTATGCACCCTCGCACAATATTCAGCGATAGCGAAGACCTCATTTCCTCTATTTTCCTCTCGCCTTACCTATCAAACCGAGTATACCTGTGCGCGTGGGTGTGGATGCGTCTGTGAGCGCTGTCAGCGTCGAGCGCTGCGGCGACAGAACTCTCTCTCTTTCCTCTGCTTGGTGCTGGCGGGTGGCTGCTGCAGTCCGCGTCACTCTACGAGTAGAGGCAAGGAAAAAAAAAGCGAAAGATGAACCTTAACGTGAGCACCAGTAGAGAGCGCGCTGGCACTCGCTTGCACGATCGTCAGGATGGTGTGAGCCAGTGCCACTCCTCCTGCCAGTGGTTGAGACGGTGGGTGGGTCTGTGCGGGCGGCCGAAGAGGTGACATGCAAACCGAGAGAGGGTTGAGAGCGTATGCCTTGACGCATGAATAGAACGCACGGAGCACTATGAGGGTGGGGAGTGGAGGAGGAAGGCAAAGGGGGAAAGGGGGAGACGAGTACTCCACGAGCGGTGCAGAGGCCATGGAAGAAAGCCTGGGTGTACGTCACCACTCCCGCAACTTGGCGCTGTACGAATTTTCTTTCTCTTTGGGGTGGGCAATGAAATAGAGAAGGGGAGGGAAGGAGGGTTAGATGCCTTTTGATTGACAAATTCGCACATACGCACGGTACATGTACACCCACGCAGCACCGCCTCTCTTTAGGTCTTCTTCAACTCCCCCCCCCCACACCCTCCCGTCACACACGCATACATCCTCCTTTCCCAGACCCTGAGCCGACGAGCCTTTCGCAAAGGTGCCACCGTCCCACATGTGCCGAGCTCGTCGTTGCAGTACAGAGAGCACTGCGGGTCATTGAGAGAGGAAGAGAGGGGCAGCGTCGTTCTGACAAAACCCGTTCTGAAGAACAACATCCCCATCAATGTCGTTTGAGTATCACTGCTTCACCAACGCAGCACCGCAACACCGGCATGTGACCATGAAAATCCGAAGTGAACACACAACAGAGGGGGGGGGGGGGGGGGAAGACAGCAAAACGTGCAGTCAGAGGGTGTGCCGAGGGAAGAAGTTCAGGGCAAATATATACTTAGAGGAAAAGCACACATAAAAAGACCCAGACGCAAACACCAAGCCATAGCCATCAACGCTTCCTCTCCTTCACCGCCACAAACGTACGCACACTGGTCGAGTACAGTGGGGTGGGGAGAGAGGAAGGCCTTCTCAGACGTGTGCGCGGGTGTAGGTAGATGAAGAAAGATCTAGAGAGAGGCAGCGCCTTAGCGAGAGAGTGTCGACGTGCTAGAGAGAGAGAGCGGGCAAACGCAAAGCGTGGCGACACAGAGAAAAGACAACGGCGGGAAACTGTCGAAACAAGTGCGTCGAGGACCACAAAGCAATGCGAGATTGCATGGATGGGTGGCTGATGCGTTCGGCTTGTAAACCGTCTGGCTGCAGACAGTGGCGGAGGAGAAAAACAAAAAACATGAAAAAAAAAACGTCAACGCAATAACAGCGCAGTAAACATCAGCGAAAAGCACGCCGAATTGCCCACGTAAAACGAGGCACCTCCCCCATACAGAAGCAAAGCTGACGTTCTGGGGCCAGACGACGTCTGCGCGTACATCTTCGTGGCTACCCCCCCCCCCCACCAAGCCCATCGCTACCTCTTTCAAAGGAGGTCCACAAACCGCATCTCCTCTCTGACCGCGCTTTTTCTCAGCTTTTCGTGTGTTTAAGACTTCTTTACCTATACAGGCAAATCGTGGGGTACGTGAAGTAGTGCAAAGAAGCGAAAAAACGCACGCGATGCACGCATCGAGCGAAACGACAAGGAGGCACACACAACAGCAGCGTACACACACACACACACACACACACACACAGCCGGCAAACATGCGTCGGTGATGAGGCAAGACACCAAACTGAAAAACATGGCAACGAAACAATCAACAAAACAGTACACACGCATTTGCAAAAAGGCTCCAAGAAGCGTCAAAGGATAAATTATACAAAAGGGAAAAGAACAGAAAGAGGGAAGAGGCGCACATGTGTGTGAGCGAGCGTCCAATCCGTGAGACGGGTGCGATGAAGCGATTGCGCCTCTGCAGCACCTCAACCAAGGTCTCATTTCTTCATCCGGCTTGTGCCCCTGCGTTAGCAAGCTGTGGTAGTTGGTATGTGCTTGTGTTCGTGTGTGCGTCTGAGGGGGGAAGGAAGAGGGGTCAGTGGGTGTTGCTCAGTATGCCCCCCTCACCGCCAGCACCGGCACACACGCGTGCGTACTTCATTGATGAACAGCGTTGGAAAAAAAGGAGGAATGAAAGGGGAAAAAAAAAAACAGAAAACAAAAGAGGCGTAAAAGGCGAGAGGGAGAAGAAAACGCCGCGCGGTAAAAAATGAAGGAAGAGAAGTAAACGCAAAGACAACGAAGGTAAACGAAGTGAGACACCCACACACGCACACAGTGATGAGAAGGGGAGGCACACACACACACACACACACACACACACACAGACGCGAGCAGACGGGATAGGGGGAGAAGAAGAGTGATTTTTATTAGTGGATTTTTTAAATTTTATTTTGGTAGGTTGGGTTGATGAAGGAAGAGAGGTTATGGATTTTGGGGGGGGGAAAGAGTTGTTAGAATTTGTTTAATGTTTTATTGGAAGGAGGGAGTTGGTGTTTTTAAGGGAAGTTAGATTTTTGTTTGTGAAAGTGGAAAAAAAGGAAAGGAATAGGTGGAGGTTGAAATAGGATGTAAGGGTGGGGAGATTTGAGTGGGGGGGAGTGGGAAGAAAGGGTTTGATGGAAGTGTGGGGGGTGAGGATGTTTTTGGTTTTTTTTTTGGTGTGTTTTTTGGTGTTTTTTTTGAGGGTGGTTGTTTTTTATTTTTTGTTGGTTTTATTTTTTTTTTTGGGGGGGGGTTGTTGGGTTTTTTAAAGAAATGGGTTGGTTTTTTGGAAATCAAGTGGGGGGGGGGGATTTTGTGTGGTAAAGTTTGGGTTAAAGAAAATGATGGGGACGGGAAGGGGGGGGGGGGAAAAGGAAAGAAAAAGGGGTGTGAGGTCATCAGCTCCCACCAAGTCAAGACGAAGAAAACAAGCCGCAAACAAAACAGGGAAAAAAAAAGAAGACGAGGGACAAACGAGCCCATCCAAGAAGGGCACGGATACACAGCAATAAGCAAAGGAGGAAGCAGCATCACCCGTGACACTCAACACCGTCCGCCTGTCAGGCTGCTGTCCCCATACGTCCGTGAGCCCTCAGACCGTACCTACGCATAGATCGGGAAAGAGAGGGGCCGAGCTGAGGGAAGAAGAGGATAAGCAGGGAAGGAACGAGTCATTCAACATCGGCGACAGGTCACACGACCCGCACGCGCGCACGCGCAAGCAAAAAAAAAAAACGAGGGGAGGGAGGGAAGGGGGAAGAGAGGAGAAGCAAAAACAAGCGCGAATGCGAGAAAAACGAGAAACTAAAGCGCTCAAGTACGCCAGGGCAGGACAACCAAAGCGAGGGAGAGAGCAAATCATGCGCGGCGAGTAAAGATGAATTCAAGGGCAACTCCTTCGCTTGACTTCAATAGCGTCATCCTGGGGCAGAGAAAAACGCCGCTGGAGCTGCTGCGGCGTCAGCCCCTTGCTCACTGTACGTTGGGGATTGGTGAATTTATTGACTGAGTTGCGCTGTTGTCCTGCTGAAGATTGGTGCACCATCACATTGCGCTGCTTCTCAATGACAGCACACGAGAAATGGCTGGGCTGGTTCAACTCTTCACTAAGCTGGTCGTCTGTCTCATGTGTCTCTGACGCGAATGCAGTGACGCAACGGAACGCAGGCGCGGTTTCGAACGGCGCTGATGATGTAGTGATGTGAGACGGCGTCTCTGTTGCGCCGCCGCCACACCGGGCTGCAGGTAAAATACCCCACAAGTCTTCGAATGTGTCATCAGTGGTAGTAGCAGGCGCGGTGGCGGTAACGCCTTCTTCTCCTTCCACGTCCTCGGGGAGGCCCGAGCAGTGGGCATTGGCACTGGTGGTTCGATGTGCTGCGTCTTCTTCGTCGCTCACCTTGCCAACCGCAATGGTACTGTGTGCCTCCGCATCCTGCGCAACGAAAAACGACGAGAGAGACGCCTCATTCGAGTTGATCAATGGGCTGCGAAAGCTGCGCCGCGTGGGTGAGGTGAAAAGATGGTCGCGCTTTTTACGTTTGCTCTTCACGGAAGGCAGAGCAGCAGGCAGCGGCGACGCATTTGCGGCCCCGCGCACTCGAAGTTTGTTGCCCAGCCTCAAAAGAAGATCGTCTGGCTCAGCTGAAGCAGCTGAACGATGGCGCGAGAGTCGGTTCTGCGTCTGCTTGGATTCCCCAATGCAGCCGAACTCAGATGAGAGAGATGCGCTGGGTGGGATGGACGGCGGTATCAAGGAGTAAAGTAGCGGGGACCGCAAGAGCGACTGCTGCTCCAATGGCTCCGACGGCAGACATGAGGACGGCGCTGGCGTGGCGCCGAATCCCTTCGCGGTCTCTGCCCGCGGTGCCCAGACGTTTGGTGACGTCAAAAAAGAGACTTCGGGGACGAGAGGGCTGCTGAAGTCCATCACAAAAGGCTCCGGCGGCCGCATAGGGTAGACCGGCATAAAATCCACGGGTGAAGACATACGACTCACGGAGCGGTTGGCGGAGAACGCGGCGGTTTTGCGCGCTGTGGCCTCCGTCTCGTCGCCCTCAGCCGCGGTATTGGTGGAGAATTGGCCCGGCGTACCCATGAGGGAGGTCAGTGCGCTCTGTGCCGCTGCCAACCTGCTCGACTGCGGCCAACCAGGTGAAAAGAAGAGTGATGATTGCAGACCTGTACGCGAGTCGGTGCGACTACATGTAGACATCGTGTTCGCGTCGACTGCAATGCCGTCGCGCATGGTACCCGACTGCCAAGCCTCTGAAGTAAGGGGGCAGAAAGCCGCCAAGATCGAGGGGGGCTGTCGCGGGGTAACGAGTGGAGATGCGACACCGTGGTTGCTCAGCAGCACCGCAGCACGCGAGAGGCCGCTGCTGCAGCTCTCAGAACAACACTCAGCAGCGGTGGCCAGCATGCCTCGTTGTGTCTCAGAGTCGAAAGATGCAAGAGGTCCTATGAGCACTGCGCCAGTTCCAGTTACACTGTTGCTGAAAGGAAGCTTGCTGGATGGCATGGTGCTGTTGGCGGGCGACATGGTATGCGTGCGTGGCACAGCGCACTTTGGCGACGTCGGGGGGGACGAATCAGTGGGACTGTTCGGCATAAATTGCGGTGCCTTATCAGCTTCCAGGTGCTGCAGGTGGCGTGGTGGGTGTGTCCGATAATGGGGCTTCGAGTCGAAGGAACTACACGAGCTACTGGGACGTTTCTTTTGTCGCTCGCCAATGGTCACCGACGACATGGCGCCACACCCTTCGGAAGATGAGTGCGTGTAATGACGGAGAATATGGTGCTCCGAGTCCGCTTGTGACGACGACAACAGACAAAACAGCAGAAGAAGGCGGGAAGCAGTGACACTTAATTAAGCAAACGACGACGTAAAGAGCGCGAGTGGAGGAAGTGGACGGCACCACACTGCTGTCAGCTTATCACGAAAAATAGGCGGGGAGGAGCTGCGCGCGGCGCGTCGGAAAGAAGCGTAATAAAAAAAACGTGTGTGCAAGAAGACGGAGGAAAAGCGTGAGAGGCTAAGTGAGTGAGCACACGGGCACAAGACACCGACCTGCTAGCCAGGCCTCAGTCGTGCATAGGAGCCCTCATCATAGGACGAGGAGGAGTGAGAGGAAGGAGAAGGCATGGCCTCTGACGCAAGAGGCAGCAGACCCCTCCTCTCCGCCGCATCGCTCACCTGCCTCTCCCCTGTTCAAACAACGAGTAATCTGAAAGACGAGGCACACCTACGCGCACGCAAGCAAACCATTTTCCTCAAGACGCACAACACCCTTTTCTCTTGTCGGCTGTCACTACATCACAACCAATGCAAGAGAGAGAGATAGAGTCGCAGAAAGAGGCACGGAGCAGCACGAAGGAAAAGACACAAAGACATCCCTGGACTTCGCTCTTTCCGATGTGTCCGCCGCCGGAGCTCCGATTATTCGTGAATTAAAGCCAATACACACATCCTCCCACGCGAAGTCGAAGCCGCGCAGCCACGTAGTAGCAGCGGCAAATGGCAAAATAACGAAGGGTAGATGAATCACTCTACAGAGAGGTGGTGCCTCGGAAGTAGGGGAAGTGCGAGGGACCCTCATGGTGGCGCAAACCCCGCCCTCGTGCTGCCAGTCCGTTGCTTACTTTTTTCGATTCTTGCGCTTGCCAGAGGCCTTACGCTTGCCGTGGCCCTTGCGTGAGTGCTTGCGGATCTTGCGGATTTTCTCCAGCTCCTTCATCATGCGCAGCCGAGGCTTCGTTCTCGCGGGGCCCTTCACCTCTTGCCGCAGGCGGCGAAGTTCCTGCTGCACAGTAAACGGGAGGTCATCGAAGTTGGTGGAGGGCAACGTCTTTGCAGACGCAGCGCCGTCTTTGCCGGTGCTCGTTGCGCCACCGCTGGAGGGGCTGAAGAGCGGTTTCACCTCAACCGTCACGTACTCGCTGTCCACCTCGCCTGAGGAGGACGGACCGACGGAGCAGTGCGTGTCAGCAGCGACACTGACCTCTTGGTTCATCATGGTGTCAGGCATCGTGTGCGTGCTGTGCGGAAGAGTAGCCAGTCGTTTCGCGCGGCGACGCCTCTGTGATGCCTCGGTCGCCAACTTCTCGTTGGCGACGTCGGCCGCCACCTCAGGATCGTCGACGCTCATCCATGACATGTCAGCGTCCTCCTCCCTCATTTCCTTGCCCTGGGTGTTGGAGTCGCTCTCCCCTCCTCTATCCTCGGCCTCGTCGTCGTCGGCAAACCGGTCGTCCTGGAGCTTGGGCAAGCGATACGTGTAATCAGGTAAAATCGGCACACGCGCGTAGTTGTTGTACGCCCGTCGCGCCTCCTCGCGCTGCTCTCGCCGTGTCTTGGCGCTGTCCTTGCGCTGCTTGCGCTTCGCATCCACAAAGGCCTGCACCCGTCGCTCGTTCTTCTTCTTGTGCAGCGTGAGTAAGTAGTCCCGGCGCGAAGATTCGTCCAATGTGAACCCTCTGGGTCGCACCCTGGGTGTCGGAAATCCTTGACCCCCTTGCCGTTTTCCTTGACAACATGCCTTTTTTATTCTCTAAACCGTCCAACTTGAAGCCCTTTGCGTTTTTTTTGTTGCCCCCCGGGGGCAAACTTGGGCCTGGGGTCTACATACTTTACCAGGGCGCCCTTTGCCCCACCCCCCGCCCACACACACACGGCCTCCGTCACCTGTCATGGGGCACCGCTACTGCACATTACTCACCGCCGCTATCCTTCCTTGCCTGTACTTGAAGGGCTGTACGAGCTAAAGCCCACTAGTGAGCGCGCCACTCTCGCACATGTGCTGATGGTGCACCACAACAGTAACAGAGAGAAAATTCTCTGTTGTCTTCTTCGTTTGGAAAGAGAGGGAAAAGAACGGAGTGGCGGTAGCAAAGTGAATCTTCTGTGCTCTCTGGGTGTAATTGTGTATGCTCAGCGTGCCCTGCCAGTCCAGTGGGAACAATGAGAAGAATACGTTCGATGGTGTCATGCACTAGACAGCAACGGGAGAGGGAAGCAGAGGGCACTACAAAGGTGAGGGGCGGAGAGGATGATACTCAAGGCAGGCAGGAGTAAAAGAGAGCAGCACCAATTACAGGATCGCCTATAGCCTCGAAACAGCAACAGAGACTGAGAGAGGAGGAGCATGCTACGTTATCTGGAAGCGACAGGGAAAAACGGAAGAGGTACACCCACGCGCATTCTTCTCCCTCTTCACAGATGCGTATTTCGTTGAGGCTGCTCTCGCACATTTCCCTACGACGCATACAGAGCGCTCGAGGGCGTTTGATACATCTCCCTGGTGTGAATTCTGGGCAACTCTGGGAAAGTTACTTGTTTTATTTGTATTCTTCGTTTCTTTTTGTTTCAAGAGCACATCATTTTCGAATTGTCGTCGGGGCTTGCATGTAACTCCGATCAGCGTATGTATCCCTGCTGCTTAAAAGGAAGCCTATCTATCTCGTGTTTCATGCATTCTGGTCTCGATCGCTGTCAGACGACTGGACACATCGCTACATCGCGCGCACGGTACGTGTAAGTGTATATATCCAAGTGGCAATAATAATAAAAAAGGAAGAGGAAAAAGGTCTGGTTTATAGACGGAGAGATGGAGGGAGAGTCATCTGGGAAGGTGGAGGAGGAAGGAGCGGAACGCCACAGTGGCGCGTGTGGGGTGCGGCGGCAAGAAGAGACTCCGAAACGAAAAAACAGCAAAAGCGGCACACAAATGCGGACGCAAGAGAGAAGAAAGCCAGGCTGATCATAGCAAACAGCAAAGGGGGAGTGGAAGAAACGAAAAAAAATTCGGTAACGTATCGACTCTATGCGCGTGCCTTCGTGTTGAGGATCCGCGCACTCTGCCTACATTCGAGCAAACTCTCTCATCCATGTTGTTCTCCCTCCTCTTGTGACCCGGAGCACTTCTCCACCTATGCTGAGCTTCCTGGGCACTCATATTTGTCTTTGACGCCTCTGCTGCGGATCCCGCGAGGGAGATTCCACGTGAAGTGAGAACTTCGTCATTAGTGCTCAAAGGGCAGATGGACGGCAGAGAGGGTGCCGCAGCAAAGCGTTCGACGAGCGCTTCAAGTGACTGAGAAGACGGTAGGAAAGAGTGGGTAAGGAGGATGAGGGCCTATCACTGAGAGAGAAATAGGTGGGAACAAAATCAAACAGGACTAAGCATGCGAAAAAAGGTTGAAGACAACCTTGATAAGGCTGCACGTGTTCACACACCCTCCACCTCTCAGGACCACAGTCCTCATGAATGGGGAGAGAAGGACAGCAAGGGCGAGAGGGGAAAGAGGTACGTAGAGGGTGGAGGTAGGGGATAGGAATCAGCGACTCACTGAGCCGCCTTGACGGGTGCTGGTTATCCTTCTCTCCTCCCTTCTCCACGTTGTTTCCGCAGAGTTGGTAGCTGTATGAAGCAGCGCGCGCCCACGTGATCCTCGGAGGAAGGATAGGCAAGCCTCCAGTATATAAGCCACTGCCTCTCTCGCTGTCGTCGAAAGGGGGCTGTGAAACAAACTGCAATGTTGACCTTTCTTACAGCTTGTTCGAGGGAGCCCAGTGATAGCCCTCTTCCTTCTTGAGGCCGTTGTTGATGATAAAGTCATCCGCTTCCTTGGGTCCGCGAGTGCCGGCTTGGTACGGAATCGGAGCGACTTCGCCACGGTCGATCTGGTGCAAGAGCGGTGTGAAGATGCGCCACGCCACATCGAGTTCGTCCCTGCGCACAAAGTTTGTGGAGTTGCCCAGCAGTGCGTCGTTGATGAGGCTCTCGTAAGCGTCTGGGAGACGTACACTGTACCGGGAGTGGTAGGTGAGATCCAATTCTGTCTGGTGCGTGTGCCGCAAGTCCTCACTATGACCGGGAACTTTTGTGGTAATCTTGAGATACATGGCCTCGGACGGCTGGGCACGAATGACAAGCTCGTTACGCTTTGTTGCATCGCCGTACGGGTGAACCTCATCGTGGAACTGAACGCGAATCGCCACGTACTTCTGCTCCAAGGCCTTGCCAGCCTTGAGAATAAAAGGGACTCCCGACCAGCGGTCGTTGTTGATGTTGAGCCGCAGCACGGCAAACGTGGGGCAAGTACTGCCCTTGGGTACGGTCTCGTCCTCCAGGTAACCTGGGATGGAACCGTCGGCGGAGGCAGTGTACTGGCCCAGCACGCAATTCTCCTTGGTGACGGGCTCAACACACTTCAGCAATGACACCTTCTCGTCGCGGATGCACTCGGCTTCGAGTGACTTCGGCTTCTCCATGGCTAGCAGGGCAAGAATCTGGGTGAGATGGTTTTGCATGACGTCACGAATAATGCCAATGCTATCGAAGTAGCCGCCACGGCCCTCGGTGCCGATCGTCTCCTTGAACGTGATCTGCACGCAAGCGATATTGCTCGAGTTCCACAAAGAGCTGAAGATACGGTTGGCGAAGCGTGTCGTGATGATGTTCTGTACCATCTCCTTCCCGAGATAGTGGTCAATGCGGTACAGCTGCGACTCGTCGAAGAACGGCTCCAGCGCGTGGGACAGCTCGGCGGAACTGTTGGTGTCGTGGCCAAAGGGCTTCTCTATGATCAGCCGCACCCATCCTCCCACCTCCTGCGGCATGGCACCCCTGCGAATGCTCCCACAGACACATGCAAACACCGATGGGGGGAGAGCAAGGTAAAAGAGACGGTCGCCACCGCTCTCAGGGCCCTTGAAAGCATCCTCCTTCTCGCGGATCATCTTGTCGAGACGCTTGAAGTCGTCCACCTTGTCGTACGCTCCCGAGAAGTAGCTAATGTGTTTCAAGAAGTCTTCGGCGTGACATCGAAGCGCCGACAGGTTCAAAAAGTACTTCATGAGCGTCTCACGCTTCCACTTCTCGACATCATCCACCTTGGTGCGAGCATAGCCGACAATGTTGACTTCCGGGGGGAGGAATCCGTCGCAGTAGAGCTGAAAGAGGGCCGGGAATGTCTTCTTCTTGGCCAGATCGCCGCTGGCGCCGATCACAATGATGGTCAACGCACGGTTCTTCTGCTCATCCTTCACCTTGAAGGTGATTCGATCACACGCTTCCATCTGGCGCTGTTTCTGAAGATTAAGCGCTGACTTGGAGATGAACTGCAACACGTTGTCCGGCTTCTGCGCCAGCACCTGTGCGCGGAGCTCGTCCAGAATGCAGCACACGTCAGCCTCATAGGAATTCTGATCAGCACTGGAATCCTCCGACATGGCGAGTACTTAATGCATGTACCAGTGATCAATGTAGGGTGGCCGGAGTCAAACCTAAAACACCATTAAGACGGTTGTATAGGAGGACCCGAATAGGATAACCGACTTTTATCTCTCAAGTCGTGCGTTTTTGTGTGTGTGTTCTTGCTGTTGTTATTCGCTTTCTGCTGCGTTGCTGAAGTGTTGGTCAACGGGGTACGGAGTTTGACAAGAAAGTGGAAAAGTGAGTGTTGCACTCGTGAGTGGATGGCAGAGCAGCACTGCGGGAGCAGCGTACAGAAGTCATTTCACTAACTATGAATCCGTTTTCGTTTCTTAGTGAAGGTAGCTTGACACGGGAACCGTAGAGTAGGAGAGAGATACAAGAGAAGCATCAAGACCTGTACTCTCTCACCATCCTCAACGTGGCTGGTAATGCTGCTAAGCAGTGTTTGTGCGGAGGAATTGATTAATCAACCCGTGGAGAAGCGTTACAGCAAGAAAAAAGTATGTCTGGACTTTCACATTCGTGTGTGCCTTCTCAATTTTCTCTTTCGCTTTCATACAGCACCTCTCCCCCATAAACTAGTGGAGAGAAAAAAAACGGTATTCGAAAAGAAGTAATAAGTGCTAACGATGTCATTGTATAACAAGGGCGTTGCACGTTTCCCGTACTCTCTCCGCACAGACTTGTGCAAGGAGAATACGAGTGTGGATGTAGGTGTGTGTTTGCCTCCTATTCTTCGTTCCATTCACTTTGCAGCGTGCTCATACACACACACAATGCTTGTAGAAGTAGTGAGGTGATCATATAGAGCATATGAGAATCTTTTCACTCTCGTGGTGCTGCGCACTAGCGCATAAGGAAAGAAGAAGAAAGCCCGCACCTCTGTACGATGTGCATCTTTCGCTAGATAGGGGGGGGGGGGGGGGCAGATGAAACTTCGATCAGGAGCAGCGTACACACCGAGACACCTACAGAACAAACGAGCACTGAAATAAATGAGGTAAAAAAAGTCATAAGTCGAAATGTCGCAATAAAAAGAAGAGGAAGGAGAAAAAAGATCATGGGAAGAAGTAGGGTAATGTAAGCGTATGGGTGTGTGCGTGCTTCGCTCCCTTACCAGCTTCGTCGACAAGCCAGAGCGAGAGAGAGTCTGAGGAAGCAACGGAAAGGTCACACACACAAAGGAGGGTCAAAAGAGCAGAGGAATAAAAGCGAGCGGAATGGCACCAGTGGAAGGAAGCAAAAGAAAAAAGGCGACGAAAAAAAAAAAGAGAGATGGAGAGAAGGCGATGAGGTGCTATTGTCAGCTTTCCAGCAAGGAAGAAATTGTAAACGTGACAGTACGGGCTAGTACGAGAAGCAGTGTTACCATGTATAGAACAAGTGGGAGGGAGAACGCTCTTCGTGTTGGCCATTACCGTATCAGCCGCGCATCTCCACAATAGCGCACTAAGAGACATAGTCGTAGAGTCTTTCCCTTTCACCATGCACTGGTTTGTATAGAGCGACGATGATAGAAAAAACTCGACACTATGGCCACGTATGCTGCTGAACGGCTTTAGCGATACAGAGGAGTGAGAATCTGGGAGGCAGCAATAGCGAAACAGCAAAGTAAAAAAAAAACGTTCGATTCCTGCATAGAAGCGTCTACTGGTTTTCAACGGGCCCATTCTCCGCCATGGAGCATGAGGTCAAGTGGAGCACGACCACCCCCGACCCTGCCACAGGCGCCCATCGCCGGGTGCGAAGCAGGGCTAGACACGCGGTGCAGCAGTGCGCCGACCCCATCATCTGAGCACGCCCACCACCGCTAACTCCACCCACCCGCTGTGCCGGTCGCCGCCTGGCGCATCCCTCGAGGTGGCTCAGGCTCCCCACCCGTAGGCAGCGAGGACCGGGCCGGGCACCTTCAAGCTGTACTGACGCCTCGCCCGTCATACGGATGGTACAGACGTGCTCGCTGTCGCGGCTCGCTGCGACGCAGCGCCATCCACAGCCTGACCGCTGGCATCAGCAGTGGTAAAGCGCTCCGACCTCCCCACATCGTAGGTGCTTGGCCCATCTACCACCAGACGTGGCTCGGCATCGGCAGAGACAGGGGAAGCGGCCGCTTGGCCTCTCCGCACGCACAGAGTGGGGGCACTGGACTCTGGATACCGCCACGCGCTGGGGGGTTCCTCCATCATCAGGGCAGAAAGGTGGGCTTTTAAAACGGAGGAAAACAAAAAGTGCGGAAAAACAGCTACAAGCAGCATCGTTCTCTTCCCTTCATCGCCGAATCCGCACCCCAAACAGAGAAGCATACATTGCATCTTTGCTTCCTCTCCCACTTTTTCACAGTCTGCCTTCTCATCTGCCGTTGCCTCATGCTTTGCGCACAGGGGCATACAGATTGCGTCAGCTACACTTCCATTAGCGGTGCTGAACTTTGCTCAGGCACATACACGTGCAAGAGGAAACACAGATCGAGAGCCTCTACTGTCCCAGAGCCGACTGAGGAAGGAAGAGGAGAAACGGAAGCGAGGGCCAAAGGCTACTGACCTCCACCATCAAATTGAAAATATAATGTAACGACGGCGAGACCCCAGCAGCAGCACAAAGCGCAACTGCCCATGGTGTGCCTCTCCTGCGGAAGGCGAGGGAGAGAAGGAAAACCACCAAGATGTACTACACTCCTTTTTAGCATTCCACTGCCGGTGCTTTGCGAAGGTTTTTGGTGCCCAGCTCCGTCAACTTCTTGAACGCCGCGGAAAAATCTTTGTTGAAGCGGTCGTTGTCGTTTGCGTATAGCTCAACGTACTTGCGGTACTTGGGGTCGAGAATCAGGGACATGTCACTGGGAAGCATCATCAGTTTCGTAGTCGCGCGGTCCATCAGCTGCATCTTCTGGATCTTGGGATTCACCACCCACTCCTCACTGAGAAGTTGCGTGAAGAAGGAGTTGTCGAACCCGTTCTTGTCGTGTGTCCACGGCCCATCGAAGCCGGAGTACTTGAGGTGGCACTCACCGCAAGTGTGCGCACCGATAAGCGCCACCGTCTCCTGATCATTGAACCCGAGACGCGTGAAGACCTCGCGCACGTGATCCTGCGTCTTTCCACCGTCCGGCAGGCGCCCGTCCGGTCCGCACACAGAGCCGTCCTTCGCATCCACGCGACCCCAGCTGAACGGAATACTCGGACCACCCATGTACTCAATAGCCACGTAGGCGGCAAGCACCCACAAATCTGCATAAGATATTTGCGGATACTTTTTCTTGAACGGCTCCAGCGCCCTGCGAGGGACTTCGAGACCGTTGTTACCCTCGTATTGGCACTCTGGTTTGAAGCGCATCGACGCCGAGTTCGGAGCGCCGTCCTTCTTAAAGCAGTCGTAAGAGCCAGCCTCGTGCCACGCGAGACGAACCAGCGAAGGTCCAAGATCGAGATTATCAGAAATCATCGCCTCAATGTCGGAACGGAGTGACTTGATATCAAACGGCGGCTCATTCGCCCGAGAGCCGAAGCTGGCACACGAAACAATCATGGCACCGCTCACGAAGGAGCCGGCAGCGATGCCAGCAAAGAGCCCCTTCGCTCGCCGCGAGGTACCGGTCATGGACGGCACGAATCTGGGCAAAACGCGCTGCCCAAGGCGGACACAAGAACAGCGGAACATGGCTGGCGAGCGTAAGATTCCCTCGTAGGGTTTATCTTTTTATTTCCGGTTGCGAGTCGTGTTTTTTTTTTTTGCGTTGCTAAGCGCGGAGGAGACGTTGTGGTAGAGCAACAGTCAATCTAGATGGCGTGCGCAATGAGACAGCGAAAGCAGGACAAGGTTGCAATGGTACTGACAAGAACATCGCGCACAGCCGAACATCGGATGTTACGAGCGAAGACCCTTACGAAGGTTTTGCGAAAGCGGTCATTCAGCGTGGCTGTCTTCGGCATGAGAGCCAACAGTAAAGAAACACACCAGCTTAACATGCTTGTGAGTCGAGAGCGAAAGAGTCGGTAACACGCAGTGGTGGCTTGCATACCGAGGTTCAGCGCCTGTACGCCCCTTCTCCTAGAGAGCCCAGCCTAGCGCACTTTGGCAGCGCCGGAATCCAGTACATGAAGAGAACAGCTCAGTAGGCTGCACTCGTACACAAGTCACCCTCAAACAGCCGCATTGAAAGGGATTCTTTTCGTTTGAGCCTTCTATAGCTGCGCATCGGGATTACGCAACCAGTCGCGAAAGGGGAGAGCGAGACGCACACAGCATAAATAGTTTAGTGAACCGTGCCGCTATGAATGCATGACTGAAGGTGAGCAAAGCGAAAGCAAAGATGAGCCCAACCGTTCTGGCCACGCGTCACATGAAAATTGGCTAACAAGGATTGGTAGGGAGGGGCCGAGTTGGGGAATAAACAAAGACACGCTGACATACCGGCGCGATATCAAGGAAGCACAAGGCAGTCGTGAAACAGCGCACTTGGAGCGGCAGTACACCACGACCCACACACAACAAATAGTAGTAGCGAGTACAGAGTGAAGCAGGGCAGCTCCCATCAGTGCCTGTGACCACACTTGACGGGGGGAAAAAGTAAAAGCCGTAGTAACGAGCCTATAAGCATGCATCGTATTGTTTTCTCTTCCGTTGTTCTGGTATGAGAAGTGAAAGGGAGTCGGGCAGCACAGAGGAGGCTAGGAGGAAGGCGTGAGAGAGTCTGACGCGGACGATCTCTGGTGTACGTAAGAACAGTCACCAAAGATCGGCAATTTACGTTGACACGGTGGACGCTTGACTAGGAAAGCAAATCTGACAATTCATATTGTGGCAGCCCAGCGGAACTACAAAAATGGGGACTTCACCTCTTTGACTTCAATAACGTCTCCGCCGCGTTACCCTTTCCAGAAGCCGTCCGGGCGCCGTTGCCATCTGGAACAGAATTCCTCGCTCTCTCATCTTTAACCAATAGCTGCCCACGCGCATCGCGACTGTAGGTTGCATCGAGCACGGGCGGATCACTCAACGCCCCATTTGAGAAGGGATAGAGATCTGAAGAGGCGGCGGACGTCTGAGAGACCACATTTTCCATGTTCAGCTCGGTCGCCGCTGAGGAAAAAAAACGTGCAGGCAAGAGCTCAGCACTGCCGGCCGCGGCGGTGCCGAACTTGGTCTGCGGCGTGGTCGAGTCTTGTAGAGAGCGTGTGAGGTGCGTCGAGGCACTGTATGGCATTATCTGCTGACGGGGTATTGGCGGCAGAGAGACGAGCGCGCTACGAGCAGTGCTGCGATGTAGCGCGTTAGAGAAGTAGCTCTCGCCAGCTACAGTGCTATCGAGGCGTACCGCAGATCGAGTCGACGTAAAGTTCGCGCCGCCTTCCCAGTAGTTCTTGTACACAGTAATGATTTGCAACACGGCATCTGCGTTGAAGTAGACTTCCTTCCCCTTCTTCATCGTGTCGTGCGTCTCCCCGCGCCACACCGAGTCCAGTGTGTTTAAAAGATCAGCCGGGCAGGGGTTGGGCTGCAGAAAGCGCTCCATACAATTGCCTGGGGCAAGCAATGGCAGAAACGTGGCACATCCATTGGAAGACATGTATACTGAAAGACGGGCACCTTGCAGTAAGTACGCTGCGTAGAGTGCCATTATTCGCCCACTCACCTCGACAGGATTGTCGCTACTAAACCTGCCTACCAACGGCGAATTGTGCGGCGCTTGGCGCCTCGCCATGAGGGCCTTGGTGACTCCGTCGTCCTCACCGGCATCGATGAGGTCCTGCGGCTGAGCCAGTACACTCACACTGCGCATGCTGTCTGGCATACACTTTGTCGTGCTGGACTGTGTGACGTAGGGGTGAAAGGTCCACTGCTGTCGAAGATAAAACAGAAGCGTCAAAGTGCTGTTGAAGTAGTTCTGAAATGCCTCCTGCATTTCCTTAGAGACTACCGCCGGCTTCGAGTCACCAGTAACGGACCCACTGTGCTGGGTAAACGTAGTCACACCTCCACCCGTTGCAATGTTGTTTGACTGAGGCAAAACTGAGGGCAACATACCACTGATAATTCGCGCTTGTCTTAGCTGATCGCATAGACGGCGCTGAAGAGCCGCGTTGGAAGGCGGCTTCCGCAAGCCACTGGTCGTGCTCGCCAACTCCGCCGATTCAATTACGCTTGAAGAAAAACACAGAGCCACGAAATAGCGCATGACGTGAGTGACCTGAAAACGATTGAGTGTAGATGCGAAGTTGGCCGAATTGTTCGGTAGGACGTCAAGATCCATGGTCCGCACTTGGCGGTACACCGCAGGAATGTTGCTCTCTCGTGTCTTCATGGAGAGCTCTGATTTCTCCGTCGGCGACCGCGCCTCATCCGACTCGGCGCGCTGGCGAATGCAATTGAGGAACTGCTGCTGAAGTGTTTCTGCCACCGGGTCGACAATGGACTCGTTGCGAGAGGGCGATTTTTCGGTTCTGGCGCGCACCACTGCAACGCGGATGACACGTACCACAGGGTACCTCCGTGGCACGTGTATTGCGTCCACCGCATAGCGAATGAGCACCAAAAGCGACACTTTCTTTCTGCGGGTGCGTCGACGAGCGTTGGAAAGGTTGAGAAACACCGGGTACGCGGTAAAGGCGCCCAGCGTAAGGAAACTGACTACTGCTCCCATCGACAGGAAAGCAAAGCCACAGCACACAGCTAAACCGAGTCCGACCAGTTGTCGGCGGTTGTGCCGGGCAAGGTGGGCAGCCAAGGCAAGTTCGTAGTAAGTGTCATCCATCAAACCACGCGAGAAAAAGACCCGCGCGCGCAGCAGACTGTTCAGGAGGGCGTTCTCTCGACTGTAGAGGAACGGCTGAAAGTTGGTGGTGCCGCTTCCCACCACAGACGGCGCGGTGACACGGGAGGCAGTGTGGTCACTCACAGGAACATAGTAGAAGAGCGAAATATTACGAAGGACACTCAACAAGACAAGTGCCAAAGTCAGTACGAACAACATGTCGAAGAGGTCTGCGTAGAGCGCGATGACAATCGCTGTGAGCGCCATCCCTGTCTTACGAGGCACGCGCCAGGAAGCCACGTCGACCATGCGAAGAAGTACGTCGACGAGTGCAACGTACGGGAGTAACACAAAGTGGATGGCTCGCGAATTGAGAGCCTCTGACTCCATCTCAGCAGCAGACTCTCCGGCTGCTCCATTCGAAACAAGTGGCAGTGCGGTACTGGGCTCGTTGGAATCCATGGCAGTAGTGATGCGCTTCGTCGTACCCACGGAACTGTGGTTCGGTATAGGCCCTCCCCTCGGAACGCGTCCAAATGTGTATCCGTTGAACTGAACAGAGAGCACGGCGCTCCCATTCCTCTCGCCTCGGCCGAACATGGCATTCGTGATCAAAGTGTCCAGGTTGTGTGCCTCTACGGCGCTCACAACGGCCCGCTTCGCTTGCATCGCAATCCGGACCGTTTTCCTGGCCAACATCAGTTCGCGCAGGCATATCTTTGCGATACCAATGCATAGCGGAGTGTCGTGCCTGTCCCTACTGACGGCCATGTCGCCGATCGCCCTTTTTACAACTTGTTGTGCGTTGTAATCCAGCTGTGGGGGTAGCTGCAGTAGCCGAATCTTCACGACGCTGTGGGCGGCAGCCGGGGGAAGGGATGCTAGAACTACCTCCTTCACCTCCGCGCTGTAGTAGGCTGTCCCGACAGCGCTGTTGTTCCAGTGACTCTTGACTCGCGCCTCGTGTTGCTTCTTGTCCATCGTTGCACCAAAGCACTTGCTCTCCATCTCAGTTAGACGCTCCACTACGACCTGCAGCTTCAGCTCAGGAGTGAAAGGCGCCGTGTGCTGGAGGCGCAGCAGTGAGCCGCCGTGCCAGGTGCGCCTCGCAGGCTCCTCAGCAGCGTTGCTTTGGCCACTGTAGGAAGAGAGGAGCTGCTTTACACGGTAAAAGCTCTGCGGGTCAAAAGCACAGGCATGCTCTACCTCGCATAGTCGAATTTCGACGTGCATGTTTGTTTAAATATAGTCTTTTGTTGCAGCGCCTTCAGTTTTCAAAGTCTCGCCAAATGCGGAACGCAAAACACAATCGAGGCGAAACGTCTGCTTGTGCAGCCGCATCCGCCCTTCGCTTTTTTTTTTGCCTCTTCGGTGGACGTCGAGCTGAATTTAACTATACAAGAAGCCTGTAAGCTGAGAGAGGCGAGTAAGAGCAAGAAGAAAGCGGGGAGGTGGAGATAAAGAGCAGCACAAACGGAAAGAGAAAAGGGCAAAACAGAGACAGAGCGGAAGCTGCATTAATAGATGAGATCGTAACATATGGTGTACTTCCTCGAATACACTCGACAATCAACGACCCCATTACCATACACGGCGAAGTGCTCCCCGCCACCTCATGCAAGAAAAGGCGTCACTTCTTTTTGTGTGTGCGTTCGGCTTGTAGCGTGCAGCATAGACCACCTCGCATTTTACAATTGTCTGCGGACTTATGGAGACGAGGGGTGAGAGCCATTCTCTTCTTTTGTGTATGTCACCCCCCCCCTTTCTTGGTTGTACCACCGGCGTCAGCGAACCGCCTTCCCACTCAGGAGCAGCATTTCCGGCTGCTGCTGTCTTTTTCTCCTCGTCCGCTGGTAGGAATGGTGAAGGCGGCATCTATGCCCTGGCGACAAGCGCTCGCTGCATTCACGCGACTACGTTACAGAGGAAACGAAGTCATCGTCACTCGACAAACAAATTGTGACACAAGTTCGGTGGCCTCCGTAAACTCTGCAAAGACGATGCTCTGGCGCCCCTCAAACTCGCTTGCAACAACATGTGTGGCCTTGAGGAAAAACTGTCCAGTGTCAGCTGTTTCTCTGTGGCTCTGCGCTATGTCCGACGCGACCGTACTTCTGGGCGACTCACTTGACGAGTACACCTTCGCACTCGAAGAGGCAGTATCTCGGGTCGATGTAAAATCCAGCCCAAGCTGCGTGACAGATCCGCTACTGCTGCTAGACCAGGATGAGGTGGAGAGCGCTTCAACAAGGGCCTCAACAGCCTTGGAGGTCTCTCTCGCCATTGACGGCCAGTAGCTCTCGGTATTGGCTCCCACCTTGTTGGCAGACCGACTCTGGTCCACCTTGGCTAACGGCGAGCTGTTGCCGCGCAAGGCGCTCGAATTCTGTCGCTCCGGGCTAGGAGAAATTAGCGTCCTGGGGCCAGCGGATCGCGCAGTCCCCCGTCGTCTCAATTTGCTGGAATCGCAGCCGTTCAGGGAAGGCGCAGAGAAATCGACTGGTGGGTCTCTCCTATTCTCTCTCGATTCTGGTGCTACGTGTAGAAAAGACTCTATCAGATTCGGCTCAACGATGACCTCTTCGAGGATGTCGCGCCATGGGCTTTTCTTGACGTCTTGAGAATTCATCGATGTTGCTCATTGTTTGAATCAGTCACATTCCTTGGAACGGTTTGATCCCCGACTCTTAGGGGTGGGGGGCAGGGAGCAGAATGGACAAAAATGTACGAAAGAAAACCTCCGTTTTGCATTCGCGGTGCAAGTTCAAGCCAACGAGTGCGTTCAAAGTACACGCAGGTGCTTCTGGCTTCTCGCCTTTGAGGTCTGCAGCCCACTGCGTCCAGGCGCACCACCTTTCTGTAAACAATAATGGAGCTAGCTGGTAACACGCATGTTCAATGTGTATCAAGGAGAGGAGAGGAGAGGACTGAGTGGAGTAAAGTGAAAGAGACACCCCGAATGTATGCAATCTTAGCCCTCTGGCATAGGACAGCCGGAGCCAGCGTTTGAAATATAGTGAAGTACCAATACATGCACGTTGCCTCCCCTTTTCTTCCCCCTTATCTACCCCTGCATCCGTATCCAGGTGTCGATAACAACCAACGTGGCGGAGGAAGAGGGGAGGGGGGATCATGCTCGAGTGAGCATTACAATCCTCTTCTCCAACTCATCTGTGGAATTACTTTTTTCCCTCTTGTCGTGCCTTAGAACTCTTACATGCTCGTTAAGTACAGCAATAAGGAACGGTTCCAACTCAAAAGCCACGGGAGAGAATCCTAGGCGCACAGGCAAGGAAGAAAAGAGAGAACAACGAGAAGTCGATCAAGAGATGGTGTACGCCTCGTACGTGCTAGACATCTAAGACTCCAATACCGATGAACATCAAGCATGCAGCACGTTATCAAGTGTCATGCATCCACTGTAAAGCTGCAAAGCGCTGCAAGGCAGCAAGCAGCGAAGGTACAGCACGGCGTAAGAGCACACGATAAGACTACTGATTCTTCTTCTCTGCCTCGGCAGCCTCTACTCCAGGAACGGCTTCCTCTGCCGCATCTGTGCCGCTGTCTCCGTCGAAGCGAGACATATCAACGGGGTAAATCCAGCGCTGGTACAGAAGAATGGCAAATACAATATCGTCTTGAAAGCAGGCAAGTCGATGCAGCCATGGCATCTTAATGACAAAAGCAAAGAGGTCGTCGATGACGGTGTTGAGGGATTTGTAGATGAACGTGCGCCACGGAAGCTGACCAACGCTCTTCATTTTGTAGTTGATGAAAATCTGAGGGGTCATCTGCGCAAAGCCAAAGCTATAGATGAACTGAACCTGCGTGGAGATGAGGAAAGAGTACCAGTTGCGATGTGTTTTGTACAAAGCTGAGTACACAGCGTAGCCGCTCAGGAGCGGAATCATCGCGTAGATGAGATACCGGACCGCCACGTCGTCGTGCTTCTGCGTCCTGGAATCGTACGAGTCATTAAAGCCGATGTCATACCCGGAAATCCTCCATATTCCCTTCTTTCTCGCCGATTCCCTCGCAGCCCCCTGTGCTTCGGCGACGGTCGTGACTTGAGTCTCGACTTTTACGATCTTCAGCGTCTTTGCAAGCTTCCAATACTCCATGAGCGCGCCCATTCCAGATGGTACGAGCACGGCCCACGAAGTTTCGCTGTTCTCGAGGAGGTAGAGGAAAATGATGGACTGAAAGTAGCAGTTGATGACGATGCTCCGGACAGAGAGACCCCGAAAGTCCTTACGGCCCTTCCAGAACTTCACATCGTTGGAGAAGGCGAGAAACTCGAACACGGAGTGCAGAAGCGTCACAATCGCTGTGACAATGAGGAGGAGTGGATTCTTTGTGCTCACATCTAACAGCATCCTTTTTGTCGTCTCCGCCTCGGAGGCCTTCGAAAGGCCGAAAGCCGCCTGCGTCGCCATCGACATTTCGAACTGGGTGTATAGAAGCGCCTTCCATCGCGGAAGTGGAGTGAGGTGCACAGTGAAGTTGAGCGGCTGTGATGCGCTGCTTGCATTCAGCTTCACATGGTGCTCGCGCAGCACCCAGAAGTTATTGATGTAAAGCGAAGGGCCGTAGAAGCCGGGCTGCGACTCTACCACAGGAGTGAACTCAAAGCAGGGGTCCGGAAGAGGGTAATCGAAGAAGACGACAGGGCTCAGTGTCACCTCCGGCTGGAAGTACTGTTTGTACGCACTGCTGTTAGGCACCGCCACGATCGCGCTCTCACCCTCGTTGTCATTTCCAAAGAGATACTTCTTCGGCACAGCAGCATCGTGGAAAAAACGTACAAGCGGCGCTGTTGATGAAAATGTGTAGTTGCGCAGAGACCACTGGACTCTCAGAGTTACTGTACAGTTGACGGCTACGCACGGCTTCAGATTGACGGGGATTGTTACGCTACGGTTGGCCGCCGCCAACGCATCGTGATCGAAAAAAAGATTCTCGAATTTGAGAGGCTCGAACAGGGGTGGCTGCGTTTCAACTACGATGCTGAAGCGCTCCCCATGTCGAGCAAGCGGACGCAAACTGGACAACGTGGACGTCAGAGCTGGCGCCTGAGTTTGCACTGACCTCGTGCTCTCCACGGGGACCATCGGCGCCTTTCCAAAGATGTTGATGACCACGAGCGCTAGGAACACGTAGAGTAGCGCATTGGACAAAAAAGACCTCACTTTTCCTTGGTTGACGTTGTTGCCGTCGCGAATCTGTGGAGTGTCTGCGTTGGTCATTGTCCCCGCAACGATGAAATTCGAAGGCAGACCAATGTGCTCGCGGCAGCACTCCTGCCAGGGAAGGATGCGTTTACTTTCACTGAAACAGTGTCTGCTGTAAATGCAGATGGGTCAGTCTCGCGGGAAAGTCTTAAAGACAGGCTACGAAACAAAAAAAAGAGCAGATGGTTGAAGAGAAATTGAGAATGAGGAGGACAATTTTGGAGTATGCGGGTGTGTGTGTGTGTGTTTTATTTGAAGCGTAGTCAGGGACAACTTTTCTCTGCCTCGACCAAACGGTGGGTGACTCCTCAGAAGACCCCTCGCTAGAGGAATCCACCCTGTACTGCAATGTGCGTTCTCGGTGATCCAGAAGGTTTTTGCGCTTTCAAGCAACAGTACCAGGTTGCTCGACCGCTGCCACAAGGCACTGAGTCAATCCGGCGCACATGTGCAGAGCTCTCGCGCAGCCGTGACACGATCTACGGTTTGCTTCTTTTTCTTTCCACAACGCGTGTACTGTCGCTAGTGTAAAAAGCCAAGTGTGAGCCCGGCATCCCACCAATCCAGTGTGCAGATGGGAATTTGTGCCACTGTCAGCAGACCTCCTGACAACGCATTCACAAAATGGGTTGGCGGCAATGCCCGTAAAAAGCGGGCAAAGAGTTGTGGACGAAGAGAACTATCGATACCCTTGGAGCTCCGTACAGCGGCTTGTGAGGATGGTCCAGTTACGGCGCAAATAAGGGCAAGCGCAACGGACACACACACCATCACCACGAGTGTCTTCCACGCTGCGGATGGCCGCCCTTGTGCCCGCTTTCGCCACACCTGTGCACTTGTCAACGGGGCATCAGAGCCGAGGCCCTTGCGGTACTCCACACGTGCGAGATCCAGGTTCCACGGCGATTTGAGGCGCGCAGGCACCATTACTTTTGGCCCACGCTCCATCGCCACAAGTCGACTCATCTCCGGGTCATGTACCTGACACAAAACGTCGAGCTTCTGTTGAGATGCACCCGGTCCGGTACCCGCACCTCGGGAGAACGCGATGACTACAACATTCTGCAAGTCAGAACTCGGCGCAATGTCGACGGCATCCATCGACTGGCCATGCTGCTGGGCATGCTTGCGACCAAGCGCAAGGATGAGAGCCTTGTACTTGAGGCTCGCAATATCCATCCACGCCACAGTCTCGTTGTCAAGATCGGCAACGACGTATTCGTCTTCTTGTGTTATGTAGGACTGAACACACGTGCCTTGCTCAGCCGTCTGCGTGGCGTCGACGTTGGTAGATTGAGCTACTGTAGTCTGCGCGCTCGCTGCAGTCAGTACTTTTGGCTCTTCCGCCCCAGTAGCCGCTGCTCTCACGCTGGCCCTCCCGTGGACAATCGGTGTATCCCATGGCAACATGAAAAACTGGCAGAGGGAAACGAAGTGCACAATGTACACCACTACTCGATACGCGCTGGAGATGCGACACGTGAAGACAAACAAATCGTCGACGAGAAACATCAGTTCGCTTGTTGCAAACCGGGTCCACGTGAACCTTCCACTGGCCATGTCCACATACGTGAGCGGCAGCGAGCATTTACGCATTAAAAAGTTGTCATACATGTTTGGCGAGAATCTGTACAGGAAAGAGAGAACGTAGACGCTGCCATACAGCATGCGGAAGGCCTCTTCCATCGATATCGTGGTACTCTCACTCCACAACACAGCAATGTGTGTAGCACTCGCGCAGCCCAGCAAGACAAACGCGTCGCGCACCACATCAAAATACGAATTTTGCCGCACCTCATCCATTGACTTCTGCTGCGCAGAGGCTTTTGCCACTGAGAGAAAGTAGTACAAGACTTCGATCACAGTCACAATATTGAAGCCACTGGCAAATAAGGTCTCGTGCACCGCGCAAAAGACCAAAATGACAACGCTGCACACCACTCTGAGCAGGGAGCTCTTCCTCGCGCTGGGGGGGTACACGTGCAGCAATATCATGAAGACATTCATCGCCGCATCTCCAGATATCTGAAACCCGCGGAACGATAGCAACGAGCGGAGCGTCATGAGGCCCCCATGGTATTGGTTTGCGAGAGTCAATTCGTGGTCACTGCGTGACAACAAGATGTCGTATGCCTCTTTGATGCGCTCCGTCTTCTCCCGACAAAACTGACCACAGTTCGGATTGTGATCTGGGTGCCAGCGCTTCATCATAGTTCGATACCCCCGCGTGATTTCAGTGGGCGTCGCAGTTGAGGGGACCTCCAAAGCCTTGTAGTAGTCATCTACTTCAACGTCAATCAGCACCCGCCACATCGGCCATATACTCCACAACACAGCGAGGAAAAGCACCAGGAGGCCGAGAATGCGAATCATCAGCCCAACTCGATTGCGAAAGCGATTTTCAAAAAGACGCTTTCTCTCAAGATACTCCCGAAAGCAGCAGTCCAGCCACTCCCCGGTGAGCACCGCCTGCACAGTCGCTTCATCATGCGGCGGAACAACGACGCGAGGGGCAGTGCCTGCTTTCGACTTCACCGCAAACACCCGCCCCATGCGCTTCATTCGCACCACAAATCGTCGAAAGTCATTGTTCTTCTCAAGCGCATCGGCCGAAAGACTATGAGACTCTCCGTTTACATTGCCCTTCATTTTCACAGTAACGAGTATCTTTCTCGCGTGGAAAACCTGATCATAAGAGTCCTACAAAAAGCAAAAACAGCCCTGAAGATGCATAATATTTACAATGGCCACAGAGAAGTGACAAGAACGAATAACAAAAAAAAAAAAACGGAAAGTAAAGCGGGACAGTAGCCATGCTAATGCCCTCTTGAGATTCCCTCCGCCCCCTCAGCCCGCAGAGCCATCAAATAATTTCGCTGTACACCAGTAGCTAGATCGCCTTTGCTTTCTCAGATGCTGTGCTAGCGCCATCAACAAGAGGGGAAGGGGGGCCAGCGCGTGGCGGTATCCAGAGTCCAGTGCCCCCACTCTGTGCGTGCGGAGAGGCCAAGCGGCCGCTTCCCCTGTCTCTGCCGATGCCGAGCCACGTCTGGTGGTAGATGGGCCAAGCACCTACGATGTGGGGAGGTCGGAGCGCTTTACCACTGCTGATGCTAGCGGTCAGGCTGTGGATGGCGCTGCGTCGCAGCGAGCCGCGACAGCGAGCACGTCTGTACCATCCGTATGACGGGCGAGGCGTCAGTACAGCTTGAAGGTGCCCGGCCCGGTCCTCGCTGCCTACGGGTGGGGAGCCTGAGCCACCTCGAGGGATGCGCCAGGCGGCGACCGGCACAGCGGGTGGGTGGAGTTAGCGGTGGTGGGCGTGCTCAGATGATGGGGTCGGCGCACTGCTGCACCGCGTGTCTAGCCCTGCTTCGCACCCGGCGATGGGCGCCTGTGGCAGGGTCGGGGGTGGTCGTGCTCCACTTGACCTCATGCTCCATGGCGGAGAATGGGCACGTTCAAGTATAAAAATGGTAACGCCAAATTGACATATCACAGCCAGGCACCAGTATTTTAAAATTCACCTATTCAGGCTGAATCGCCTGTGTGTTTGCATTTGTATGTAAAGCTTTTTGTTTTTTGAGCTCTAAAGTTGTATTCAGTCATAAAAACACTGGATAATCAAGGACTATAGCACCTTTACACTTCATACAGAGAGACAAAAACTTAACGAAAAGCAAGCACGGTAGTAACCTCCGTATACCAATGAAACGCACAACACAGCAATTCAGAGTGGGCTCAGTACGGCTTCGGAAATATCGCAGCTACGCACGCCTTTGGTGTTTTAGGCGAAGCGCGATCGTTGCGCACTCTGTAACCCAGGCCGTGGGCGTGATAGCGGCGGTAAGTGTGTAATACTTTCTAACTCTTCAGAGATGCTAAAGATGTCGGCACGGTCTGCGGGTTTTTTTGTGAGCATCTTTGTGCGCACAACGTTCATGAGCGGTCTAAAGTCCTCGGGACAGCTGTCCTCTGCGTTGCCTTTGTATCTCTTCGGCACTCCTGCCATTATCTCCATCGAATTTGCCTCAAACGGCATTTCGCGAAACACCAGCACATAAATGATGACGCCAAGCGCCCAGATGTCAGCTTTGGTGTCGACGCGGTCCTTCGACCATAGATCCAGTGACTCCGGCGGCCGGTAGAGAAGTGTCATCCTTGAACCCAACTCCGACTCAGCAACAGACACCTCTTCCACTGACTTGGGTGCGTAGAACATTCGCGTTGCACTTCCAAAATCACAGAGTTTGAGCCGCCCAGTCTCAGTGAACAAGAAATTGTCAGGCTTAATGTCCCAGTGGGAAACGGGCGGCGATTGTGAGTGCAAGTGACCGATTGCATGAAGAAGATTGTCGACAATTTCAAACACCTCACGCGCCGAGAAAGGGTGAGGGGACTGAAGTCGATTATTAATGTACTCCTGCAAGGAAGGACCGTCACAGAACTCCATCACGACCCACATCTCTGGCAACGGTAGCCCGGGCCGATAAAGCATTTCAGAGTCAAGGTACGTCACTATATAGTCATTGGGACAGACATCACGGTAAATGTTCATCTCATTCACAACTACCTGCTGCTGCTGCGTTTCCGTGAATACATAGCGCTTCAAAGCAACCCGTTGACCAGTGGCATTGTTATATCCTTCGTACACGAAAGCGTATCCTCCCTCGCCGATCAATTTCACCGCTGAATAGTCCACGCCTCTAACGACCACCCCAGTTGGATGTGCACTCGAGAACGCACCTATACCGTTGAAGCTAAGGAGACCATGAACAGCTTGAGGGCACAGGGAAAAGTAATTGCCCATCTTCAAAATTGCATAAGTTCTGCTGCCTCTTGAAAAAAAAAAAAGAGAACAAATGCAGAGAAACATATATCTTAAAGGTCCTATGAGAGGCAACGCAAAGCGAGAGACTGTCTTTTATAGATACTTGAAGAAGGAAAACGAAAGGGTTGACACACTGCTGCCACTCTCCTTGTGGTTTGAAATGCAGCTGAGTAACAGCTAGTAGTACACACACGCACTACCGCCCCCACCCAAAAAAAAAAAAAGCAGCTGTCACGCACCTATTTTACGGAGAACTTCTTGAAGGGGTAAATGTTTTCCCTTTTAACTACGGAAGGACAGCAAAGAAGCGCAGAACAGTAAGCTTTTCTTTCTCTTCTTGTTTCCAGGCCCATAGGGAAGACTAATAAGAGCCGGTTCACCGCGATCCAGTCATAATGAGGAAAAAGGCAGCGCAAAGAGTAAGGATTTCTCTTCGTGTCTAGCTTACAAAGCTACACTGTGCAAACCATCGCCCTCAATTTAGCCCTTTGAAAACGGTGCCTAACAGGAAAGAAAAACTGCCAGGAATAGCCTCAGGAATGCATAAGCACTCCTCCTCTGGAGTCAACGCACCTTATGCAGAGCATTTGAAAATATGAGTAGCAGTCATCGCTCGCAGCCATATTTTTTTTAAGCGGGTAATTTGACTATATACCTTCTAATGCAAGGGCGTGAAAAAAAAAAAAAAAAAACAGAAGCATATATGTCCTCTCCTTTACGCACGTGGGTACAGCAGCCACGCAAAACTTTCAAGGTATTGGCCAATGGCATCGTGTCTCCACCGCTTCAGTGAATAAAAGACACATGTCCCACCAAGGGCCAAAATCTCCAATCTCTGACAGTAAAGCAGTACCTTTACACCTCGAGCATCGACCTCTGTCTCAATTAGTGAAAGCCATGAAATTGGTTGCAAGAAGTCAAGTGGGAATACATCTGTAACTCGAACACCGTCGTCCACTATAAGCTCCACTAGTACACAAAAGAAGGCAAAGCCGACAATTTCTGCATTTCTCACCTTTGTGCTCCAAAGGTGTAGCTTCACGAGATTCGCCAAGATCCTGAGATGGTTGCCATCTGAAACATGAACGCGGCAACCTAAGCTGAGCCTTTCTAGTCGCTCACAAATGGTTAGTGCAGTAATACCAGCAGCTGCTTCGTGCACGAAAAGCTCACGAACCTTTTTCAAAGCGGCAAAAACAAGCACCTCAGCAATCTCATGGCACCCACCGAGATTCACGACCCTAAAATGTAGACGTTTTTTCAGCATCCTCTAGTGATTCGATTGCAATGGGGGGGTTGTCTCAGTAGTAGACGTAGCAACTCTAGGAAAAACACCTGCTTGCAAAGCGTCGATCTTGCAGCAGTGCATCAAGCTAAGTGGATGGGGTTAATCTGCACACTTCACCTGCTTCATACGCAATGACGAGATGTTTGGGATATCGAGCACCAGACAACGCACCACGGTAGCTGACATCGATGTCAAACTGGTGTTTGATAAAGGATAGCACTCATACATTTCAGCTATTTATGTATCTACGCTAACTTTGCTAAGCCATTTTTGCAACTCCTCCATTATACCCGCCAAGACAGAGCAAACATGTGGCAGTTATACAAAGAGTAATATTGGCGTTTTTCATATACAGTTTGCCGAGGTAAGGTGGCCCCATTTCATTGCAAAAGAAAAAAGAAAAGACCGAGTGGGCGCAGTACTTGCCGTTCCGCCGCCTCGTTGATATCATCATCGTTTGTGAATTCAATGTGTGTTACATTGCACCTTAGTCACATATTTTTGACTACATAAATCATCTCGCAAGCATCCAAGGGGTCATTATGTGCCACCACTGTGACCGCACTGAGTAACACCGCCAGCTAACAGGAGGAGGTAGTTTATAGCTGTCGGCAATAATACTTATCTCAGTTCCCGCACTCTTCAGGAAGGCAAATCTGATTGTGAGGCCTTCAGCTGCCTAAGCAACCTTTCGTGCTCCTGGTAAGAGGGAAGCATGCATAAATCTACGTCGCACTGAGAATGAGGATAGAACCTTATTGTAGAGAAACTAACCGACCTCAGTAAACAATAGGAGCACCATTAGAGAGTACAATAAGCACTTGTTATCTGCGAGTATGCACCACAACTAGAAATACCCAGCCACATATAGTGAAAAGGCAGGAAGAAGTTGGTACTTGCATCAAATGGAGAGCTTTGTAATAGATCTAGATTTGTGCGTGTGTATCAATAATCATAGACGAGGTAAGTGCAAACAATACCGTCATCCACTGTCATTCAGGTACCCTTGGTAAAGCCTTCCTCATCGTGGAAGTACCAGGAGCCGCGTTGCAATATCAAGTTGGATTCACCGCCTGGCCACCAGAAAGCCTGCAAGAATTTGGCATTACAAACACATGACTTCTGCCAGCGATCTTCTCATTTTTGCGACACTGCGAGTGTGGATGTCGCAGAATTGAAGTAGTGCACTCCAGTTATTCCCTTTAAGTGGCTTGTTTGATCAACACAGTTTAGCGCGGAAGCATAATTTCCCAGCGGATGCCTAGAGATCGTTCCACCAGGAAGGGAAACAACTCGGCCCACGCTTGAAAGCGTTGGAGGTATCAACACGAGCTACCTGACACACCACTTCCACCCTTCCCAAAGCAGCTCCGGGCTCGCGTCAGTTCCCCCAGCTCAACTCGCATCCCGGGGAGCAAACCACAGCCCAGCGAACTCTGAAGACGGTTCGCTTGAAGCCCTGTGGCCTCGTCGTTGTCTTCATACGGGCAACTGATCCCAGCACCTGCCTTTCACGTTCCAATCCACTATTGCCGCTTACAATGCCTCTCAAAATTTGGAAAGAGGCCGGGTGAGCTCTGCGGTGTCTCGCGGGTGGTGGTGTGATGCTCCTCTTTTTTAGTCGCCCTTTCCGGCGGGGCCGTTGCGGCGGGGGGCCCCGGGGTGGCGCGCCAGGGAGAAGCAACACGCCCATTGCGGGAAAGTCGCGCAGCCCCTCGGCCCCAGCCGAAGCCGCCCCCCTTCGGCCGCAGGGTCATTCCCACAGGACAAAAGGAAAGGCAGACCAATTCATTGCTATTGTTGCCGGCGGTGGTGTCCTGGAAGACGTTGTCTCGCAGAGGCTGTCGACAGCAAACATGCTTGCCACATCCGAACGATTGCCGAGAGCCAGGCAACATGAACGTGTATTTCCACCCCTCGCTGCTTATTGTTGTTGTGGGATTTCCCTGCGCCCCCGTGGGCGATGCGCCGGGGGGAAACCTGTGCTATGGGAGCGGCTGCGAGGCAGCCCGCGGTGTGGAGGCTTGTTTGGGTTTATGGAAGGGGCTGCGCTGCGATGGCTCTGTTGCTGCGCTGCTGTCGCGTGCTGGCCGTCGCTTTGCATGACGAGAGGGCCTCTGAAAGCGCCAGGCGGGGCGGAGCTCATCCCCTTCCGCATGGAAACCAACGGAGGGTCAGGGAAAACACGTGGGGTTGAACTGGCTACCGTGTTCTGAAGACGCGCTTGATCGAAGTTAAAAACACAGGTGTTACAGGAAAAACGATGACCGTCTGTCTCAGAAGCAGCGTGATTTCTCGCTGGCTTTGGTTAAAAAGACCGAGTTGCTCAAGCGCGTCGCTGTGGAGCCCCAGTTTCACTGCTTCACTAAAACCTCTCTTCCTTTTCCCCACTTCTGTTCTCTGTTATGAGTTACGCATTGCGTTCTGGCGCTACCCTGGATTGGTGTATTCAGTTAGTGGACAATCTCTCACCAACTTTGTGTCTTTCCTAGTGGACAAGTGTATTTTCTTTTGTGTGCCATGCCGTCTCTCATCTCCACTGTGGGGGCTGTTGTCCTGGGTTTGATTTTATTCAAGATCATGCGCTTTGTCAAAATCAACTACCTAACGACCCTTAACATGAAGAAGCGCTACGGCAAGGCCGGTGACTGGGCAGTTGTCACCGGTGCTAGCGAGGGTATTGGCCACGCCATGGCTATCGACCTTGGCCACCGTGGATTTAATGTGTGTGTCATTGCGCGCACCATGTCGAAGCTCGAAAGCGTGGTGGAGGAGCTGAAGCAGCTTGGGGTGAAGGGTAAAGCCATCTCATTTGATTTCGCCTCGGCAACGCCTGAGCAGTACGATGAGATGTTTGCTGAGCTCAACAAGATTGAGATTGCCGTACTCGTCAACAACGTCGGTGTAAACTACCCCTACACAAACTACTTTGACGAGGTGGATCTTGAGACGGACCTCCGTGTCCTTAAAGTAAACTGTGAATCGAGTCTCCGCATGACGAAGTATGTGGTGCCGAAGATGAAGGTGAAGCGCTGCGGTGCCATTGTTATGCTGGGCTCTGTATCCGCTGTCACTCCTGCTCCGTTACTGTGCACCTATGCTGGGACGAAGGCCTTCAACCTTTCGTTTGCCTCTGGCCTCCATTACGAGTTGAAGGAGTTTGGCATTGACGTTCTTGCGGTGTCTCCAAACATGGTGGTGAGCAAGATGACGCAGGGTCTTAGCTCTCGCAAGCCACGTGAAACCTTCCTGATGGTGAACGCCGACTGCATGGCACACCAGACTTTTGACAAGCTTGGATCCGTACCTCAAACCTCTGGTCACAGAAATCACGCCATTCTGGAGACAATCATCAAAGCGCTACCGACCAATTTTGTGTCGAACAAGATCTTACTGACGAATAAGTCTATCAAGCGTAAGGCCGAGCGCAAACGAGAATAGTCACCTCTGGGCCTCTCTACGATGCCACCATCACGATTTTCCTCCTTTTCCTTTGTAAAGCTTGTTTGTATTCCACAGCAATTTTTTTTTTTCCTTTGCGCTTGCGCTTTCATTACACAGTAATACCTATACTTTCCCCTTTCTACTGGACGTTCTGTTTGTCTGTTTCTTTGCTAAGTAGTTTGTGGAAGAATGACACTTTGGAGAAAAAGGCCCTGCGTTTCTGCCTGCGTGACCGCTGATTTTGACTATGTAAGGCTCAGGGTACACGTGAGATCATTCTGAATGTTTGCGGTGACTAGTGTGTACCCTAAAGAGCTTACCTACGCCTCAGAACATACGTATGCTATTGCTGTTCGAGTTGCGCACAAGCTGTGTCTCTAATGCGGATCACACAGAGGTTAAAAGACAGCGCTGTGAACGCACAACGCACCATCAGGTGTACATAGTTAACAACTAACTGCTTTTCGCCAAAAAAAAAAGTCACATATATTTACATTCGCTGGTACAATAGCTGTCTACAAGCCTTCTGCATAAGGAAAGCAATCAAACCACCAAAAGTACCTTTTAAGCGTTTGCGCTCGTACATCGAACCTTATGCAACCAACACTCACCAGAAAGACAAAGAAGAAGCAGTGAAGAACAGACTGCCGTTTTTATGGCTCCTTAACCTACAGAGAGCGGTTCTTTCCAAGTATTCTCTCAACAATAGAGCAGGTTGCGTACGAATCGCACCAGCGAAGAAAGAGAAAAGCTAACAGCACCGTGCTTCTTTTCTTTTTTTGTGTGTGTTTATTTTTTTTTTCGACTGTGTTGAAGTCTAGTGATCGAGCTCAAAGCAACACATGTGTTTGAAAACGAATATGATGAGGAGGATAGGAATCCAAAAGCAATACGATGCATTAATGATGCGCTTTTAGATATATATATATATATTTCCAATCCCTACCCTTTGCTACTCTATGTCTCAATCTGTCGAATAAATATCTTCCCCCTTTCCAACTCATCCTCTCCTTTTACCACCACGGCAAGGATTCTTGAAGTATGGGTTTTGATTCCTGCCTCTTTGCCTTTTATGTGTAACGGAATGATGACATGAAGTGAAGGATCTTTCCAATACCATACATCATACACCAAGGAAGTAAAAGGGTGTGGACAAGATATATATGCACTGACATTATACTCTGCCTCATGGAGACAGGATTCGCTTCATAGTGAGTTTACAAAACATATAGTGAAGTATCTTATTTTTCTCTCCCACCAAAAGTATCCCGTCTTCTATTTGTTCAGAAGATCACGTCTTAAGTGTATTGCGCAGGGAAGAGGCCTCTTGAGAGACACAGCATTTTTTTTTTATTATTGAAGCGAGACGCTGCATTTGGTCGCGTTGCTCTTTGCAATGAATAAGTTGTATTCTGTGTTGCCCCACCGCACACTGTTTTCTTCACTACCCTGTGCTCTCTCCCCCAATGCATCATTTTGGCTGGTTGCCGAAGCAATCACATCTTCACTAATCATAGATACCATCCTCAAAGTTGATTGTGCGTTGTTTCAGCTGTCTCTTTTGCACAAGGTACGTTGGTATGTACTGTAGTGCGCGAGGCACTGACGCGCCGAAAGTCAGTTTTTACTCCGAAGCAAACACAGCTGTGTTCACACAGTACCTCGTTCCTATCAGATCAGCGCTTGATTTCGTGATTTTCTGACCGATCGGCAAACTCGTTGTACTTTCCTCCAAGTTTCAATAGAGGCTATGGTCTACAGATTTTTTTTTTGACGTGGCCAATGCCTCTCCTACAAGTTGAACTCCACTTTGTTCCCACCTGCCCCAGACGATGGGTGTCTATGACAGGGTCGGAGGTTCTCAAGCTGCACTTGACCTCATGCTCTATGGTGGGCAATGGACACGATGAAGGGCGGAAAAACGCAATATGGATGGCTTCCAGGTCAGCAACGCGCACGGCGGCAGTGTAAGGCTCATCACGGGGAACTCTTTACTTTTCTTTTACTGCTCTTTGGGGAGCCTCTGCTGGTGATCATCAGAGGTGCTGCCATTAGTGGTGTGGCGCTCTACCCACAGCTAAGGACACATCGGCATCCACTACTGCAGCCGACTATTAGGCTTTTTGCCGCTAGCCGAGTACTCCAGGCTAGTACCCGGTGATGCCAGCTGCAGCAGGGTAGTGCATATAACAAGGCTTTGTGGGTGTGCTGTGCTCATAGATGTGAATCTCATATGCCGCAGACAGTTAGGGGGTCTAACTCCCTTGGCCGCGAACTGTTGCTCTAGCTCATAACGGCCAGCCACTGGGATGTACACAAAATCTTTGGTCGATGTCGGTTCCCAGCACTACACTTCATTGATGTGGGGCACTGCGGACTCCTAGTGTTGCTGTTACCGTTCACGTGAGCAACTCATCACATGTGTGCAACTGCGAAGGCCGACAACAGCCGCATCAATGATGTACATGCTCTTGGCAGTCGTTTTTTTACTGAAGAGGATGTCTGTTGCGGGGCGCATGTCCTTCCAACACTTGCAGAATTGACAAAGTGCCCCATGCCGCCGAAAGCGATTGGAGGTCACAAAAAGCAAGCGTTAAGGATCAAGTACCCCAAGGTGCTGTGACTACTGCTGGTAGCCGTGTTCTCAAGCAATCGAGAGACTCATCATGCACCGCGGTGCCCAACTGTTTCGATTGACTGGGGCGCTGTGCGATTTACCACCTCTATAGTACAAATACCACACATTTTCTTCGTTCTGTGGAGGCTCTCCGCGGGAGTGGAGGGGGCAAGCGCGATTGTAAAAAAGGATGCGGTGCCGAGGAGTGAGTCATCGCCCTCTGCACCGTTCCGACGGCATCCCTCACCAGCCGCTTGTCGTCTCTTTTCCCCAGCCTGGTCTCCTCCTCATTTCAGATATCGTGGAGCCGAGTCACTGTAGGCGTTTGCTTCTGCCCCACCCACCACCTTGGCTACCCACCACAACCGGAGAGCCTTGGGTGGTGGAGAAGGGGGATGCGTAGGTCTCCCTGCTTGTGGGCAGCCCTATCGGGAGCGCGAGCGGGGGGGACACCTGGTCGGGGGATGCTCGTCCGCGGAAATGGGGCCCACGCCAGTGAGAGAGCGTTGGGTGCGTGTGTGGGAATGCGCCCTGCTTGCGTTCTGGCGCTCTTCCCTCTCTGTTTATTGCGATGGTTGCGTGTGCTGAGGGACCGCTTTGTTTTCCATTGAATCACTGCGCTTTGACTTGCGTGGCTGAGAACCTCGGTGCCGCAAGTCACAGTGGTGCGTAAAGGCAAGCTGCCTCCTCTTCCCCCTCTTGGGCGCCGGTGTGTATCCTCCTTTTTTTTCTTTCCTCACCCTTCCCCCTTCCCTCTCTTGCTTTTGCGTGTCTGCGTTTCGCGCGGCACTTCCCTCTGTGGCGGGTGCATGGCCTTCCACGAGCGCAGGGGGCAGTCTACGCGTGCGTATTCCTTGCGTCTTGCTTGCAGGCACGCACTGGGCTGCGACCGAGGGGGAGGGGTGTTGTGGTCTCATGTGTTGCCTGGCCGCCGCTCTTGAACGCACTTCGGAGTCGTGCCCCTTCCCCTCTGTCCTCTTCGCCCTTGGCTGCTTTCCCTTTGCTCCCTCGCACTGCGCTTTTTCGCTCCTCTTTGGTGGGTGGCACGTCAGGGAGGCGGCGTGCATTTACGTACCAGCAGCAACTGCTGCAACGCGAGAGTGTGGCAGCCGAGCACGGAGTGCTTCCATGCAGGCATGGACCTGCCAAGCCGCCACTGCAGGCCCTATGATGTGTGCGGGGGGAGTGGCACCGCTGTGGGAGACGCTCGCATTTGAGATGCAAAAGAAGCCGAGCCTGGGCACCGCAGCGGCACGTGTGGACGCCCGCGCTGCACGCCACCTGCCGCTCTTGCCTTCTCTCTGGCGGCCCCTGGCTCGGCCGGCGCTTTCTCACGCGCGCCGCAGCGCCGGTTGCGAGTGTGCGCCTGTGCTGCTCGCCGGGCCGATTGCCCAAGCCCAGCTGCGGTGATCTAGCCTGCATTGTTGGAGGGAGTCGGCGGACGCCAGCAAGGACCTGCGTGCGTCTTGGCGTGCACGGGAGCTGTGGAGCGCGCGCTGCACCTCTCTTTCCTCACTGTGATCACGGGCGCCACTTCGCACTGCCGTGCACCCTCCGAAGTGAGCGCTGCTGCGCACTCCAGACGACGATGAGTCGCTCAGGCTGCCCGCTCAAGCACACACGTCCTCCACTGCCTTGCACATCACAGCGTTTTTGTGGCAAGGCACTGACCCCAGGCAACGGTGAAAGGCGAGGGTGTTGCGTGTGTGTCGCAGCTGCTGGGGCAAAGATGCACCGCGCGGCGTCAGACTGCCGTCGCTCAGACATTTGAATGAGATATCGTTGGTACTACTGTTATCTTCACCGCTACGATGACGGTTAATGTGTACTACCACAGCGAAGGCTTTCTCTTCGTCGTTTCCCCTACTCGTCCTTCTCAGTACTGTGTTCACAGTTGTGTGGGTGTGGCTCTCGGATAACCTCGTGCCTTCACGGCTTCTCTACTCTCAGTACGGGAGGCTCATTTGCAACGACAGAGTTGAGTTGCCTCTGCTTGGTGTCATTTGATTTGCGCCATGCTGTTTCTGTTGTTTTCGGCGTTGTATCACCCATGGATACTTTCTTGTACCGACTGATATGCCGGTATACGTATAGTGGCATACCTATATGCAGAGGGAGGCACGTGTGTAGTGTGGTATCCAGAAGCGATGAGGCACAGCCTGGGCGGTGAGCAGCTCAAGAGGGGAATGGAAGGGGGATGTGAGGACGCCTTCGGGTTGAGATTCTCACGCAGCGTCGTATGTCATATTTCACAGGCCATTCTCTACTCTCTCTTAGCAGTGCATGTTTATCCTTCCACTATTTTTCTTTTGGTAGGGGAGGCTGAGACGGAGCAGCTGTATGCAGCTTTGTTGGTGATTCAAAGGGAAGACCGTGGTCTTACTCGTGTGCAAGGAGAAGGAATGCTCGTTGGCGGATTTGACGTCCTTTTAACACCGCTGCATCCTCGTGCTTTGTGACCGGGCTCTTTCAGAGTACAGCGTTTTGTCGTGCTCTCCGAGAGAGAAGTTCTCTTGCCATCTCAAGTGCAAGAAGACATAGTGGGGAAGGCAGTTTTTACGCATCATCATCTGTAGAAAGATTGCCCATGGATGTACGTATGTCTGTATCTGTACAAGCCTCATGCCTCTGTGCTGTGTGCGTGTGTGTGTGTGTGTGTGTGTGTGTGTATCTATGTAGGCGAGCGTGAAGCTGCTTGGCAAAATGAAAGGTCACTCTTCTCCTGTCTTTCTTTCCACTTCAACGTTGCATGTGTGCTGTTCTGCAGTAAAAGGGAAAACAACTGACCTTGTCGGTGGTGTCACAGGCGTTGCGTGCATCAACACCATAAGAGTCCTTGCTCCCCGCAGACTCTCTTCGTGTGCTCATGGCTTCCTTCCCTTACCGCTCTCTTTTCGCACACCACCACTCTCTGTGTTTGTGAGCACACGTGCGCGAGAACAGTTACATGTGGTCCTCTCTTTCCCTTTAGTAGCATTGCTTGGTCCTCCTGCTTTTACGTTGGTAGGCATTTTACTGGATATCAGTGCACCGCATACAAGACCTCATTTCGTATTCGAGGTAGGAGAGCGTAGGACATCGCGCGCTCTCGCGGCACAGTTACCAAACAGTATCCCAGCTCCTGTAAACATATGTCAATCAGCTCTCTCAGTCGTCGTGATTGGCAGCAAGAACCAAGGGCTTCTGCAGGTGTTTCTCTGAATGGACTGAAAGAGTGCGGCGCATTACTGACGCCATGACGGTTTACACCATGGTGATGCCGTGCCTGCAGACATACGCGCGCCTTAGCGCCAGTGTCTTAGCTAGCTCCGACAAGGGTGAGACACAAGCGGCACTTTCACTGTTGCTTCAGTACCTCTCACGTCAAAGTTGCAACCCGAGCGAGGTGGAAGCTCTCGAGCAGTGGGGTCGCAAGCAGGGGAACGAAGAATGGTTACAGGAGTGTGGAACTGATGTCATGGAGGTCGTTAAAAGGCGTGTTACGCAGCGGGCTCGTGCGCTCTCCGAGGCTGTGGCTAATAGGCAGGAGATACTCATGATGGATGCACGAAACGCCGGGGTACCCGCTGTCATACGCGCCGCCGATGTCTACGACAGAAAGCGAAGCGGAACAGCGACGCTGGTGCAGTGGTGGCACCTCAGTGACGATGACCCGTGGAGCTTCACCGCGGCTGCCTCCTGCTCACACGCTGCGCGGGACGGGTACGATGGCTACCGATTTATTTGTCTGAGAGAGGCACTTGCGTTGGTGGGACCATATCTCGACCTAATGCGTCAGGCGGCCGCCACTGGCGACTGGGACGGCGTGTCGCGCTTCTTCATTGAGGCGGCAAGCAATATCGACCGTGTCCCCTTGAGAGATGATCCGGCGGTCATCTTCGGGTCTCTAGAACTATCGCGGTTACACCTTGTTCTAACCTTCGCCAGCCGTGGCGGCGTGGCCTCAGTAGAGAATGCGCTACAGTCAACGCGAGTAAACGACGATATGCGACGAGCTGCGGCACTGCTTGACAGCCTTGAGACGAAGGAGCGAGACACAGCGGCGGAACACTTATCACACGATGCATCGGCGGCTTCGGTTTCCAAGGTGCAGGCATACTGGCGCTTGACACTCTCGTACAGCGCATTCTTCAACACTGTTGCCGCCTATGTGGACGGTTTATTGGGAAAGTTCGAAAGATGTGCCAAGGCGCTGCTGGGGGATGGGACCGGAACGGGTGTCAGTCTTTGGGGAGCCGCACGGTATCCTAATATTCACTTCTTGCCAGATTCTACTGCTCACGATAAGCACCCCGGCGCTCACCCAGGCCGAACCAAGATGCAGTCAGGCGCGTGCAGCGTGATGTCCGCTGTTTTTCCGTGCTCTTCCAACCACATCCGCGCCACCTCCTCGGATTACTATTTGGATGAGTTTGCGCCTTTGGTCACACGCGTCATTGCTCCTGCCTCGTCCTTCAGCACTCTTGTTGTGCTGTCGGCCGTTGGCACTCTTCCGCTTCACGTGGCTCTCACACAGTTGCGCACGTGCGTAGAGTTTCGGGAAGTCTATGAGGGTTGTGGCGAGCTCACCAGCCTTCTCGACGCCCTGTGGCGTGGACAGCTGGGAGTGGCTTGGAGGTGCGCTCAAGAAGCAGCAACGCGCCACTTGACCCGTGAACCGCACGTGCAAGCCTCTGTCGCGAAGAAGCTGCTGCAATATGTGAGGCGCAGTTTGTGTTTCCATTACCTGCGTGTGCGGCGAACGACACTCATGGCTGACGCGGCCGTGGATTTGGGGTTCGAGTCATCCGAGGAAATTGCAGAGACGGCGACCGCACTCATCTCCGGCAACTACATTGACGCTCGCATTGACTTGGTGAGGGGGGCTATTTGCAGCAATGAGCTGGATAACGAGAGGTGTGAGGAGACGGAAGTCAAGATCGAGGCAGCCGCGCTCGCCACGTTGAGCTTTTCGGCGCTGAAGGTGCAGTTTACGTGCTTGTCAGCTGAGCGGAACCTGATCGCTTTACGAGATGATGGTTGACCATGTCAGTTGGGCAGCGTAGTTGAGAACAGGTGGGCGGGATGAGGACCTGGAAGAGTGGGCTGATGTGTGTGGGCGACACATCCCCTTACTTGGCTTAACTGTTACCTTATGGCGATTCCTTCATGTGCCGTGATGTTCTTTGTCATGGCTGTTGTTCTGCTATCTTCTCGTGCCTACTTCTCTTCTTGCTGCTACTTCTGCCTTGTCGACACTGATGGACTGGTCATTCTTTTTGCAACTGAGCAAACTGCTGAAGCCAGATGGCTTGGGGTGAAGTGCCGGCGTGGATGTGTCTCTCAGCTGTTCGTCACGAGTGGGCCAGTGCTGTCTCCCTCTCTCTCTCTCGTCATCCTCCATTCTCTGTATGCGTGCGTGGTGCGTCTGTGTTCGACATTTTTTCCGTTTTTGTGTATTTGTGCCTCTCGTGCTCTTTTGCTCCGTCTTCTCGGAAAAGCGATTCAGGAGTTCTCAAAAACTTCGACGAAGCACCGACTCATTCACCCACCCACCCACCCACCCCCACATACACATACACACAGAACACGTTCATCACGCCGTGCGGTGAACAGCATTGCAGAACGGATGCGTTCGTGAAGCGAGCTGGCGCGTATGTTTAACGTGTCGATACTGCAAGCGAAGCATCTCGTAGTGCTTCTCCGTGAATGTGCTATGTACAGCATCAACTTACAGACACTATCACGCGTGCACTTGTCCTCTTTTCTTTCTTACGCCCTCTCCCTTCCTCGCCTTCCGGTTGTCACCTTACTTGGACTGAGGTGGCTGCTTGTGGTCGTGTGAGGATGTCCACGCTGGTTCACTCTTTACTGTCTTGCTCCGTGCTTTCGAAGGTTACCTTGGTCACCCAGACGGTGCCACTCGGTGTATCCGATTTCACGCACTGACCCAGCGCTGTGGGCTGTGAGGGAGGCGTCATTATCACTGTGCTTTTGTGCCCTCTTCGTTTTTCCTTCGGTTCTGCGTTCGCTCGCCCTCTCGCGGCAGCACCCCGGTGAGGTTACCATGTCTGCACAAAAGGTTGCTCGAATCGAGGAGAGCGCGTCTGCTGCTGCGCCCTCCACTGTTAGTGTGCTCAGAGCAAGTCGTGAGGACACCAGTCTCAAAGACAGCGAGTTCTGCAACTCCATCAATCCGCTGTTCATACTCTCTGGCCCTCGTGGAAACGCCATCAACCCGCGCAGCAGCGACTACCGACTCAACGCCCTAATTGACGTGGTCGATGACTCAGTCTTTCAGGTGATGAGCGACGCGTGGGCCGCTGTTGGTGTGCCAGCGGATCGCTACTGGCGCAGTCCTCAGCATCTCCGCGGCGGAAGTTCAACGGTACTGCCGTCGAAAGAGACATCCTCATCACCACCCAAATCGCTGGAGCTACGTGTCCCGAACCCCCTTCGTCTTTACGCGTCCTTCTACCCTACACGCATTGAGGCGCTGGCGGCCCGTGGTTACGGCGCCCATCGTGGCCTTCTCCCTCTCGCACTGGACCGGAGAGGGGGCTCAGGAAGTAAACTGTTCAACGTTCTTCCACGATGGAGTGCTAACGTGCTTGACATCGATGAATCAGCTGTGGAGCCTTCGGCACCCATTATCCGTGGCAGTGCCATTGCCGATTTCGTCAACGCTATACCCCACAGGCAAGATCGAAACTTGTACGCGCTGGTGGATGAGGCGTGCCCGGTGGATCCTTACTTCGATGTGGATTTTTCGTACGACCCGGAACATGACGACCCAAGTGATGCCTTGCTCGTGCAGAGCTATGGCGAAGGGAAGGAGGTGACGTCGGTGACCGCCTTTTCCGCCGAGGCTGTGGAGAAGGTGCTGCTCACAATTCTCACCGCTCTTCGACGCGAGGTAGAGACTGAGCTCAAAACAACGGTGGCCGAATGTCTGGTGCTGACGAGCAGCCTTCAAACAGGGCGCCATTCGGATTCACCCTCAGAGCCGGTCTCCTTGGAGCAGCTGAAGCTCAGCTTTCACGTGCACTTTCGTCTAGCTGACAGGGCGGCGATAGAGTCAGTGCGAGAGATGCACACCTTCATGACTCGACTTCGTTCGCGACTCCGCGACGAAGAGGCGGCGGCGGCAGCATCTCTCCCGTTGGGTGGCCCCGCGCGAGAGAGGAGTGAGGACGCTCGAAAGGTCTCCAACCTCCTGCTGCGGTGCGTGGACTTCGGTGTGTACACGCGGTGGCGCGCCTTTCGTCTACCATATAACGTCAAGGCATCTAACGCTGTGCAGTCAAGTGCGTTGGCGAGCGGAGCTGGGGATGACTTGCTGGAGGAGCAGCTCCGGCAGCTGGGCATCGCCCTTCCGGATAGCCGAGTAGGCAGTGCAGCACCGCTCGTGCTGCAGAGCCTCTTCCTCGCCGCAGACGTTTCGACTTGCAAAACGCAGCGGTATTTGGTCCAGAACTTAGCGATGCATTTTCGCTTTCTGCTGCCTGTGTTGCCGGGTGCTACGGAGCTGACATCAGTTGCACTGAAAGAGTTTCTCTCTCCGCTCGTACCTCCGCAAGTGCGAGCGGCGGCGGCGGCGATGAGCGGGCCCACTTCTCCCAGTTCTTCAGCAAGGGACGTGGTGAGTGCATGGGTTATGGAGCTCGCCTGCATCGTGCGAGATGCTTCAACACTGCCGTGCTCGCACAACGGAGGAGCAACACAGGTGACAGCGGCAAGCTCATCCTTCCGACTCCTTCGTGACGAGGTTGCGATCACTGCTGCCGTTGCAGAAGCGTCTGCGCAGACCACCAGCAGCCCTTTTGACGTGCCGCTTCCTTCCATGCCACGAAGTATCCGGGTGCGAGTCGAGGATGCAGAGACAAGGAGGTTGCTTGCGGAGGTGTTTTGGTGTATAGCGCCAGAGTACGGCGGTGCATGCTCTGTTGTGAGAACCCCACCAGTAGAGGAAGCGTGGAGCGCACTCTCAGCGACAAACCCCATCACCCCAGAGCGCATCAACGCGCACTACGAGGACTCCATTCGAGCCTACTACGTCATGCAGAAGCAGAACAAGTACTGCATTCGTCTGCACAGGAGTCACAAGGCAACCTTCGCACAGCTGTACCTGACATTTGGATCCATTAAGATTCGCTGCTACGCAAACGACTGCTGCGACCGGTGCTGTGTTATTCCATGGGCAGCTCCAAATAACCCCAAGTCGGGACCGCAGCATCACGCCGGGTACCCCAGATATGATCGTCTCATGGCGATCCGCAATGCGCTGTTTCCGCCTCTGTCGACGGAGGAGCTGGTTCGCCGCTACGGAACGGGCGTCTTGCAATACGTGTAGCAGCGCATGAAGTGCAGGAGAGGATGATGAGATGACGAGTGAGGAAGCGCATGTGGATAGGCAAGAGCTCACAGTGCTGCTTGCGCTGACCTCTTCTATGAACTACGAACCTCACGCCCTTTTTTCTCAATTAGAGTAGATCCACGCCCTCCGGCTCCGGCTGCCCCCTTCGAATCTTTCACTTTTCCCCCTCCGTGCCACGCAGGTACAGATGCACACACTGTCTAGCCCATTTCTTGTGCGTAGGCATGAGGGGGTGGGCAGTTTATACCCTTTTCGTTTTGTTCGCTGGTCTCTTCAACACCTGCGCTTCTGGCGTATGCGCAGGCGAACAGTAACAAGCATGCTTAGTGCAAATTTAGCACAGCACTACCACGCACATGTGTCTTGCGCGCCTTGCCTCTTCACTTTCGCAATCTTTCTCGCCAGCCTAAACTGCTGTTCAACTCGTAGCCGCTCCGCCCCTCGTCGCACCACACCACCAGCAGGGGATGCGCCTTCTGTGCAAGCCAACTGCCTTGCTGCAGTGAGGGGCAACGGAGAGACTCCTCCAGGGCGTGTCTGCGCTACTGCGTTGATCGAAGCTCACGCTTTAACTTCTGTGCTGCTTGTCTTTTTCTCGCTAAGTCTCACTCTTTCCTTGTCGTGTTTCTTCTTTTTACTCATCCCTGACGCTCTGACGTTGCGCTCTCCACATCGTCTACTGCTGCTACACAGCTGCATCCCACGTTTCCACGCGCTCTGACTGCCGCTTTCTGTGTGCCAACGCCGCAATCGATCTGAAAGGATCTTCTTTTTTTTTTTGTTCTCAACTTACTATCTACCCCGCCCATCTTGTGCCAATCATGAAGATCGTGCTCATGGGCGCCCCCGGCTGCGGTAAAGGTACGCAGAGTTCGTACATGAAGGAGCGGTACGGCCTGTGCCACTTATCGACGGGCGATATGCTTCGTGACGCGGTGGCGCGGAATACTACGAATGGGAAACTTGCAAAAGGCGCAATGGACTCTGGAAAACTTGTCAGTGACGACATCGTGTTCGGAATTGTGAAGGATAGCATCAAGAACCCTGAGTGCCGCTACGGCTACATCCTAGACGGCTATCCGCGGACGCTGAAGCAGGCGAAAATGATGGAGGACGCCGGGGAGAAGATAGACAAGGTGATCGATTTCAGCGTTCCGGACGAGGTAATCCTGGAGCGAACGAGTGGCCGATGGGTTCACAAGTCGAGCGGTCGCACGTATCATGAGGTGTTCCGCCCTCCGCGGACCCCCGGCAAGGATGATGTAACGGGAGAGGACCTCCACCAGCGTCCCGATGATCGCCACGACGTGTGCGAGAAGCGCCTGGGCATCTACAAGCAGGAGACGCGTCCTCTTGTGGACTACTTCACCAAGGAGGGCGTGTACTCGATGATTAACGCCAACCAAACCGTCGACGAAGTTCGCAAGGTCATCACCGCTTTGCTGGACCCCATCGGCGTTGCAACGGGTCTCAAGTAACACACGAAAAAGAGAGAAGGGAGTTTCTTCTCAGTTGCTTCATTGTGGATGAAGATGGGCGTCCTCCCTATGTTTCCCCGTAACGGGTCGATGCTGATGGATGGTGGTTTTGGAGTTTGTTTCAGTACACACATACACTCTAGGAGTTTTAGATGGTGCTACCTTGTATGAGTCTATCAACGCACTTTAACCGCACGTGTGTCTGTACGTGCGAGCGGCATGTGGGTATATGCCGAGGAAGCGATGACACGCCTACGTACATGCTGGGCGGATGACAGGCGCTACGTTCTGCGGTGCTTCTCTTTTTCGTTATGTGGCCTATGCACCTCTTAATCTCTTATCTTTGTGGAGCTTGCCTTCTTTTCTGGAGAAGACATCGAATCAGCAAGCATTAATGCAAAATGCAGAGCATAATGTAACTGCGTGGGCGAATATATCGGGCGGTAATGTGCTGAGGGGTCATCCGATGAGGTGTGCTGACAGTGCAGATACCGAAGATACGGGTCCTTTTTTTCTTGCCTTACAGAGTCCTTTCTTGGTAGATGCTTTCTGGAGCCGTTGCGTGTGTATGTGTGTGTGTGTGGAGGGACTCATCTTGCCGTCATCTTCTGCCTCCTCTTCCGCGGCCCCACCCCGCTTACTTTGTCCTTCGGGTGTCTCTATGTGTTGCGGTCAACCAATCGCCTGCGGTGTCGCCTCTCTCCTTTCATGTTGCTCGTCCTTTGCTGCTTTTAAAAAAGCCCACCTTTCTGCCCTGATGATGGAGGAACCCCCCAGCGCGTGGCGGTATCCAGAGTCCAGTGCCCCCACTCTGTGCGTGCGGAGAGGCCAAGCGGCCGCTTCCCCTGTCTCTGCCGATGCGGAGCCACGTCTGGTGGTAGATGGGCCAAGCACCTACGATGTGGGGAGGTCGGAGCGCTTTACCACTGCTGATGCCAGCGGTCAGGCTGTGGATGGCGCTGCGTCGCAGCGAGCCGCGACAGCGAGCACGTCTGTACCATCCGTATGACGGGCGAGGCGTCAGTACAGCTTGAAGGTGCCCGGCCCGGTCCTCGCTGCCTACGGGTGGGGAGCCTGAGCCACCTCGAGGGATGCGCCAGGCGGCGACCGGCACAGCGGGTGGGTGGAGTTAGCGGTGGTGGGCGTGCTCAGATGATGGGGTCGGCGCACTGCTGCACCGCGTGTCTAGCCCTGCTTCGCACCCGGCGATGGGCGCCTGTGGCAGGGTCGGGGGTGGTCGTGCTCCACTTGACCTCATGCTCCATGGCGGAGAATGACTCCATTGCAGAGTAGGAGGTGGCGAACGGAGAGGCAAATACGAGGTGCGTTGGCATCCCTGTGCTGCTGCCTCATCTCGCCTTTCTTTTCACTCATCAGTTCTGTATGGTGACTTGTTTGCTGGTGGAGCAGAACAGGCGCGTTTTGCTGTTTTCAACCTGGGTTGTTCTTTCGTTGTTACATCGTTGTTCAGAAGCTGGAGGCGGATAAGACATCCGCTCGCCTGGCTAACTCTCTCAGTCGGTCTGTATTCGCCACTTCCACTTGTTGCACCCTTTTTTTGAAGTTGTTGAACACTGTGGTGTCCCCTAATCGCTTTCGAAAGGTTGATGTGGCTACACACCAACGGGAAGAGAAGCGCTACAGACAAACACGCCCAGAGTCTCGTGAACAAATTCGGGCTGCTGATGCCTAGAGAGAGAGAGAGAGTGTGTGTGTGTGTGTGTGTGTGTCGGATGAACCACTTCACGGGACTCATAAAGGGAATAACAGAAAGCGCCGTTTCTCACAAGGTGGACGACTTAATCGACTGTTGTTTTCATCTGCCGTCCCCCTCCCCCTTCTTCCGGTTTTCTGTCCTTCTTTTCGACGAAACCACTCGTTTCACCGCTTTTGCGTATGCCTGGGGTTTGAAAGGCAGGAGGCCAGCTGAGCAGCAGAGGTAGAAGAGGGGAGGGAACGGAGTTGCGTAGCGGCAACTCTTTCTTTCTTTGTCTTTCTATTTTTTCCGTTTTGCTTTCAGTGTTGGTTTCTCTCTTGTTCATAGCAGCGTCACTCACGCCAGCGTGTGTGTACACACCTGTAGGTGCGCGCGTGTTTTCGCGCCCTAAGTCTTTAGTAACGGTTCTTCTTTGATTCACAGTAGGAGAAGGAAGGAGCGGAAAGTTTGTAGATTTGAACTCTCTTACTGTGATGGAGAGTTTCAGGCGGACATGTTGCATGGAGCCGCGTGGGAGAAATAGAGGGACGTCTGCGAGAGAAGATGAACTCCCGAGTGTTGGTCAGTCGGTTGATAAGTTTGAGTGACACACACAGAGCGACAATATCGGAGTTTCTGTAGTGCAGTTCCAACGGCATGTGCGTGCAACCCAGCTCGCTTATCCCTCTTTCCTTTCATACCTCGCTTTTGAGCAGCCTTCGCGTTGTTGCAGCTGCTCGAACTTGCGCTTAGGCCTTGTATTTCCATGCGGACGGGCGTGTGCGTGTGTGTGTGTGGTGGTGGTGCTTTTCCAGTGACACCACCCTTCACCTTCTTTCCATCGCTTAGTAGTTTTTTTTTGTTGCAGTAGGGGAGGGGTGCCGTTTCTCTTGCTCGCTGATCTTGCCATGGGGTTTTGTTTCTCTCCTCTCACACATTTCGCCACACTTGTGGGTGTTCTTTGCGTTGAGCTTCGATTTGGCAATGTCTATGTTTCTTTTGTCATTTTGTATGTATGCGTGTGTGTCGTCCCTTTTTCCCTCCCCCGCCCCCATCTGCTTACTCGTGCACCCTCCTACCCGCCGCCGTCTCCAGATATACTTCTCCACCCTATCGAAGAGTGGGTGTATTTCTCTTGACTATGATGGAGGTGTTTGCCTCTCCGTCTCTAAGTTGTTGTGGGTATCCTCTCTCTTTTCGTCTTCTCTCTGTGGGCCCCTCATCGTGTTTTCTCTTTCCCTCCTTCCTTGTTCTGTGGTTGTCTTCTGCCCTGTCTCTCTACCTCTCTTCCTGCACCCTCACGACCTGTTACTCGTCTTTATGGTTCTCTTTCCCATTGTCATCGGCATCCTCTCTTCACGGCTTTCCTCCCGCCACCACTCTCTGGCTCGATCTCTCAAACGCCCTCACTTTTAGTCTGCGCTTCGCCATCCTCCTCCTCTCCGGTTTCTTTGCTCATTTCGGCGACGAAAACGATGCCTATATCAAATATGACTATTGACTAGTCACACATCTGATTAGCTTCATTTCCTTACTGTTTCCTTTCTCGTGTTCACTCGCATTCGCTCTCCTCAATTTTTGGCCGTCCTCCCCCTTTTCCTGCGCGCTCCGCATTTTGGCTAGGCTGAAGGGGAAAGATGAGCCCACTAAAATTGATAAGGCGAGGACTGTCTCGCTTGGCTCTTTTGCTTTTTTAGTTTTGTTTCTGCTGATGATGTGGGCTTCCTCCATTGTTTCCACCTTATTTCCTCCAACTCACCGAAATTTGGAAAGATGAGTGGCTTCTGCATTCCCTCTTCCACGTGCTGGTAAGGGTATGCGTAGCGGTACGTCGTATGCGGTGGCGGTATGCGTGTAGTAGATGACTGTGTCCGTGCGTATTTTGCTCTTGGGTGGGTGGGATGGGGTGTGGGGCCTGCGATCTTGTGTGCGCAGGTGTGCGGCCGTGCGTCCAGTTGTGTTTGTTTGTTCGAGTGGCGGTGTCATGGTTGTACCGTGAGCGGAGCATCTCACCTTCCCTCTCCCCTCCCCGTTCTCCTGTGATGCCCAGAGGAGATGGTGAAAGGAAAGGCGATACCCACCCCCCTCTCTCCCGTTCTCATCCCTCTCATTTGGCGATATTTCCACATCGAATATAAGACGAAAATGAACAAAGAAAGAGTACAGCACTCACCTGTGGAGGCGAAGTAACGAGAGGAGCGAAGGACATGGACAGGTCATGTACGAGCTTGTCGGCCCTCTCGTCTTGCACGAGATCGACCCGAGTGCATGCCAGGAGCTGCGCACTAGCGGCGTGCGGTGCTAGGATACTGGGTATCTCACCTGAAAGCCTTCTTGTACCCTGCACAGAGTCATTTGGTTTAAAACAGCGCACAATGCGGCGTCACTTTGGGCGACTTCTTGCCTCAGCAAGAAGAACCCTGCACTACATTGTGACCCATGAGCAATCAGTGCGTGCGACGAGTGACGCACTTGCCCTTGGCTTGTGGTGCTCAACCTCAGAATACAGTGAAGCTTTTGTCTCTCTCCTTTTTTCTCTCTTTGTGTGTTTCTTTCCGCATTTCACGATGTGCTTCGTGACAACGCCGTTGGTCACCGGGAAGAGTCCCATTCGTTGCAGGGAGGCGTGCAAGCAATCAGTGCCGTGGCAGCAGCAGAAATCGAAATAAGCAAGACGGTGCCATTCCCCCGACCTGAAGAAGTACACTTTAAATCGGTGAAAGTCAAGGTCGTTTCTTTTTAGCCTCGTGGTTCTTCCCCTCGGTTTTGGAGCTGAGGCACCGTTGCCAATCGCGTCTAGCGTCTCACAAGTGTCAAAGGGGTTGTTTTGCTCTGAGTCGTGAGTGCCGCCGTTGGCCATCTCTCCGTACCTCGCAGGGGCGACGCTGAAGGGGATAACGCAGAGTCGATACAAGTGGTGTGTTTTTCTTCGTTTGAACGTATGTGCCCGATCTGCCTTGTATTCCTTCGCAGCGCTCATCCTATTTTCCGTGATGGTAGGGTGCACTGTGTGAGAAGTCCGCTTAGTTTCGCCCGCCTACACGTACGCGATGAAGATTGTGGTGGAAGGCCCTCCGCAGGGCGGTAAGACAACTCTCGCGTCTGTGGTGAAGGAGCGCTACGGCCTCTGCTATGTGTCCACGAGCGAGGCCGTGCGAAATGCCGTGCACTTTGGCAATAGTACTTACAGCTCGCAACTGAAGCATCTGATCGATAACGACCAGCACATTTCTGACTCGCTTCTTGTGAAGGTTGTCAGCGAGGCTACGAGGCGGCCGGACTGCATCAATGGCTTCGTACTGGACGGCTTCCCGTGCACCCGCAAGCAGTCGAAGCTGATGCAGGATTTGGAGAACGTGAAAGTCGATAGAGTGGTCGTGTTGGACATTACAGATAATGAGCTACTGACTCGTTTCGGCGGCCGCTGGTACCACCTCAAGTCAGGACGCGTCTATCACACACTCTACAACCCACCCCTGACGGCAGGCAAGGACGATGACACTGGCGAGCCGCTGGAGCAGCACACAGAGGACAAACCGGAGGTCATTGTGCAGCGCATGTTTCAGTATCGCCGGCAGCTTAGTGAACTGCGGAAGACCTTTGCAAATGATGCGTGGCTGACTGTGGAGGCAAGCGGCAATGTAGAGTCTGTACGAAACAACGTCTTCGCGGTACTGGACCCTTTGTATTTTGCCCAGACCGCGAAGAAGGCCAAGAAGCCGTGGTGGAAGCTCTGGTGAGCGTAGGAGTACCGCAAGCTGGTTGGTGCTAGAGGTAAAGATGATGTATGGTAGGCGTAGGGAGCGCAGAGTTTGACGCGGTGCTCACAGATCAGCGGGTACATACCTGCTACAGGAGGGATGGACAGAGGAGATGCCGCGGAGTGACCCCCGGCAACTGCGCTTCTGACTGTCGCGGCCTTTTCGCGTACCGCTGCGCGCGAACACACAAACGCCTACGTATGTGCCTCCCTCTATGTCTCTGTACGTCTCCGTACACCCCTTTTTTTTTCATGGATGTGTGCTGCTGTATTCGTGTGCTCGTTGGTGAGCACATCGTTACCCTCACAGGCACAAACGTATGTGAATGCGCGAAAGGAGGTATGCCTTTGGCTTGCTGGGGTCACTGTACGCTGCCCCTCGAGGTGTGATGAGGGTTGGTTCTCGGCAACAGAAAAGGGCTCGCAAAACGAGAGTAGACCAGCGAGTGCCTACTTGGTCTTCGCTGCCCCCCCCCCCCCCCTCTTGCCCCGCCACCTCGCTGAGTCTCTGCTGATGGAGAGAGTGTGCTGAGAGGATGCGTTCGTGTCGTTACTGTCCTCTTTTCGACGCCTTCTGTCGCTGTCTTTGACACAGTGCCGGCGAAGCACCGTGTGGTGGCTAACACGCGCGCCGCGCGTCATGTAACGTGTATTCGGGTTCGGCTCTCCGTGCTGTAGCTTTAGTGTTGTGTGATGGGGTGCTGCCTTACGTGATCGTTGTGTGTTTTTGCTTCTCTTTTTTCTCGTTTTGGTGCATCTGCGCTGTTTGTCTCTCTTCCTCTTCTCCTCGGCATGCACCCCGGTTGCTCACCCCTGGTGCCTCTCCGACCTCCTCGCTTGCCCACCCACAGCGCATTGGTCCGCGATCACCTTCCCACGGACAGCACCACACGTATTTTTGTACCCTGTTGCCGCACCCCAGCCTGCCCGACTGCGTGGACAGCGACTTCCGCGCGGACGCCAAGCGAAAACAAAAAAGCTGCGCACAGCACCCACCCTGAGCACACAGACGCACGGGCACACACAGACTTGGCACACTTTGTTATGAGCTTCCTTTTTCGCCGCTCCCCGGCGGCTCTTAAGAAGGCCAAGGTGGTGCTCTTCGGCTGCAACAGCGCGGTAGGCCAGCCGCTCTCACTCTTGCTCAAGCTGAACCCGCACGTAGAGGAGCTTGTGTGCTGCAGTACCGCCGCTGACGATGACATGCCCGGCGCCGGTATCGCCGCGGACCTCTCTCACGTTGACACATTGCCGAAAGTGCATTACGCCGCTGACGAGGGGCAGTGGCCGGTGTTGCTGCGTGATGCACAGCTAATCCTTCTTTGTTTCGGCAGAAGCTTCGACCCTCTTCACCAAGACAGAGACAGAGTCCTCAAAGTAGCTGCCCCGATGGCTCGTCGCATCATGGATGCGGTCGCGGCTTCCGATGCGAAAGGAAACATTGCTGTCGTCTCGAGTCCTGTGAACGCTCTCACCCCGCTTTGCGCAGAGTTTCTGAAAGCGTCAGGCAAGTTTGATCCCCGAAAACTCTTCGGCGTCACCACGCTCGATGTGATACGGACTCGGAAGCTGGTAGCAGCAGCTCTTCACATGAACCCATACGACGTGAGCGTTCCTGTTGTTGGAGGACGCGGTGGGGTGACGACATGCCCATTGATTGCCCAAACGGGGCTTCGTATTCCCCTTGAGGATATCATTCGCATATCCGGGGAGGTACAGAGCTACGGCGTACCTTTTGAGGTTATAGTGGGTACTGGCTTACACGACTCACTGAGCACGGAAGCTGCACCGCCGGTGGCCCTCAGCCTTGCTTACGCCACCTGTGACTTCTCCACGTCGCTACTCAAGGCGCAGCGCGGTGATGTTGGAATCGTCGAGTGCGCTCTCGTGGAGTCTACGATGAGGCCCGAGACGTCATTCTTCAGCTCACGGGTGGAGTTGGGCCGTGACGGTGTGCAGCGCATTTTCCCCATGGGGGCGCTGACGACCTATGAGCACGAGCTCATCGAGACAGCAGTACCGCAGTTGGCGAGGGATGTGCAGGCAGGAATCGAGGCTGCTACGAGGTTGTTGTGACTGCCCTGGGGTGTGCTGCGGAGGGAACGGCGGTGAATGAGAGAAGACGAGGCGGGTTCGGGCGGCGGTTGTGGCCGCCTTATTCCGTGGTTGTCCTCACCCCTTCTGTTCCCCGTCGAGGCTCACAACTGTTGTGGCATGTGTGCGCCTCTTTGGCTGCATCGCTTTCTGTTACAAACCTCTCTGTGTACGTACGACCGAAGGCCGCAGGCTGCGTCGTGCTTTTCTGGAGAAATCATTAATGCTAAAGGAAGTGCTGGTGCTGAGTGCCCGGCGTTGGCTTTCTGGCAGACACGGGGCCCCCTACGTTGACGGACTTCTCTGCGACCCCCGCCCCCTCTTCCGTGTATGCGTGCGTGCGTCTCACTCTGTGTGCAGTGTGCGGCTTCATAACGCTGATTTGGTGGAAGGAGGTTGCGGCGCTGCTATCGCCACAGCGGCACAAATGAGGGGCACACGCACGCGCTAGGGGGACATGATGTAGCACAAATGGAATTACGTGCACACGATGCGGCTCAGCATCCCGCCTCCTCCCTCCCTTTGCCACTCTTCCCTCTTCTCTCTGCTTTCACCCGCTTTCTTCCGCCTCCACCAGCTTCGAGAACATTACTGACAACACAGCTCACAACCGCAACTACGAAATCACCGCCTCGCCCTGTAAGATCTACCTCGTCTCCCTAATCCGCACGCATACGCTTTCTTTCCCACCCCTTTTGTAACTCATCAGAATGCGCTGCTCTCGGGCGTACTTCTCCCGTGTCGCCGTGCTCGGTGCTGCAGGTGGCATTGGCCAGCCGCTGGCCCTCCTCCTCAAGAATAACGCGCACGTGAAGGAGCTGAAGCTGTACGACATCAAAGGGGCCCCGGGTGTGGCTGCCGACCTCTCCCATATTTGCTCGTCAGCGAAAGTGACTGGGTACTCGCAGGAGGAGCTCAATAAGGCTGTCCAGAACACTGACCTCGTGTTGATCCCTGCCGGTGTGCCACGCAAACCTGGGATGACACGCGACGACCTCTTCAACACGAACGCTGGCATCGTGCGCGATCTCGTGACGGCGGTTGCCAGGGCCGCACCGAAGGCCATCATCGGTGTCATCAGCAACCCCGTCAACAGCACTGTGCCGGTGGCTGCGGAGACGCTGAAGAAGCTCGGCGCGTACGATCCTGGGCGCCTATTTGGCGTCACCACACTCGACGTTGTCCGTGCTCGTACCTTCGTTGCGGAGGCGCTCGGTAGAAGTCCGTACGACATCGACGTCCCTGTCGTTGGCGGCCACAGCGGTGAGACGATTGTGCCGCTGCTCTCAGGCTTCCCGTCACTGTCGAAGGAGCAGGTGGAGCAGCTGACGTACCGCATCCAGTTTGGTGGGGATGAGGTGGTGAAGGCGAAAAGTGGAGCTGGCTCGGCGACGCTGTCCATGGCGCACGCGGGAAACGAATGGGCTACGGCGGTGCTGCGCGCCCTCAGCGGTGAGAAGGGTGTCACAGTGTGCACGTATGTGGAGAGCAGTGTGGAGCCGTCATGTACCTTCTTTAGCTCCCCGGTGGAGCTGGGCAAGAATGGTGTGGAGAAAATTCATTGTGTGCCGAAGCTGAACGCATACGAGGAAAAACTGATGGCCAAGTGCTTGGAGGGTCTGCAGGGCAACATCAAAAAGGGAGTCGCTTTTGGCTGCAAGTAAGCTCGATTCGTGCTTCGTACCCAGCGAACAGTATGGCAACGTCATGCAGACACACAACTGCAGTATTGTGAGGATGTCTGCCGTTATCGTGAGTAGAGCCCAGCAGCGAATCGACCAAGTGATGTGACTTTGTCAGTGACGCCCTTTCTATCCTGTGATTCTCCCGCTCCTCGCCGGGCCGTGCTGCTGCCCTCGCCTCTGACGCCTCCTCGCGCGTCGACGCCCCCCGTCTTTCCTTCTCGTCCCCCTGATTGACGCCCATCAGCTATTTTCGCAACAGTGACGACCTCGAGTGCACTCCGTGCGCTGCTTCCTCGCCCCTTCTTATTGCTTCTCCCTCCAAGCGCGGCGTAGTACCTTTTCGCACCTCTATGTGTGTGTCCATGGATGCATGCATGGGTACATGTGTGGGCGGTGCAGACCTCACTCCTCTGTGCTATGTCCGTGTGTGTGTGCGTGTGTGGTGCTGAACTCCCCTGCCGCTGCCTTGGCGGCCCCTCGCGTGGCTCGCTCTCTGGCGCCTTCCCCCTGAATATCTTTTGCAATTTTGTGCTTCGCTCTTTCTCTTTTTTTTTTTGAGTTTGCACACGCGCCTCCGTCTTTTTCAGGTGGCTGTGTGGCTTATCTGGGTCGACGAAAGCGATCACAGTGGCGACGGAAGGCAGTGATGCAGAGAGAAGCACAGCCATGTGGGAGTTGGAGCTTACCCTACTCCCCCGCCACAGGAAGAGCGTCAGCGCGGAGGAAAAGGGGTATTGGTGCAAGCTAGAGCTGTGCTGTGCCCAATGTGTGCGTGCTGAGGGATGAAGGGGAAGTGATCGATACACACATATCACAACGTGGGAGTGAGGGTGACTTTCCTCCCTCCCTCGCCTTTTCAGCGCTTGCGGTGGTGTTCCCAGACACACACACACACACACACACACACACACACGTCTCGCACCTATGCGGTGCTTAGCGAAGTGCTGTCTCTCATCCCGGCATGCTGCACGTGGACAGAGAGCGACATCAATGATGAAGGGGAGCGCACATGTGTTTGCTGCTGCGTTTTCTGTGTCACCAAGTAAACGACGTGCTCCGGTGCTCGTGCAAGTCTCTACTCCCAACTCTAGCACAGCTCTGTACTGTATCCTCGTTCACTTGGGCCAGTGTGCTTCAGTGCCAAATCGGCTGCAGGTGCCACGACAACGCTGCAAGGCGGGTTTCCCCTTCTTTGCCTTGTTCTCTTTCTTTCCCTCATGCTTCCTTTTTCGTGCGTGCACCTCCCCCCCGACTGTATCGCCAGTCCCCATTCACTCACCCCTCCCGGTCTCTTCATCTCGCATTTACTCCCTGGCCGACTCGTTTTAAGACGCTTCTGCTTTTGCGTGTGCGTGTGCGTGTGTGTGTTTGGGGTTGCGTAGGCTCGCGTGCACGTCTGTGCGACTTTCCCCCCGTCCCTTTCCTCTTTTTCCCCTCTCTCATGGTTCTTCGCTCTCTCTCTCTATAAGGAGCGCGAAAAGAGGGATGGGGCGATCAGCAGTGACTTGTGTGACGTGCGGCACCAAGACTGCCTCGTGTGCCTTTTCACTCGCTGCGGAATAGCCTTTCTCTCTCGCCCTTCCTCTTGAAGGCTCTTCCGCGGTTTGTTCTTCCATCGTCCTCTCGACCGCCGCCTCTTCTCTCTGTTTCGTCTCGAACTTACTCGTCAACGTATCTCGGTAGTGTTTTCCACCAGTATTTCTCGCTTTGTATGTATTCGCTCTTGCGCTTTTTTTTTTGTTCTCCTGTTTGTCAGCTTCTTTTGTGGCATGATGAAATGCCCTTCTCTTTCCCGATGACCTCCACCGCTGCACAGCTTCGGGCCCCCAGTCCTCAGTACCCTTACTCTTCACGCCGCTTATCTGTACGCCTCTCTGCAGGTGCGTCTGATTGAATGGTGGTGAACACACGTATTAAGGGGCCGTAGTGAGCATGCATCGCATGACGTCTTACGCTTTTTCTTTTCCTTGTTTATCTGGGGAGCTTGAGGTGTTTTCTACGATTTAGCACGGATGAGGTGTCAGTGCGCGCGCGCCTTGTCCTCTGGAGTGCCGATCGCGTAGTGGAGAGTGGAGAGCACTCCGACAAGAAAAGGATAATGATACATCATTGCACGCGAGCAAAGAAGGGATGTACGTCCTCCCCTCCCCCAGCTGCTGGACACTCGTACTCTTTTCTACGTGTGCCGATCGTGTTAACCTGGGTGGTTGTGTGCCCCCTGTGTCGTGGTTATCAGCGCCGCTCGCGTGTGCTATTCACTGCTGCTTCTTATGTGAACTCGCTGGCATCACGTGCCACTCTCGATGTCGCGTGAGCAGCGAGGCTTGAGTACAGAGCCCAGTCGAGGGTCTCAGGACGGAGGTCTCTTGAGGGGTCTATGCGCGGCTTTACGTGAAAACAGTGTCCGCGCCCGCGCCCCCACCGCCATCGGCTGTCGGACAACCGAGTCGGCTCTCTCCCCCTCTCGCCTCTCGCCTCTATCTCTTCTGCTCTTTTTTTTTCTTTTCGGCCTGCTAAGTTGTACGCCTTTGTTGGAGGAAAGCGAGTGTGCTTTGTGTTTCTTGTGTTTCCTCGTTCTCTCTTCTCGGCTCTAGCCGTCACCACGTTCCCCTTGCACCGCATCGCTGCAGGCCATGAAACAATCGATCTTAAGTCGCTTCAAAGTCGCCGTCTTGGGCGCCAGCGGGGCCATCGGCCAGCCGCTCTCTATGGCTCTCGTGCAGAACAAGCGAGTCAGTGATCTAGCCCTCTACGATATTGTGCAGCCGCGCGGCATCGCCGTCGACCTCTCTCATTTTCCGCGCAAGGTCAAGATAGCGGGGTACCCGACAAAGTGGATTCACAAGGCCCTAGATGGGGCAGATGTCGTCCTGATGCCGGCTGGCATGCCACGCCGGCCTGGAATGACCCACGATGACCTCTTCAACACAAATGCTCTCACTGTGCACGAGCTGAGCGCGGCGGTGGCGAGGTACTCCCCCAAGGCTATCTTGGCCATTATTAGCAATCCATTGAACAGCTTGGTGCCCGTCGCGGCAGAGACGCTGCGGAGGGCTGGGGTGTACGACCCTCGCAAAGTGTTTGGCCTAATCACGTTGAACATGATGCGGGCGCGCAAGATGCTGGGCGACTTCGCTGGCCTGGACCCGGAGACGCTGGACGTGCCCGTCATTGGAGGGCACAGCGGGCAGACCATAGTTCCTCTTTTCTCCCAGTCTGGCGTGGCGTTGACGCGGGAGCAGGCCGAGTACCTCACACATCGGGTGCGTGTGGGTGGTGACGAGGTGGTGAGGGCAAAGGAGGGTCATGGGTCTTCATCGTTGTCGATGGCACTTGCGGCTGCGGAGTGGACAGAAGGGGTGCTGCGTGCGATGGATGGCGAGAAAAATTTATTGCGCTGCTCCTTTGTCGAAAGCCCACTGTTTGCGGATAAGTGCCGCTTCTTCGGCAGCACCGTAGAGGTGGGTAAGGAGGGAGTTGAGCGGGTGCTGCCGCTGCCCCCCCTGGACGAGTATGAGGAGGAGCAGCTGGACCGCTGCCTACCGGACCTGGAGAAGAACATCCGTAAAGGCTTGCTTTTCGTGGCGGAAAACTCGTCCACCATAACGACCTCGTCCACTTTGCCTTAAAAGAGTTGGCGGTGCCCCATGGAGCACTTGATGCAGCATGAACACCCGCCACATTGTCCTCTCTCTCTACGCCTCCCTTTGTTCTCCACAACTCTCCGTCGATGCTACGGCGTGATGGTAGTGGTGTCGCTTCTCTCCACCCATTCCCTCGTCAGACCTCATCGCTGTATGGGGGAGATGGATGGTGCAGATACCTCTCTGGGTGTGGGTCTGTTTGTCTTCTCACATCGCTGCTTTCACGTCTCGAACGCTATGTATGCTTTCACCCTCAGGCGCCGCTGTCTTCTTCTGCTTCGTCTCTGCTGGTGCGCTTTGCTGTCATTTCCTTCGCTACACCTGATGTTCTCTTCGCTTTCCTTTTCTCGTTTTTTTTTTTCCGTGCCGCTTGTCCTCTTCCAAGACACCTCATTCTTACTTTCATCAATATCGCCAGCTCACGCCATGGGCCACCCCCCGTAGGAGAACAAAGCTGGAGGAGCAAGTGTGCTTGTGTCTGTGTGTCTGTTTGCCCTCGATCTCTTTCCCTGCTCCACCAGCCACACCTTCTACCCACCTCTTCCACCTCTCTCTCCCTTTCGCTACACACGCATGCTGGAATGCGCTACTTTCGACGGTGACTCACATTTTCCTTTGCGTCTTTTTTCTGTGAAGGAGAGAGACCAACAACCCCTCCAACCTCTTCTCGTTTTGCTTCCTGTTCTCTCGTCCCTCCCTCTCCTTCTGCAGGTGCACACGCCACTCGTTCTGCCTCACATAGAGGCACACGCGTATATACACTGACTCTTTTTTTTTCGTTCTGTGGAGGCTCTCCGCGGGAGTGGAGGGGGCAAGCGCGATTGTAAAAAAGGATGCGGTGCTGAGGAGTGAGTCATCGCCCTCTGCACCGTTCCGACGGCATCCCTCACCAGCCGCTTGTCGTCTCTTTTCCCCAGCCTGGTCTCCTCCTCATTTCAGATATCGTGGAGCCGAGTCACTGTAGGCGTTTGCTTCTGCCCCACCCACCACCTTGGCTACCCACCACAACCGGAGAGCCTTGGGTGGTGGAGAAGGGGGATGCGTAGGTCTCCCTGCTTGTGGGCAGCCCTATCGGGAGCGCGAGCGGGGGGGGACACCTGATCGGGGGATACTCGTCCGCGGAAATGGGGCCCACGCCAGTGAGAGAGCGTTGGGTGCGTGTGTGGGAATGCGCCCTGCTTGCGTTCTGGCGCTCTTCCCTCTCTGTTTATTCTTCATTTTGGCCCTCTCTCTCTATCATGTCGTTGAGGTGCAGCGTGTGCAGGCACCGAAAGGGAAGGAATTGTACTGAAGCCGCGAATGTGCAGAAGTCATCTTCTACACAAGCATGCGCGCAGTCGTCCTTGTGGGCTAATGTTGCAACGCCATGAAATACAAGTGGCGAGCAAAAAATTGATCTCGAGCGACTGAGTAAAGAAGGTGAAAGGCTGAAAAGTAGGTTGTGTGTGGTGCTGGCAGCTCCTGCGAGTCGCATGCGCTTTTGACTGCCCCTCCACAACTTGGGGGGACAAATTTCGCCGCGTCTTCGTGCTGCACTCACGTGTCTCCTTCTTCCTTCCAGCAGACGTTTTGGCTGGCCGCAGACCACTTGTTCCACTTTGCGGCGATGGGAGGGCACATCGCCGGGACTCTGGTTCACAAGAACTCCATCACCTCTTTTGTGGGGGGGGGAGATCACACGCAGAGATTCTGCTGCTTGCATGACGGGCTCTGACACACTCTTGCACCGCCGTGAGTGCGCTTACACTTATGGGCTTGTCTTTTTATTTTCGAACTCTTTTGGAGTTGGTGGTGTTTTGGCGGTGACGACGGGGCTTTACCATTTCGGCCTATATGGACTGTATAGCACAGTGGTGTGGAGAACGGGAGGGTGAGGGAGGAAAGTTCCAGTCGTATTCAGTTGCACCCATATGCCCCCCACCCCCCCTCCCTCTAATCCCACCCTGTCTTCGTCCCTGCCGCATCGTTGCCCTTCGTGTTATGCTTTGTCTGATCCGCGTATAAAAAAAACTATTCACTAGTTTTAGCGCCGCGCTCTCACCACGCAGAGTGATACTTTGAAAACAAACAAAATGCACCCGCAGCATCACGCTGAGAGAAGGCAAAGTTAAAGCGATGTAGCACGGAGGAGAGCTGAGCACTCATGGCACTTCATTGCAAACGTACGCGTGTAAGCAAAATAGCGGAAAACGTGGGAATGCCGTGGCGTGCGCGAAGGCGTGACCTCTGGAGAGTTCACCCATTCGAATGTACCCTTGCTACCCCCCTACTTGCTACTCCTGCTGTGGTGATGCGACTCTGCAGTCGTCCGGTACGTCGTGATCTGCTCTGGGAGGCCATCTAGAGTTCTCCGTTATGTCTTAGAACTCTCTTAAACTCTCTCTTGCGCGGGTCTTTGTTCTCTCTCGTCCTCGGCGTTGGCTCACTTGCCTGCATGAGGATCTTCACGCCCTGCAGGGCCAACAACAAAAACACTGCGAGCGAACAGGGCGCATATCACTGACAGTTGGGAGCAGGCTTCTTGTCGACAAGCAATCTCTGCCGTAACGTACCCCACCCACCTCTGCCTATTCTCTGCCTCGATTTCTCACTCTCAAGAGATACGAGCACTCACACATTCACCCTGGTGTTGGCAGAGGTAGTCATACTGGATCGGGAGGGGGGGGACTACAGTCGCTCTACGCGAAGCGTGGCGTGCATGCACGATAGCTTTCGGTGCCGCTGCTCATCTCTCACAAGTACGCGTACACTACCTTTGCCGGTGAGAGGACTCTGTCGCACTAGTACCGTCAAGTATCGCCTCTTCGCCGACAGTCATGCGCTCCTCTGCGACTCTGCTGTCCCGCGTTGCCGTCTTGGGTGCAGCTGGCGGCATTGGGCAGCCCTTGTCGCTCCTCCTGAAGTGCAGCCCTCTAGTGACAGACCTTTCGCTCTACGACATTCGCGGCGGAACAGGCGTGGCTGCCGACCTCTTCCATATTCCGTCACCAGCAGAGGTCACTGGATTTGCCTCCGATGAACTGGAAAAGGCTGTGAAGGGGGCAGACTTGGTGCTTGTGGCGGCTGGCATCCCACGCAAACCTGGGATGACACGCGACGACCTCTTCAACACGAACGCTGGCATCGTGCGCGATCTCGTGACGGCGGTTGCCAGGGCCGCACCGAAGGCCATCATCGGTGTCATCAGCAACCCCGTCAACAGCACTGTGCCGGTGGCTGCGGAGACGCTGAAGAAGCTCGGCGCGTACGATCCTGGGCGCCTATTTGGCGTCACCACACTCGACGTTGTCCGTGCTCGTACCTTCGTTGCGGAGGCGCTCGGTAGAAGTCCGTACGACATCGACGTCCCTGTCGTTGGCGGCCACAGCGGTGAGACGATTGTGCCGCTGCTCTCAGGCTTCCCGTCACTGTCGAAGGAGCAGGTGGAGCAGCTGACGTACCGCATCCAGTTTGGTGGGGATGAGGTGGTGAAGGCAAAGGCCGGAAAGGGCTCGGCGACGCTGTCCATGGCGTATGCGGCCTCGGATTGGTCCACCTCGATACTGAAGGCTCTCCGCGGTGACAAGGGCATTGCCGAGTATGCCTTCGTTGAAAACGACCTCCAGCAGCCACACTGTCACTTCTTTGGATGCGCAGTGGAGCTGGGCACGCATGGTGTAGAGCGTGTGCTGCCGATACCGGCGCTGAACGCCTACGAGCAGCAGTTGCTTGACGCGTGCGTTCCTGCACTCAGTGCTGAGCTTCGCAAAGGGGTCGACTTTGCTGTGAAGACGCACCTCACTCCAGATTGCTGAGCAGCTAAAAACTACCCCCACAGACGCCGCCTTGCGTTGTTCTGTTTTGTTTGGTTTTCTCATGCTCACAGTTTCTGGTGTTTTCGCTTTGCCTGTTCTGACTTGCACTGTGGTGGTGAGGAGGATAAGGAGGTGCAGAGATGGGGGTGCGGTGCTTGTCAGCCCCCTCCCCATCTCGTTTGCTCTCATCTCACCCACCTTCCTCAATGCAATCACACTGACGTATACGACGGTAGGAGTGTTCCCAAGATGGGTGAGTGATGATGAATCGGGCTTCGCCTACCTTCTTCCTCCTCTTCTGCAGTTGGTAAGAAACAACAACGGAACCCTCGCCGAAGGGAGCAACCGCTGAATCATACTACTGCATCCCCAACAGTGGACGATCTCACGCCATCGTGGGCGCTACGTTGGCACTCCTCACACAGGCCGGGCCGGGTCCTGATGGAGTCCTAATGTGAAAACTTATTCGCATCCCACCTGGACATGGGTTTGCCTTTCCAAATCACAGCTACGTTCACTCTGCTGTTCACCGAGTTTGATGAGAACTTTGTGTCCTTCGATCAGCACGGTATTACAGAAGACTCGTGGGGGTACCCCATGAGAGGCCCCGCTCGGTGGGGTTGTCCCACTTCCACCCAACGCAGCCATCACACAACTCTTGCGTAATGAAGTACGCCTCCCGGACGCGTGCATTGTGCAGCTCGAGCATGACGAGGACTGAAGGCGCCTTCAGAGACTTCTCGGCCTGGTGGGCGTTTAAAAGGTCGAGCGAAGAGGGCCGCCTCTTCTCTTCGACGAGCCGGAACTCGAGCTCAAGCACACCGAGGGGCGACCTGTCGTGGCTCTGCCAGCGTCTCATCGGTGGCGTACAACAAGCTCACCAGCAAGGACGTATCGGCTCAGGAATTCCGCTCCCCCTTGTGAGAGGCGCGTGCTGAGATTGCCGCACTGCGCGCACACGCCCCACGGCAGCTGCAGCCTGCCATTCCACCCCAACAATGGCCACCTCCTTATCGATCTGCTTCAGTCACATTCGTCGCGTACATGACATAAGGTGCTCAGGTGATGCTCTCGTCTGCGAATTTCGGACCAGAGAGGGTAGCGACGGACTGCCGTGCGTTGCATGCGGCTTACGAAGGCACAAGTCCTGGACCGCTGTGAAGAGCGGACCTATGATGATGGCGGCGGTGCCATCAACGCTGCAAAGTGAGGCGGCCGTGTGGTGTTGTGGCTGTTGTCAAGACCACTGGTCATTCGTACAGCGCAATCATAATGTTGCCGTTTTTCGCGGAGAGTGTGGGGCACCACTACGTGTTCGCGAATGCGCAGCCTGTGGTCTCGCTTAGTCATGTTCGCGAGTGTGGCCGATCTTCCACTGATCGAGCATACCGCCGTGCTGCTCCTTCAGGCGATGGAAGCGTCAATGCAGAGAAAGCCCACGTACGCTCGCCGCGTCATGAACACCCTCCAGATGCTTGGCGAGCGCCATCACGGACTCACGCTAATGGACGCCGCGCTCGGGGCGAGCGACGCACTGCCTCCCCTCCAACAAGCGAAGCTGTTGAGCAGAGTCGACCTGCTCTCCGTGTGTGCTGCTGCTGCTCGCGTGGAAGGCGGCGCATCGATGGAGCAAGGACCAGTGCCAAATAGCCACGGCGCCCCCTCTGCCTGCCCAGCGGCGGAATCGCCCTGTGCTGTGGCGCCACGACCAAAAGCAGCAGAGCCTGGGCATTCCTCGCCAATGTACTCTGCGTGATGCGCGTGGGAGGCACGGGGTTTTGGGCAGTATTAGCCGTCGTCG